>NC_037343.1:32925444-33228474 GCF_002263795.3 Bos taurus
AGGATGAGATGGCTGGATGGCATCACCAACTCGATGGACATGAGTTTGAGTGAACTGCGGGAGTTGGTGATGGACAGGGACGCCTGGCGTGCTGCGATTCATGGGGTAGCAAAGAGTTCGACACAACTGAGCAACTAAACTGAACTGAACTGAAGGCTATAATTGTTTTTAAAACACAACTTTAGCAGCTTTCCATACAGCATTCATCATAATTTCAAAATACTTTCTAATTTCTATTAATATTTCTTCTTTGACTCAAATAATGTAGCAGTTTATTACTTAACTCCTAAATATATGTAGAGATTTCTAGTTTTATGTAATTGATGTTTAATTTAATTTTACTACAGTCAGAGAATATACTTTATATGACTTCTATGCCTTCACATTTTTTGAGACTTTATGGTAATATTCTTTCTTTGTTGTATACGTACATATACTTTTTCTCTGTGTGTTATGGGTAAATTACTCAATATTGCTTTCTAATTAACATTTTTTCTATAGTATCCAGTCTAGAGTTAATCTTATATAATGAGTTTTTTAAATTAATATTTTTTGTATCCTGAGCCTTAGAAAGTTAACTTTTTCATATATTCCTGTTCTTCTTTTATTTCTTCCCTCTTCACATTTCCCTGGTCTTTTAAAATGAAAATTATTATTTAATTTATGTCTTTTTGCATTATAAACATATATATATATTTAAATTAAAAAAAGTCTTTTCTAGGCTATTTCATAGCTTTGATTTAATAATAAATGAATTCACATTTATATCCTGATTTCATTCTCATTGGATTTCTCCTTTGGCTTGGGATTTGGGTTTGTGTACTTACTGTGAGTGGGAAATTTTTGCTTTATATTTTTTCTTTCTCTCTCCACCATATCCCTCCCCATATTTTCCTCTTCCTATAGTGATTTTGGGGCTTCCCAGCTGGCTCAGTGGTAAAGAATCCACCTGCAATGCAGGAGATGAGGGTTTTATCCCTGAGTCTGGAAGATCCTCTGGAGGAGGAAATGGCAACCCACTCTAGTATTCTTGCCTGGGAAATCCCCTGGGCAGAGGAGCCTGGTGGGCTACAGTCCATGGGGTTGCAAAGAGTCCGAGACAACTGAATATGCGCGCGCACACACACACACCCATAGTGATCTTACAGTCATTCAGAGCTGTTGTGATACTGCCACTAATCCTTAGCCATTTCCACTATTTCAAGGCTTTCTTTTCATTGTAATATTGGGAATATCATGTTCACAGTTACTAAATTTGATTGAGGTTCTTTGTTGTAAAGCCTTTTTCTGTCTTTCTGTCTTCCCGAGCCAAAGCCCCAAACACTATCTTGTCAGCAGCTTAATTTTTCAGATTTCTTTCATCCCAGGTCTTGCTTTTCTCAGTGAAAATGACTCTAGTTCCCCTCTCACACAGAGCGCTAGTATCCCCTCAATTTGCAGGAGAGAAATTCTAGATCATTGCTACCTGTAGGCCTGTGGTTTCAGCTGCTGCTCACCACCTTTTGTTTCTATTGTGCTCAGAAGCTCAGTCATGTCCGACTCTTTGCGACCCCACGGACTGTAAGCCCGCCAAGCTCCTCTGTCCATGGAATTTCCCAGGCTAGAAATACTGGGGTGAATTGCCATTTCCTTCTCCAGGGGATTTTCCCAACCCAAGGATAAAACCTGTGTCTCTAACGTCTCTTACATTAGCAGGCAGATTTTTGACCGTTAGCAAGAGGCCAATTATTTTGCTTCTTTTTTTTTCTTACCTGACATTACTATGCCTTTGCAGCAAAGTGGGTGTGAGACACAGCATGAACTCACTGAACTGACTTGATCGGGGTTCTATCCTGATTGAATTACTCCGTATTCTTCTTCTAGTCAATGTCACCCTTTCGGTCGCATAGTTCTAGATATGGCCTTAATGCTGGACCTGGATGATAGCAGAAGACTCCTTCTACTCTCAGATCCCAAAGGGTTTTCTGCACTATCTCTCGGGGAACTTTGCCTGGAAAAGGAGATGTCAGCTGCAAAGGCCTTAAGCCTTCCCTGTACCGGTGGTCATGAAGGAGAGAGAGGAATGGAGAACAAGCTTCTTCTCCACCTTGTTCTGCTCTACAAAACTTTCCAGAGAAAAACAATTTCCTAATGGCCAGAAACATAGACATAGAAATATTGAAAGAATAAGCCATTAGTTGCCTACATAGTGTCACTTTTTTATGTTTCTTATGATACTGTAAAAAAAATCTCAAAAATTCCCAGTTAGAAAATAAAAATGAAGAAACATTATAAACTTTATATATGTAAATAACTAGGATATGGGGAATTGGAATTAAAATTTTCTGCTATAGTTATTTTATATTACTTGTTGCTAATGAATTTTGCTTAAAGAATATTTGAAAAATTGCATATTTAAATGATCTAGCTTGTATATTAATCAGTTCATGAGATTTTTTAAATTAAAATTTTCTAGTGAGTTTGAATTATAACTAAATTGGTACATGGTATAGAACTCTTTAATTGGAAGAAATATAGATCCATTTTTTTTTCTAGGATAAAGCTGAGCATAAGAGCTGGTTCAGTGTAAACTGTCTCTTTAGAGCCTGTTAACACAGTATAGAGGCGCATTCAGCTTTGTGTGCGTATGTATGTGACTACAAGGGGTTAAAAACCCAGGTTCTCTTAATTCCGAGAGCATGTGGTGGCCAGCCCAGAGCCAGATTGAGCCATGTTAATTTCCCAGAAGATTTCAAAGAATTATCTTTTGAAAAGGGGAAGTTTGGCTAATAAAAAGCAGGATAACCTCCGGCAGTCACATGGAGAAGAATAGAAACAAATTACTCCTGGCTTGTTCGACATTGTTGCTGGGGGCTTTCTCTGGCTAAACCAGACTGTTATGTTTTTCTTTACTCCAAAGAGGGAAGTTATTTCAGTAATGTCCTGAGAAAGGGAGGAGCTCAAAGTTGTGCCAAGTGCTTGTCTGTGTCTTCTCTTTTTAGGTTCAGTTCTTTGGGAAGCATGTGAGGACCGTCAAGGCTTTTGTGCCATCGGGTCCTGGGTTTGAATTCCTATTTTGCCACTGATATCCAGGAGATCAGAGAAATTTATGTTTCCACTCTGAGCTTCAGTATCTTCATCTCTTAAGGAAGATAAATCACACCTACCTCATGACCATGATGGTGAAGATTTGGATATGATGAGGGCTGTGATATGTAGGTACTGAAAAAAATGCATAGGGATTCCCAGATTCCTCCTCGTCTTTTCCTCTCTGACAGTTCCTGAAATCTCACCTCTCTTGTAAGTAGATTCTTGAAAGTTGGAGCCAGATGATTGATACAGGTTTTGTGTGAAGATTAAGGAGGTTTAAAATAAAATATTGGTTATCTATTGGCTGTATAACAAATTACCCTCTGCCCCCCGACCCCCAGCCCCGACCCCAATCTTACAGTTTGAAACAACCATTTCACTGTGCTCACAGATTCTGTAGGTCAGGAATTCAAAAAGAGCATAGCTTCATGATGCTATGGCCTCAGCTGGGAGAACTCAAGGCCGGGAGAAGAAATCCTGTGTAGGTATCTTCACTCATGTTCCCTGCCCAGTGAGCCCTCACATTATGAGCACTCACACAAAGCAGCTCCATGTGGCTTGGGCTTCCTCACAGTATGGCCACACTATGTCATTCAGTCGTGTCCAACTCTTTGCAACCCGCCAGGCTCCTCTGTCCATGGGATTCTCCAGGCAAGAGTACTGGAGTGGGTTGCCATTTCCTCCTCCAGGAAGTATTCTCAAGCCAGGGATCAAATCTGTATCTCATGTTTCCTCCATGGCAGCGGGGTTCTTTACCACTGGTGCTACCTGGGAAGCAGTGGCCTTTATTGTACGGCAACCAAGGGTCTGAAGGCAAGTTTCCTGAGAGAACCAGGCAAAAACTGTATCACTTTTATAGTCCCAACCTTCGGAGTCACATCATATCACTGCTGTGAGTCTCAAGCCCCTCCAACTTCAAGAGGAGGAAACAGACTCCACCTCTAAAAGGGAGGAGCGTCAAGATCACATTGTAAGAACACGCGAAAAGGGAGCTATTGTTATAGACTCTTTGGAAAATACAATTTGCCACAGGGTGAGGCAATAATGTTAAGTCCTCGAACTTTCTGACTAGATCAGGTAGGAGTGTGAAAGACACATCTGAGAAGAACATCTACAAGGCCACTGACACAATGATTCAGGCTGAAATAAGGAATGGAGAAAAGGGAAAGGAGAGTAGCAGACATTGGGATAGGGCCAGTCTCATGCAGGTGATGAAGAAGAAAATGAAAAGGGGAAAAAGCAGTCAAGAGGCTCTGAGGTTTTGACCACAGATGCTCAGAAGTGTGGCACTGCCATTACCTGAAATAGGGAAGTCACAGAGAAAAGCAGGAACCTCTTCTTCCCTCTGTATTGACCACAGACTTGCTAATCTTCCAGCAACTCACATACATAAGTCTCAATCTAATTTGCATGCATGCTCTTTGCTTTTCACAGATCTGCATGTTAGCTCTGATACAGAGGTCTCAGTAAATCCCAAGGGGGCTGGAGTGATGACTCTTTGAGACATGACATCAAGGGCTATAGCTAGAAATGAAGCCATTTATGAATCTGGTTTTGAATCAAGATCTTGTGTTAATTAAATTCCTATATAACTAAAAATCCAGGAAGAAACAACTGCCTAGGTGGAGCTTCTATAAAATGTTTTAATACGATCATGAAAGGTATGATCCAAACATTCCCTCGGGAAGGATTTCGGGTTTCTTTTATAGTATTATCTGTCCTTGGAGATCAGGCCCTTAGGAAAGCCAGGCTGGATCATTTTTTCAAGGCTCTGTTGGCAGTATCCTCTTCCCTGGTCTCTGCTATCCAGGGTACAGAGATGTTTTAAGTAATGGTTAACTTCTTGGGGTTCCCAAGAGATGTTGCAATGAAGTTAGTTACAAGATCATTTAAGAACATTCCAGGGCTTCCCTGGTGGCTCAGTGGTAAAGAATCCACCTGCCAATGCAGGAGACATGGGTTTGTTCCCTGATCCAAGAAGATGCCACATGCTGTGGTGCGACTAAGCCAGTGTGCCATAGCCATTGAGCCTGTGGTCCAGAATCTTGGAGCCACAACTCAACTGTGCCATATGCTGCAATTACTTAAGCCTGCATGGCCTAGGGCTGATGCTCCGCAACAAGAGAAGCCACTGCAATGAGAAGCCTGAGTACCACAGCTAGAGAGTAGCCCCTACTCACTGCAACTAGAGAAAAGCCTGCACAACAACAAAGACCCAGCACGGCCAAAAACAAATGAATAAATAAGATTACATATTAAAAAAAATCTAAACGAGGGCTATCCTTCTCCTAGTGGCCAAGCGAGGCTAAGCAGTTACTCCAGAGAAATCACCATTGCTCACACATTTCAGGAACTGGCCTTTAGGAACTGTTTTTGAAATCACGCCACAAAACCATCTTCACTATGTACTTTGTTTTTGACCCCAATTGCCTTATCCACTTTTATTTGTAAGTGACAGGGATTAACTCAGTTTAAGTGAAAAAAGCAAATTTATTGGTTCCCATAACTGGAAAGGCTGGAGCAAATCAGCATCAGTTCTGACTGGATTTAGGGGTTTAAATGGTATCGTCAAATCTCTGCCTCTTCCAGTTCTCTCTGTAAGTTCATCTAATTTTCTGTCATTGCAGTTGACTTCCTGTATGTGCCAAGCAGGATGGCTACCCCAAGACTACATCATCCCAGTTTAGTAACGTCTAGGAAAGGATGGCCTGCTCCCCACTAATCCTTACTTCCCCGTTCCCACCACTGTTCTCATATCAATCCCAGGCAGGACTCTCTTTGTCCCAGACTGAGTCTGCATATCCATGACTGTGGCTAGGAGGGAAAGATTCGTTACCAGAAAAACAAATTCAAAAAGCAAGCAAAGCACATGCTCCGGGAAGACAAAAATAGTAGTGGCCAGTGGCTGTCTCATCTGCTTTGGTCAGCATTCTTGACACTGATTAACCTTTAATTGTTCCCAAAACCAACCCTGGGAGCTTGTTAGAAATGCAGACTCTCAAGATCCATCCCCGCCCTACTGAATCAGAGCCTGCAGTTCAGCAAGTTCCTCTGTGAGTCTCATGTACATTGCATTTGGAAACAGCTGGGCCAGAGGAGAAAGGCAGGGCAATGACTTTGAAGGAGCTTTCCAAAAAGGACTTCTGCTCACGGCAGCATGACTAGAACGGGCAACCAGCCTGCCTGGGTTAATACCACAAGGAAGGCAGCAGGCCTGGGCACCGCACTGGTGTCCCAATCAGGGATGCAAGACTGTGGTTCAAGGTCAGAGGCAGACTGAGTGAAGGAGGTGATGCTCATTCTGCTCACCTTTTGAACCAGGCACTCCTTGAGCTTCCAGAGTTGCTGGGTGGTCCACGTCTGCAGTGCCTTCAGCAGCTTTGACAGAGAAGAGAAGAAAGCTTCAAAGCAGGAATGTCCACTCCAGGGCTTTTATAATGCAGGCCAAAGCTGACGCGACTTTGCTCTCTCTCTCTCTTTTTAAAACAGACCTTTACTGCAGTCATTCATTACAATGATTCTGAAATTTGGATCTGATCTAGTTGCAAATAGAGCCACTTCATGCATAAAAGTTTATGCAAAACACAATCATACCTAGACAGACTTTGCCCTTTCCCCAGCACATTAGTCATAGGAATTGGATGTAGAAATTAAGGAAATTCTCAGTCAGCTCAATCAGTTCCCCTCTCACTTACTTTCAGTAGAGTATTTCTGTAAGAAGGGTTGCAGAAATGAAAGCCAGTGGAAGTGTAGTTAGATAGAAAGTTTTAAAGGACTCAAGGTCTGGGCCAGAAACTGGAATTGCTTCCTGCTGCCTGTCTCGAGGCCATGAGGCCTTGGAAACACAACACTGGAATGCGACACAGGCTGTAATCCAAAGTGATGGGGAGCAGATTTCCCTGGGTCTCCAGGCTACTCTGTCCTTTCAGGGATGGCTCTCCCAGACAATGTCATTCCCCTGCATGCATCCCCCCCGGTGGCCACACAGTCCTGAGAACTCGAAAGATGCCTTTGCATGCAGAATCCTACCAAGTCCTAGAGTGTGGGGTAAGGACGTGGTTTCCAGAATCAGACTCACTGAATTTGAATCCTTTTTGCCACTTACAGATGCACGATATTGGGCAAATTACATGATTCAATCTCCTCAACTATAAGATAGGGTTAGCAATAGGATCACTGTGAGGATTAGATGAGAAAATGTGTAAGAAATGAGGTGTCAGAGCATGTGTCTTTTCCTGAGCACTTGGAACAGAGGAGGCATCGATACTGGATGTTAAAGCACTCAGGTCTCTGCCCAGAGCGTGATAAGTGCTTAAATCACAGTAGCTGTTATTATTCCCTAACCTTTATTCAGTTCTGGTTGATAGTTTCCCTCAAGATGCTGCGTGGTCAGCACCTGCATTCCATTCACATATGATGAATGTGAATTAACGTGACCTCAGTAATGAGAATTTCATAACATTCTTCTCTTGAGATAATTGGACACACTCTGAGGCTTTAGTGAAACGTGGCATCCTGGACAAATTTAGAATTCTCAATATGTAGTTACTGGTCTTGATCACATTAGGAAGAAGGTTCTGGCACCCACACTCATTCGCTCAGGTTCTTGTGGCTCCTCTTGTAAATAACCTCTTCCTGTGCACAAGCAAACAGCACTCAGGGGACTTGAGCTCATGACTCTCTTAGATCACTTTATTCCCTCTGGCTATTTTTAGTACTGGGCCTGTGCTCACTCACATTAAGTATTTGGGTTTCTGGCCTGGGTTAATTTTTTTTTTTTATTTTTTTTAATTCATTCTTCACAGTTTTTGAGCACCTCACCTGGAAGAGGCAGGGTGCCATGTACAGTTTAGGTCAGTCACTCATTTGTGTCTAACTCTTTGTGACCCCATGGACTGCAGCACGCCAGGCCTCCCTGTCCATCACCAACTCCCAGAGTTTACCCAAACTCATGTCCATTGAGTCGGTGATGCCATCCAGCCACCTCATCCTCTGTTGTCCCCTTCTCCTCCCGCCTTCAATCTTTCCCAGCATCAGGATCTTTTCAAATGAGTCAGTTCTTTGCATGAGGTGGACAAAGTACTGGAGTTTCTGCTTCAGCATCAGTCCTTCCAATGAATATTCAGGACTGATTTCCTTTAGGATGGACTGCTTGGATTTCCTTGCAGTCCAAGGGACTCTCAAGAGTCTTCTCCAACACCACAGTTCAAAATCATCAATTCTTTGGTGCTCAGCTTTCTTTATAGTCCAACTCTCACATCCATACATGACCACTGGAAAAACCATAGCTTTGACTAGACAGACCTTTGTTGGCAAAGTAATGTCTCTGTTTTTTAGTATGCTCTCTAGGTTGGTCATAATTTTTCTTCCAAGGAGCAAGTGTCTTTTAATTTCATGGCTGCAGTCACCATCTGCAGTGATTTTGGAGCCCAGAAAAATAAAGTCTCTCACTGTTTCTTCTGTTTCCTCATCTATTTCCCATGAAGTGATGGGACCGGATGCCATGATCTTAGTTTTCTGAATGTTGAGTTTTAAGCCAACTTTTTCACTCTCCTCTTTCACTTTCATCAAGAGGCTCTTTAGTTCTTCTTCACTTTCTGCCATAAGGGTGGTGTCGTCTGCATATCTGAGATTATTGATATTTCTCCAAGCAATCTTGACTCCAGCTTGTGTTTCATCCAGCCCAGGATTTCACATGATGTACTCTGCATATAAGTTATATAAGCAGAGTGACAATATACAGCCTTGACGTACTCCTTTCCCTATTTGGAACCAGTCTGTTGTTCCATGTCCAGTTCTAACTGTTGCTTCTTGATCTGCATACAGATTTCTCAGGAGGCAGGTCAGACGGTCTGGTATTCGCATCTCTGGAAGAATTTTCCACAGTTTGTTGTGATCCACATAGTCAAAAGCTTTGGCATAGTCAATAAAGCAGAAATAGATGTTTTTCTGGAACTCTCTTGCTTTTTCTATGATCCAACGGATGTTGGCAATTTGATCTCTGGTTCCTCTGCCTTTTCTAAATCCAGCTTGAACATCTGGAAATGTGCTGTGCACAGGAGGGACTGAAAGTGCCAGTTTAGGGAGCCGCTTTCCTCCCCAGCCTCCATCTCCATCATTCCCTTGGCTGCACTTGGTAACAAGCATGTAGAATTCTGTCCATCTTCTCTTTACTCGGTACAGTCTCTTCCCCTCAAAACATTCCCTGCCACTGGAAAGACTATTAGACTATCCTCAACTGTACTGCATCCTGAACTCATTTTCAAACTCACATTCTCAAGTCTGGTGGACACCCTCCATAGCTGTGTCTCCTTCTCAGGGTCTTGTATGTATCTCTTTTGTGAACTAGAACCAGTTTCATTCCACCTGAATTTTTAAAGGGCCACGTAAATTTGTGTTTGGGCTTGTTCATTTATTTTTTTTCTTTAGTGGCAGTTTTTCCTGAGAATACCTTGGCCTTTCTTTTTCGCTGATGTGCCCAAGCAAATCTCTCCCTCTAGAGTATTCTGCTTATCTCCCTTCCCTGCCTGCATCTGTTTGTTAACGTGACTCATACTAAAAGATTCAGTTCCAATATTTCGCAGAGAAGCCTTTGGAGCACAGCTTCATGTGCTCCCAAATCCTCTCTTCTTGAATTCCCTGGGGTCTGCATGGCCTGAATGACCCCAGCTTCGGGACTCTGTGTGTTTGCGTTGGGGCTATCTGGGTGCTAGTTCTCTGTCCCCTTCCCCTTTGGGGAAGCCCCAAAAGGGCAGGGGGCATTCTGCATCTTTCTCACAGAGCCTCTAGCAAAGTTTTCATTAGCTGGCTGACTATCGGTGACTGATTTACCTTCTGTGAAAAGGGAATCTTGTTGCCCAACCTCACAGAATAATTCATCAACAGCCTGGCTCAGGGTTCCCCACACTGAGCATTAGATGGTTTTACTTTCCTTTGTGCTTCTTAGGTATTCAACACATATCTCCTGAATGAATGAGTTAATAAGTGCATCAATCAGATAATCAGATGGTTTTCTATTCCAAAGTCCTCACAGCCCTGATTGATGCTGAGGACATGCTTATTACCCAAAACACTGTAACTAGGGACTGGTTCTTCTATTTCTCCATCTCAGACATCGTTCAGGGCTTGGGGTAGGACAAAAGAGTAACTCAACATATGCCAACACTGGCTGTTATTCTTTTAAACTTTTTCAAACCTGAGGGTAGAAAAAGGCTGTTACATTGTTGTTTTAATCTGCATTTCTCTGATTACCAGTGATTTGAAATACTTGTGAAAAAGCAACAGAAATATGTGCTTTAAACCACTTGAAGGCTGCAGAGTACTTCTGTGAGACACAAGGCACAGGATTTAGAACAGCTGGGCAGGCAGGCTAATGCAACCAAATTCCCACCACTTCCCAGGTTGTGAGGGTACACTGAAGGTGGTAGACCAGTTGTGCGGCCAGAGAAGCTGGGTGTTTCAGCCAGGGCAGCTCTCTAGCAAGGCCCAGGAAGGCGCATGTGGTCCTCTGACCTGTCTGCGTTGTGCTTTGTCACTGTCAGAAGCCACGGCCGTCTATCGAGACCCCCCTCTTTGGAAATCTCTCTCTTGCTCCCTGGACACTGGTAAGTGAGGTCTTAGCTTACTGGGAGAACCCTTGAGCCTGTCCGTCCCTGCCCAGAGTCTGTACTTCACTCTTCAGGATCCAGGGAATGAGTGACCACCTTCCTTGAGTCCAAGGCCCTCCTTTTAGGTGCTCACTCCAACATTCATACAGACTTCTTCCCGAGGCAGATGACAGTGAGAGCAAATACACTCATCCATTGAAGGGACTTCACTAGCTACCTGAGGAGTCTGGCCTTAGCTTTGGGCTTCTCCTGGAAGAGCCTTCATCATCCAATGACTGGGCCATTCAGTCTTGGATAATCTGACCTGTGGGCTTTGGTAGGAGGTCAAAATGGGCTTCAGCAACTCCTGTCTGATCTTTTTTTTGGTGGGGAGTCTTGCCTGCCCAAGGTGATGATCTGCTTCTTACATCCTCCCAGTGTCTGCTGCCAATCTACTGTGAGCCAGTACTTGGACAATGAACTTAAGAATATATCAGCCAATGATTTTCAGAGACCATATAATCTGAACCCATTTGGGGGAAAGTAAGGAAAGAATGCACCCACCCACGGCCAAATAATCAAATAAGTAATTTACCGTAATAATGTAACTGCCTGGGTTGAAATTCTGGCTGTGCCACTTACTAGCTGAGTGGCCTTGGCCATGCTAACACCTCTAGGTGTCCCTTTCCTTCTCAGTAAAATGGGGTCAGAGTCACTAATTCAGCCTCTGCATAGGGTACTGTGAAGATTCAGTGATGTAATTCATATAAAGTGCTTTGAACGGTGCCTGGCACATGGACAAAGTGTCCTGAATGATATTATAGTTACAGTCACCATTGACCTCCCTTCTGGCTGTAGTGTCCAGCTCCTTGGCAACACTGACTAAGAGCCTACAGTGAGGACCAGCAGCATGAGAGGCCAAGAGGGGCAGGGATTTTGGGCAAGTTCCATCTGGGAGTTTTGGGGATTTTTGTCATGAAAATGTTCAAACACACAGAACAGTGGAGAGAAACGTATAATGGACACTTTACTGTTGCTGTTCGGTCGCTAAGATGTGTCTGACTCTTTGTGATCCCATGGACTGCAGCTCACAGTCCTTCACTATATCCTGGAGTCTTCTCAAATTCATGTCCTGAGTTGGTGATGCTGTCTAATCATCTCATCCTCTAGTGCTCACTTCTTTTGTCTTCAATTTTCCCCAGCATCAGGGTCTTTTCTAATGAGTTGACTCTTATCTGGATATGTAACTGGTTAACATTTTGCTATGTTTATTTTATGTTAAAAAAAATTTTACTGAAGTATTTTAAAGTAACTCAGAAATATTATATTTCTTCCCCAAATGCTTTGCTTTTACTTCTGAAACATAAGCACATTTTTTCCCAGCAGCACCATATCATTGTCCCTCTTAATGGAGCAACAAGTTCCTAATCTAGCTTTCTTAGAGTATTTCAAATGACTCTTTTGACTTCAAGATAGACTGTGCTGGGGAGGAGACCACTCTGAAGACAAGATACGAGTGGCTCTAGGTAGGAAAGAACGTTCCAGATGTTAGGATGGGGAGGAGGATGTATTGTTGGCCACTGTCCTCCTTCCCCCCTGGAAAAACATAGCCTAGTCTGAGGTCCTTTGTGTGACTCTTCTCATTCCGATCTGCTTCTTTCTAAAGGAGGAAAACATGTTTTTGAAGGCTGCTTGACAGACAGGAGAGATATTAATAAATGACATGCAAATTTCTTAATTTCACTTTGGCTGGATATGTGATTGCTACTTCTGAAATACAGGCTGGTGATGGGGCTTCTTTTAAAAAAAAAAAAAAAGATTTCTTGAGCTCTGAGTGTACATTAGGTTGTCCAGCTGAGCTTGGCTGGGGGCTGGGGGCAGGGTCATTCTGACCTAAGAGGAGGTAAATAAGGACACATTCAAATGAAACTGGCCCCTAAATAAGAAGTTGAGAGTTTAATTTTGAGGCTGTTTCTGGGGTGGAGATACCACAAAGGTTTGACTGAGAAGCTGAAAAGTTCTTTTTATAGCTCTGTTGTTTGCACACGAGAGAGCAACTCCATCAATTGGCCTTTTCACACTTAGCGTTTGTGCTGTTGCTGTTCCCCTATTTCTCCTTCAATTCTGCATTGCTGGGTGGGGCACACTCTTACTGCTCTGGCTTGGGTGCTCCGGGCTTCCCAGTTCAAATAATTCTTCCCCTTTTTCCTAAGAGCTGGGGTGAGGGTTTCCCCCAGCAGTGTATGAAATCCACAGGGTCCCCTCTGGCCGGAGTGTTGGCTCGTGGTGTTGCAGGGTGGGGCTCGAAGGTGCTCAATAGGGAAGACATGGGCTCTGGAGCGAGAGTACCTGGGCTCAAAGCTGGCTTTCACCACGTGCTGCTGGTTCCCCTGCTCTAGGGCAGCGAGGAGACAGTCTTTCAAATATGCTGTTCTCTTAAATTTATGCCTTTGTGAAGGTACTTACATTTGTCCTGGCAAAGGGTGGTCTTTCCAAAGAAGGAGTGAATCACATTCTTATGAAATGAAGAAACATCACGAGTACCAGATGAGGGTGAATATTAATACAAGACGGCAATGTGTTTCCTGCTAGGTGTTTTTAACTGCCTGACTTCTTTAGTTTTAGTAGAAGGAACTCAGTTTTCATGGCCCCTTCTTTTACTAGACATGTTTTTTTCTTGCCTGTGGAGTTTGTGTACTTAGAATAAAACTCCATGGAATCCCAGGTTTGAGAGAGAAAAATGACTGGTTATACAGAGGAGCTTTTTTTTTTTTTTTTTTAATATGATCTGAAGGTCATAACCAAGCATAAGCCAAATACAATTTGATTGTGTAAAGGTGTTATTTAGCAAGCAACCCAGCACGTATAAATCTTGCTATTTAGATTTATAAGTAATACTGTGCAGTAAGCCATATATTCAAAATAATATCACTAGCTATTAGCAAGTTATGAACTGTGAATAATTTATAAAATAGTGTTTGTAGATGCCAACAGGACTTTGAAAGATGTGAATATTTAATTTTAAACCTAACCTATTGACATTGTTCAGAAATTTACCGAGTCAGTTAGTCCTGGGCAGGAACCTCCTTAAGGAAGAACATGTCATTGCATGACAAGCAATGCCAGGGCACAATTCTAGAAAGTGCTGAGAGGTATAGTCAACTGTTCAAATCATTGGAAAAAGGGAATTTAAGTAGCCTTGTCTAATAGTCAACATGAAGAAAAGGAAGAGTGAGTGGGAGAGAAAGGAATCACTTTCTTAGCCATAAAAGAAAATTGTGTATTCAAACATGAGCCATATGAATGAACTGCCTAACTGGTAACATCTGGTGATGATTTTGCTATGCACCATTAGAATGCTAGAAGAAGATACGTGTAATCTCATTCTTTCCCCTCGTTTAAGGCCACAGGCATCATAGTCCTTGGGACACTTGCTTTCGGTCTGGTGCCATTCACTGTAGCCACAGACTGGCTGTGAATCTGGTAGACAACTGTTGAAATTTTTGGTAGGATGGATCCTGACTCATATAGAGGTTGCAAAATTCCTTGCGAGGTCCCAGTCACTGTGGCAGATACGTCTCATTCTTCACCTACCATGTAGGACTTCCCCAGACTTCTGTCTTAGAAAGCCCCAGTTTCATTTTTGGGTAGCAGCATGGCTGACCAACAACACTGTCATTCTACATACAGCTGGTGGAGTCCACTTAGCATAGTCAGGCCAGTGAGAAGTCGGAAGAAGTCCTTGGGAGAATGTCCTTTATAAATAAAAAGGCTGAGGTTTACGAGGAGAAAGCCTCTTTTACTCTTTATTCCCACCTCACTTCCAGGAGGTAGATGTCAAAGGCCCAGGTGTCAGTCAGCAGATGAGTATGGAAGCCTGGCCAGGTTAAGAATGGAGTGAGAAGCAGAAAGATGGGAGGGATCTGGTCCCTGAGCGCATCATCGAGACACCACACCTGCCCTGGACTGCCACCTCCAAACCTTGTCCTAAGAGAGGAATAAAAGCCTATTTCTTTAAGCCACTATAGCAATGTTTTCTGATACTTGTAGCCAACTTCACTCGTAAAGCATACTGATCTGAACAAAAGTTCTTCCAAAAAATCTGACCTGCCTGACATCATTTAGCAATTTAGTAGCTGGTGTTTTGTTTTGTTTTAGCAAACAGTACATTTTCAGCCCTAAAAATCCAATATGAAGGAAAAATTTATATTTTTTTTCCTTTTTAGACTAGTTGATTCCAGGTATCAATAATATTTCAAGTGTGTGAGGAGCAGCAGTTTTGTGCTTCTGACACTGTGACTTCATTGTTCTGTTATCACCATTTTGATGGGAAAAAAAAAAAAAAAGCTGATTGAGACATTTCTGTTCAGTTTCTTTACTCTCTCCATTGCTGGCAAAACCCTTTTGTCAGGGACACTCTGAATAAATCTTAGTACTTTAATTTATGGGCATCCCTAGTGGCTCAGTGGTAAAGAATCCTCCTGTCAATGCAGGAGACACGGGTTTGATTCCTGGGTTGGGAAGATCCCCTGGAGGAGCAAATGGCAATCCATTCCAGTATTCTTGCCTGGAGAATCTCATGGACAGAGGAGCCTGGTGGACTACCATCCAGGGAGTTTCAAAAGACCGACTAAACAACAACAACAAACTTTAATTTTTACAGCACGACCTTGGCCACAGGTTAGATAGGAGAGGTTAAAGAACAGACCAGATGTCGTCATGTATGTTTCAGTGGCTGTCACAGCTGCTTTACCTTTCACAGGGGAAGTGTGCTTGTCCTAAGACCTTCCTAAGACAATATCCAAAGGTTCAGTTCATTGGCATAAGATTTGTCCAAAATCCGTGATAACCGGCATGATCTGTTCTCCAGTGTAAATGGCCAGAACTGGTCTTTTTCAGCCTAAACGATTAAAGCTTGCTGTCCGATCCAAGATGAGAACCAGAAAGTGTACCAGAATGTTTCTATGGACTTGCATAAACTCTTCATCTTTATTGACCACAAGAATAGCCTCAAAACAAGATGAGTGTCCCCAGAAGACAGACTGCAAGTGACTTTTCCTCAAGTGCCTTGGGAAGCCTGCGCTGTGGTGCTAAGGGTTGACTGTAAGTTTGAGGAAAGCTGAAGTGCTGTGTCTGCCAGTGGCGTCAGCTGTTAGTCAAGGTGGCTCATCTCGGTCATAAAGGCTTAAGGGCTGTGGTCAAACAGGTTTTGCAGGTCTAGAAAAAGCCTGAAAATAGAATAAAAGCCAGCAAGTGTAAATCCCAGTCCGAGGGGTCAAAGGCATGTCCAGGATATCCATAAGATCTCACCGAGGATTGGTGAGGAATTACTGATGCAGCTGAAGTTTTTAGAGCCTGCAAGTTGTTTCATAAGCAATTCTAGTGTAAGGATTCTGATACATTTCAGGTAAGCCCATTTTAAGCTCACCTGACCAGCACTTCAGACTTAAAGAACCCTGCATTACTCAACCAGGGAAGCTTCCCTAGGGGAAGGAGACTAGCAGAGAATCTAAAGTCTGTGAAGCCTGGATCTGGGTCCACTGCTGCCTCCTTGCTGCTCTGGGAGGCCCTCATCCTGGAAATCCTGACAGTCACCCTGGGCACAGGAAGTGCTTAGCTGCTCAGCTGTGTCTGACTCTTTGCGACCCCATGGACTATAGCCCGCCAGGCTCCTCTGTTCATGGGATTCTCCAGGCAAGAATACTGGAGTCAGTTGCCATTTCCTACTCCAGAGGCTCTTCCCCGCCCAGGGGTTGAACTTGGGTCTCTTGCACTGGCAGGTGGACTCTTTACCAGTGTACCACTTGCGAAGCTTGGGCACATGGAGAGTCACAGGATAAACCTGGAGCATTTTCTTGGACCATTAATTTTGCTTCATGATAGACCACCAAGGACATTTTTATACTTCAACAATATATTGTGAAGTGTAACACAAAGTTTGCATGAATTTTAGGGAGAAACACAGGCTTGTAAGAAGTCAGCATCGTTGGTGGGTTATGTCAGGCGCTCAGCTTCACTGTCCTCCGATCGTGCAGAAATGCTCTGGTGGAGAAGTTTTGAGAGCAGTAAATAGATGACCGTGTTTTGCGGGGCACGGAGCTCTGTGTGGTCTTTGGGTTGGTCTCTCCTCAAGGAGAGAGCTGTGTGCTGTTGGTCTTTCTCTCGCTGTCCTCTTCCCAAATAATACAGAGGAGAACAAGGATGAAAGGAAAAAAATCACTCAAGGTCTTGCCCTCCAAAGACAACCAGGGGTGACATTTGGGTGGCCATCTTTTGGAATGCCCCTTGATGATGTAGTGGGTTCCATTTTACACAAAGAAGATTGCATCTGTGGGCTTCTCCAGTGGGCAGGACACTTTTTAAGTTTTCAGATTGGTTTGAGTTAGGTTGACTCGAACAAATGGCCCTTTCTAGACACCCTGTCACAGTGAACAAGGTCACGCACCAACACAAACAGAGAGAGGCTTTCACATTTATCAAGATGTAACAAATATCATTCTTGCTTTTCTTATTAAAAAAAAAAAGGGTGGGGGGACTTGCAGCTGCTCAATTCATGATTGCGGGATGAGTTTCTAAGGCCGAAAGTTAAAGCGCCGTGGTCCCCCAGGGCCTGAGTGAAGGGCTCCTTCTAGTTGTGTGTCCAGACGACTGAAGCGTCGTTTTCCACCCTCTTGCTGGGTTTCCATCCCCCACCATCTCCCCAGCCCTGCGATGAGCCCCACAGGCAGAGCCTGGAGAGCTGAGCCCACCTGCCTGCACTGACGGCTCCTGATCTGACACCGGCCTGCTGGGGTGGACGCGTGCCAAGAGCGGCCAAGCACACGGGACCCAAGTGAGGGGAGTGGGGCGGGAGGCAGAGAGACCCTCCGTGGGGGTCCTGGATACAGCTGCGGCCCACATGGCATGGGCGGCTCTGCCGGGAAACCCCGCCTTGAACACAACTGGCCAGCCCCAGGGTGTGGGCCGCCTTCAGCAAGAGCTTTGTTCTGAGAGTGACTTTACAAGGTGGTTCTATAATCAGTGGCAGGACTTCAGGTGGGGAAGCGGCCTCAAACCTCTCTCTGTGTTCTGTGTGCACTGCTGGGGGTGGGAGGCCGACTCTGCATACTCTGTGCCCTGACTTTCAGTGCCTGCGAGAGCATTCTCCCTCCCCCCTCTTCCCACCCTCTTTAAAAATATCCACGTCTCTCCTCTCCTCTTCCTCTCTCTTCACACCATGATGCTTATCCTATCCTGAGATCCACTTCCCTGGTAGCTCAGACAGTAAAGCGTCAGCCTACAATACTGGAAACCCGGGTTCTATCCCTGGGTCGGGAAGATCCCCTGGAGAAGGAAATGGCAACCCACTCCAGTACTCTTGCCTGGAAAATCCCATGGACTGAGGAGCCTGGTAGGCTACAGTCCATGGGGTCGCAAAGAGTCGGACACGACTGAGCAACTTCACTTCACTTTCACCCTGAAATCCATGAGTGGGAATTTTAAGTACCAGCTTTCCTTTGAGCTAATGCATGTAATAAGGACCGTCTCCTTAAGTGTAACACAGAAAAGTGGGTCCTGATGGAAAAAGGAAAACTCTAACTCTAAAGGCCTGGAAATTACAAAGTATCCATCACGACTAAGACATTGGCTGTGGCTCTAGTGGTAAAAGATCCTGCCTGCCAATGCAGGAGACATAAGAAACGTGGGTTTGATCCCTGGGTGGAGATGATCCCCTGGAGGAGAGCACGGCAACCCACTCCAGTATTCTTGCCTGGAGAATCCCATGCACAGAGAAGCCTGGTGGGCTACAGTCCATAAGGTCACAAAGAATCAGACATGACTGAAGCGACTTAGCACGCACAGATAGTGCCTTGGTGGTGCCTCAGTTGCTAAGTTGTGTCTGACTCTCTGCAACCCCGTGGATGGTAGCCCAGCAGGCTCCTCTGTCCATGGGATTCTCCAGGCAAGAATACTGGAGTGGGTTGCCGTGCCCTCCTCCAGGGGCTCTTCCCGACCTAAGGATAGAACGTGTGTCTCCTGAATCTCATGCATTGCAGGCAGATTCTTTAGCACTAAACCATCAGGGAACCCCAAATATTAGCTTTACTTCATTTTATTAAAACTTTTATTATTACCATATTTAAATTAATTTAGTACTGAAGATAAAACATGACAAGACTATGAGTTTTGACCTACATAAGAGAAAGATGCAGCTTGTTATCCTTTGCATATGCCCAGGGTGTACCTTGGATGCAGAGAGAGGAGGGAAATGCCGTCAACTCTGGCAAAGTAGGGACAAGTCCTCTGTGACCCAAAGGGACTCCCTGCTTTGCTGGAAGCTCCTATTGCTGTCCCGTGACAAGTTCTATTGTCCAAGACCATTGACTGACTATTATTTATGAGCTTTTTAGGGAAAGACATTAGATCCATAGGATGTTAATTGTTATTATGTGAAGGAAGGAACCTATGAAGTGTTCACAGTCCTTTTGGGTAGCATACTTTTTCATTTCTTTTTCTTAAAAACTGCCTCTTTTTGTTTATTTGGTATCTTCTTTTCTCTATTCTGTTTCTGAAAAGAACAAACGTGCAGCCTCTACCGTGTTAGCTCATGGAACTCTGCCTAAGCTCTTCCAAGCTTCTCCACTCTGTTCAGATGTAACCCCAGTCCTGACAGTGGCCCCCGGAGCTGCAGAGCCTCACCAAGATTCTCCACTCTGCTCAAATGTAACCCCAGTCCTGACAGCAGCCCCCGGAGCTGCAGAGCCTGGTCTCTCCTTCGTCACTCACCTCTATTCCTCCTGCTCCTCATGGTTGCTGGGTCCCAGCTGCACTGACTTGCTTCTGGTACATGGAATATGCCATGCCAGCTCTACCACAGGGCCTTTGCACATCCTGTGCCCCTGCCTGGAATGCCCTTCCTTCAGGTGTCCTCATGGCTCTCACCTCACTTCCCTCAGGCTGCTCATCTTACCAGAGAGGACTTTCCTGAGAACCCCATCTGAAACATCGCCCCTCTGCCCCCTTCACCCTGCTTTGTCTTTCAGCATGGCACTTACTACAGCCTGAAATGAGCAGTTTGACTGTCTGACTTCTCCCACTGGAATATAAGCTCCCCAAGGGTAGAGAGTTTTATTTTGTTCACTGCTGGGGACTCAGAATTTAGCTCTATCCTGACACACAGTGGGCACTCAGTAAATACTGAATGAATGAATATTGAGTGAGCCAGGACTGCATGATGCTTCAACTTTGCACATGAGCATGCGGGAAGAGCCACTTTTGTAAACCGACTTCATTATGAGAGCTTCAGGTGCCCCAAAGCCAGGGTCAATTTGCTCCATGAACCAAACGACTCAGATGGATGGGTTCCTCCTTCCACTGTGGTCTCCATGACTATTTTGAGTAACGGGCCTGTGGCAAAGTATGGCAAACAGATGAAGGGATGGCTTCCAGATAGAAGGTCTTACAAACAGCACAAGCTCAATACAGGTTCCCCCCACTCCCACCCCTTCCTGAAACTACAGCGTTCCTGTGAAAACTTTCAAAAGCCAGAATGGCTTGTAAATCGAAGAAGCATTTATTGTAAGACACATCTTGCCAATGGATGCAAAATAAATCAAGATAAAGTACAGACATTCACAGACCCAGTTCAAAGCTCTGATGGCTGGATGTTGAGCTGCTGAGCGTGGTTCCCGGGGAAGGAGCTTGGGAGCCACTCTTGCAGCTCCAGATGTACCCTGACTCTCTAATGGCTCTCTGCAAAATGTATGCTGAGTACTATTCTCATAAAAATCAAGAGTCCTCTTCAGATTTCTTTCAGTTGGGAAAAGCAGATAATAATGTTGGTCTTTCATAAAAGCAAATTTTTGCACAGTGGGGGATACCCATACACGTTTGAATGAAAAGTGCTAAAGAAAAAAGGGAGGAAATGACTATGTAAAAATAGACCTTATGAGATATGTGTCAGTTTTCTTTGCAAGAAGGTTGAGAAGGGTGACTTGTTAGGCTTGGATGGCATCTTATTCTATGTCTCTTCTCCCCAGTATGTTTATGATATTAGGAAGTCAGAGAGCTTTACTCTGTTAATCATGGTATATCCTGGAAAATAGGAGAATGTTCAATGCCCTTCTCACGGCTTAATCATAAATTTTCACTAAGATGAAAAGGTGAATTTTATTTTTTACAGAGATGGATTTTTTATAGTGCTTTTGATTTTTAAGTAAATGCTCTCTGTAAGAAAAACAAATAATACACAAGTGAACAAGGAAGAAAGAAAAATGGCCACTCAAGGTCTCATCCCCTGATGAACACCACAGGTAACATTTTTGTGATTGTGTTTCAGGATACCACTTGATGCATGGGGGCCTTCCTGGTGGCTCAGATGATAAAGAATCTGCCTGTAATGCAAGAGACCCGGGTTTCATCTCCTGGAGAAGGGAATGGTTACCCACTCCAGTATTCTTGTCTGGATAATTCCATGGACAGAGGAGGATGGCAGGCCACAGTCCATGGGGTCACAAAGAGTCGGACACAACTGAGCGACTTTCACTTCACACTTGATTCGTGGATTTCCTTCTACATAAACAGGCTCATATTATACATTTTATAGATGCTACTTTCTTCACCCAATACTGTATTTTGAGGACACTTTTTTATATCAAGGTATGTAAATGTTTAACACCATTTTAATAGCCTTTAAAGAAATAATAGCATTCAATTTAATAGCCTTTAAAGGAATAATGTTCCTTTAATTTGTTTATATAAATTATATAGATTTATAATAAAACATATATAAATTTATATACATTATTTAATTTATTTATAAAGGAATTATTTAAAGGAATAATGCCAAAGAATGTTAAAACTACCACATAATTGCACTCATCTCACATGCTAGTAAAATAATGCTCAAAATTCTCCAAGCCAGGCTTCAACAGTACATGAACCATGAATTTCCAGATGTTCAAGCTGAATTTAGAAAAGGCAGAGGAACCAGAGATCAAATTGCCAACATCCATTGGATCATAGAAAAAGCAAGAGAGTTCCAGAAAAACATCTACTTCTGCTTTACTGACTATGCCAAAGCCTTTGACTGTGTGGATCACAACAAAATGTGGAAAATTCTTCAAGAGATGGAAATACCAGACAATCTGACCTGCCTCCTGAGAAATCTGTATGCAGATCAAGAAGCAACAGTTAGAACTGGACATGGAACAACAGACTGGTTCCAAATAGGGAAAGGAGTACGTCAAGGCTGTATATTGTCACCCTGCTTATTTAACTTATATGCAGAGTACATCAGGCAAAATTCCAGACTGGATGAAGCACAAGCTGGACTCAAGATTGCCAGGAGAAATATCAATAATCTCAGATATGCAGATGACACCACCCTTATGGCAGAAAGTGAAGAGGAACTAAAAAGCCTCTTGATGAAAGTGAAAGAGGAGAGTGAAAAAGTTGGCTTAAAACTCAACATCCTAAAACTAAGATTATGGAATCTGGTCCCATCACTTCGTGGCAAATAGATGGGGAAACAATAGAAACAGTGACAGGCTATTTTTTTGGGCTCCAAAATCACTGCAGATGGTGAGTACAGCCATGAAATTAAAAGACGCTTACTCCTTGGAAGAAAAGTTATGACCAACCTAGACAGCATATTAAAAAGCAGAAACATTACTATGCCAACAAAGTCCATTTAGTCAAAGCTATGGTTTTTCCAGTAGTCATGTATGGATGAAAGAGTTGGACTATAAAGAAAGCTGAGTCCCGAAGAATTGATGATTTTGAAGTGTGGTGTTGGAGAAGATTCTTGAGAGTCCCTTGGACTGCAAGAAGATCCAACCAGTCCATCCTAAAGGAGATCAGTCCTGGGTGTTCATTGGAAGGACTGATGCTAAAGCTGAAACTCCAGTACTTTGGCCACCTCATGCGAAGAGTTGACTCATTGGAAAAGACTGATGCTGGGAGGGATTTGGGGCAGGAGGAGAAGGGGACGACAGAGGATAAGATAGTTGGATGGCATCACCGACTCGATGAACGTGAGTTTGAGCAGGTTCCGGGAGTTGGTGATGGACAGGGAAGCCTAGAATGCTGTCGGACGCCAGGACACATTTGAGTGACAAAACTGAGCTGAAAAGCATAATGGTATTCAACTGCACGTAGCCAGCTCTCCATTGTTACATATTTAGGTTGTGTCTGACTCTTTGTTATTAGATGAGATTGTATATATATAAACTACTTTGTGGGCACATTCTAGGCGGCTCTTGTCCCAGTGACCTATCAGTCATCCATGGCATTTTCACTCGGGAAATCTGTTATCACCCTGGGTCAGTGGTCCCCCTCCCTATGCCCAGCCCCCAAACACTGTCTTAAAAGCTCCCCAAGCCCAATTCTTAACATCAACCAAATAGTCTCTATTTAGTCCATCTACTGTAAACTCCGGGAGTTGGTGATGGACAGGGAGGCCTGGAGTGCTGCGATTCAAGGGGTCGCAAAGAGTCGGACACGACTGAGCGACTGA
Source organism: Bos taurus (assembly GCF_002263795.3). Lineage (NCBI taxonomy): Eukaryota > Metazoa > Chordata > Mammalia > Artiodactyla > Bovidae > Bos > Bos taurus. The sequence goes on from NC_037343.1 coordinate 32,948,596, forward strand.
ACTGAACTGAACTGAACCATGTTTCGAGGAGGGCTTTTGTACTTATTTTGATTTCCTAAAAAAATTCAGAATACTTTTCTATTGTTTCTGGCCTCCGTTGTTTGTGCCTGTCTCTTACTCCATCCCCTCATGGTCTGCTAACCACAGTTCCTGGAGAGTTACACCTCTTCTGCTGGGAACAGTCCTGATGGACCTGGGGGTGGTGCAGGCGGGCCAGTCACTAAAGCCCAGTGTGTGAAGCAGTTAGCCTCTTCTTCCATTCTTCCCTCTGCGCTTCCACCCTCCACAGCCTCCAGGTATAGGTCTGGAAGCTACTGAGGTTGGCACAAGAGTCCCCGCATAGGACTGATCTATCTTCAGTGGGGATAGAAGTGGGTGTTATCACGATGGCCTTCACTATCTGCTTTGTTTCAGAATGTGGAGAAGAGCAAAGCCTGGAAATAATAGATCTCAGTGTTAAGTGGACTTTTTAAAAAAAAGTTCTCTCATAATGTCCTGTCATCGCACTTGTTATGGTGACTTTTCTTTGCAAAATCCTGCTGCTCTGGATCCAAGCATGCCCCACTATTATTAACCTCTTGGACAGCTGAGGGTCAGAAGCACTCAAGCTGCATGACCCGCCCAGGATCATGTGGCAGTGCCCCAGAGGCCCAGGACTCCAGCTTCTGCTGGTCGACCTGCCCTGGGCTCAGGCAGAACAGCCAGTGGGCACAGGGGTCAGCTCATGTTACAGGACCAGGCCGCACACCGCGGGGTGGGGTGCTCTTCTTGTTCTTGGCTCAGTGTCAAACAGCCATGGCTGGAGGAGGTGAGGAACCCTGGTGGTCTCATTTTAGAGGGTCTCTGGAGATGGGTGGTGACATCTTTCTTAGGCCTGTCATCGGCATGGGTGGATTGGGAGGTCCCAGGCTGGGTAACTCAATAGTTGACTATGGCCCTCTGCTGACAACACCACATACTGAAGGGTATCAGCTGTTCAGCCCCAGTTATAAAGTTATAGGGAAAGAGGAGGCCAGGCAGCCAAAGGGAAACTAACCCTACTGAAAGTCTGCTCTGAGCCAGGCATCATGCTGGTGGCTTCACATGTACTGTCTCCACTTCCCCCCGAGAACCCAGTCAGCAACTCTGACTCTTCTTCGTCTTTGGGGTTAAAAGAACAGGATGATCAGAGCTGCTAAGTGGAAAGAAGCTATTACATGATGGAGGTAGGATTTTAATGCATTTATGTCTTAAGTCCAAAGTTCAGCTCTTTGCCTGTTACCACATTGCCCATCAACAGCACCCCAGGATGGCCTGAAATCTGCAGTAAATCTCTTTGGAGTGAGACATCTTCCTGTGATGGACTGCTGCTCACCCTCACATGGACTCATCAATCCCATTTGCTTCCTTTCCCAGCTGCCATGTTATCTGAGGAGAGCAAAGTCAAAAGTTGGTGCTTTGCTCTGAAACCCTCGGTGAGTTTCCCTCCAGACTGCAGTTGGCTCAGGGGCACCATTTTGGCTGCAATCCCACAGAGTTTCATTTTCACTTTTTTATTGAAAAATTGAAATCTGGGGAATTAGAGTCTTTCCATATTGATTTTTCAGGGCCAAGTGAAAATTACGTTCTGTACAGAACCAAGAAAGTGCCACCTTGAGTGGTGGCAAGGCTGATGTTGGATTGGCGTGCAGCACGGGGCACACACATACAGTCTCCGTGGAATCTTTCAACATGGCCGAGCAACAACTAATTTTTGATCCACAGAAAATGATTTCTGGAATTAAAACATTTTTTTCTTTTCAGTTGGAAAGAAAGCTGAAGAAAGAGATCAAAGTGAGAAGAACTTTGGAAACTGAGTTTCCAGTTTCTCCTTTCAGTGCATCGGGAGTAGGTCAGACCCACGCTTGACTTCCGACCTCCTCCAAGCCTGGTACTTGAGGATGGGGAAAGCAATTGCCCAGGGTCCGGTTTTATTCATTCACTTTGAGGCCCAGACAGCTATAAGCCCAGATCTTGCTCTACCGCTTACTACCCAGATGCCCCTTTGAAAGGTACTTTACTGAGCCTCAGTTTTTTTCATCTGTGGATTGGGGATAGATTAGAAACTACAGTATAAGGTTGCAGTGAGGACTGATTTAGGAAATATTAGTTGACTGACAATGAATAAACAAGATGATCTGAATAAAGTATTTGGGTTTGATAAAGGTGTCTGTTGCATGCAATCAGCATGTCCCATGAAAGCTGGGCCAGCCCCAGAAGGAGCCTGAAGCATCATGGAGCTCATAGCATTCGGGGCAGGTGGACCAACTGAAGGCATGAGCTGCCATTTTGGATTTTGCTTCCTCTTTATGTTCCATCAGGTAAATTTGGCAGCATTGGTTGTGAGTGAAAACTCTACCCACCTGCTCCAGGCCATCTCTACCAGTGACAGGCACTCTGTGAGTTATTAATAATATTCAGAAGCACTTCATTCTTCTCTTCTCTGGCTCCTCCCTCCACCCTCTTTAGCACTTGTGAAATGTCCTATCTTTCCTCTTTTTCGTATGCAGGCTGGTTGTGAACATCAACCAAAGCCCTGGAAGTGACTGGCGAGAAGTGAGCAGGTCTCTGTGAAGCAGAGGAGCTGGACTTTGGAGTGCTGGGTGTCTGCAGCCTCAGGGATGAGGGTGAGGTGACCACCCCAGGTGGATGCTGAGCCAAACTGCAGCTGCCTCTGGGGTCTCCCAGGACCAGCTTTAAGGGTAACCCATCAGACTGCCATCCACAGTTTCAGCCAGATGTGTAGCCCTTGGAACAAGAAATCAAACAGCTGCTTTGAAGATGAAAAGCCGTGGGAGAGCATGGAGCCCCTTTATTACCATCCAGATCGCACAAGTTCCACATGGTCCCTGCTCTGCTTGGGCTGGTGAAGGGCAAAGCCAGCCGGAAATGCCTAGCGCAAAGAAGAGGAGCAAGTAAAATTCTGGAGGTGGGAGAAGGGAAGGGGTGGGTGCCTGTGCTTTGAAATTCTGCCCTGGAAAGGCCTCTTCAGTGGATCCCCTTCCAACCTGCCCAGTACAACAACTGGACCTGGCATGTGACAGGCGCTGTAGACAGATCGCATTTCACACATGCAGCTGTAATATCTGGCCACAGGTGTTTGGTTCTGGGTTTGCCAGCTGCTCAGCAGTGCCCTGTTTCTCTGGATGGGGCCAGGAGGAGGGGGAAACTCTCACACTTGTTGCTGCCAAAAGGGAGAAGAGGGCTGGAAATTCCTGCCACGGAGCGGGTGCTCAGTGTGGGAGTCAGGGCTTGCTTCTGGGGGTCCTGGGCCTCTGCCCATGTGCTGTCCTGGGGTGGGGGCTGTGGCTGCATGGGAGGGGGAGCAGGGTGACCAGGACACCTCCGGCAAGCTGGCCAGGGCCGCAGGAAGGCCAGTCAGGAGGCAGTGAGTCGAGGGAGAATAAGCCCCTGGGCTCTTGGGTTGGTCGGTTCAGGTCTCGACTCCACCTCTGAGTAATTGTGAAATCTCGGCCAGGTTTCTTAACCTGTCTCAGCCTCAGTTTGTTAATCTATAAACTGGAGTATGGAGCACCTGGTCCACGGGCCCTGGGTAAGGATCCCGTGAGAGAGTACGTGTAGCACTGAGGAGGCAGCCCTGCTCCTGGAAGGTGGGTCAGGGCGCTCGCCCTCCAGGGGATACCTTCATCCCTGTCAAGCAAGCCTCGCCCAGCAGTTCTGTGTCTCAGGGTGGATGGTCTGGCCCAGGTGCCCGTAGTATGCTGACCTAGATCATTGGGCTTTTGCTCTATTTCCTTCCTCAGGGAGGAAGATGGTTGTGGGCTCAGAAAACTAAAGTCATTGAAGAAAAGCAAAGCAAAGGAATTTGGATCTGGATTTCTCACCTCTGCCCTATCCCCACCTCCGACCCAGAACTCAGCACTCACGGAGATCTCTTTCCTACTGGACTCTGCAGGCCGTGGGCCGTGTCTACTTTGCCCACCATTCTGCTCCGGCATGTCTCCTATAGACAGTGAGGCTGGCTAAACATTTGTTGCAGGAGCAAAGGCGTGTGTGGGTGGGTGAGCAGAAGGTTGTCTTCACTGCCTCTGCCTCTCTCATCCCTATTTTTAATTTATTTTTTATTGAAGTATGGTTGGTGTACAACATTATGTAAGTTTGGGGTGTACGACATAGTTGTTCACAATATTTAAAGGTTATACTCCATTTATGGTGGTGGTAGTGGTTTAGTCACTAAATTGTGTCCGACTCTTGCTACCCTGTAGACTGTAGCCCACCAGGTTCTTCTGTCCATGGGATTTCCCAGGCCAGAATACTGGAGTGGGTTGCCATTTCTTTCTCCAGGGATACTCCACTTACAGTTATTATAAAAATATTGGCTACGTTCCCTGTGCTGTACAATGTATTTTCATAGTTTTGTTTTTTTAAGAATTTTTGTTGAAGTATAGTTGATTTGCAATGTTGTGTGAGTTTCTGTCGGGCAGCAAAGTGAATCAGTTATACATATGCATATATTGCATTTATCTACTCCTTTTCAAGAGTCTTTTCCAAGATAGGTCACTACAGAGTACTGAGTAGAGTTCCCTGTGCTATATATGGTAGGTTCTTATTAGCTGTTTATTTTATTTGCTTCATTTTTTTTCTTTTTTTTTACTTTTAAAAATTTTGGCTGCACTGGGTCTTCATTGCGACATGCATACTTCTCTAGCTGTGGCACAAGGGCTTCTCTTGACTTTAGAGTGTGCAGGCTCAGTAGTTGTAGCATACGGATGTCTCTAGTAGTGGTGCTTGAGCTTAGTTGCCCACGGCACGAGGGATCTTAGCTCCCTGACCAGGGGTTGAGCCTTGCATCCCCTGCATTGGACGGCAGATTCTTATCCACTGGTCCACCAGGGAAGTCCCATTAGTTATCTATTTTACATATAGTAATGTGTATACATCAATCCCAATCTCCCAATTTATCCCTCCCCCAACGTTCCCCCCACCAGTAACCGTAACTTTGTTTTTCTATGTCTGTGGCTCTATTTCTGCTTTGTAAATAAGTTCATTTGTATCATTTTCTTAGACACCACATTTAAGTGATGCATGGTGTTTGTTTTTCTCTGATTTACTTCACTTAGTATGATAATTTCTAGGTCAATCATGGTGCTGTAAATGACATTATTTCATTCTTTTTTAATGTCTGAGTGATAATCTATTGTCTAAGTGGTGCTGGGAAAACTGGACAGCTACATGTTTTTAAAAAATGAAATTAAAACATTCTTTAACACTATACATTAAAAAACAACTTGAAATGGATCAAAGACCTAAATGTAAGGTCAAATGCTGTAAAACTCTTAGGAAAACACAGGCAGAACACCCTTTGGCGTAAATTGCAGTAATATCTTTTTTGATCCACCTTCTAGAGTAATGAACATAAGATAAAAAATAAACAAATGGAGCCTAATTAAACTTAAAAGCTTCTACACAGCAAAGGAAGCCATAAACAAACAAACAAAAAAAGACAATGCACAGAGTGGGAAAAAATGTTTGCAAACAAAGCGACTGACAAGGGATTAATCTCCAAAATATATAAATAGCTTATTTATTTTATACATACTAGTTTATATCTCTTATCTCCTTCCCCTATCTTGCCCCTCCCCTGTCCCCTCTCCCTAATGGTAACCACTAGTTTGTTCTCTAAATCTATGAGTCTATTCTTTTTTATTATATTCACGAGTTTATTGTACTTTTACGTAATATCATCCAGTATTTGTCTTTCTCTGTCTGACATATTTCACTTAGCAGAGTACTCTCCAAGTCTTAAAGTCACTCAAGTCATGTCCAACTCTTTGCAGTCCATGGAATTCTCCAGGCCAGAATACTGGAGTGGGTAGCCTATCCCGTCTCCAGTGGATCTTCCCGACCCAGGGATCGAACCGGGGTCTTCTGCTTTGTAGGCAGATTCTTTACCAACTGAGCTATCAAGGAAGCCCCCCAAGTCTATCCATGTTGTTGCAAATGGCAAAATTTCATATTTTTTTATGGCTGAGTAGTATTCTCTCGTGTATATATGCCACATCTTCCTTGTCCATTCATCTGTTGATGGATACTTAGGTTGCTTCCATATCATCCCTCTTTTAAGGACGAGAAACATGCATGTTCAAAGGATGGAGCTGTGGCCACGTGTCCAGCCCCCCACCACTCCTGGCCCTCAGACCTGCTCTCTCCGCTTCTCCCAACACTTCTCTCTGTCTCCTGAGACTGACAGGTGGGAATGCCTGGGTCTGCAGGAGGCTGCAGGAGGAAGAGAGTGGTGGCGATCCCGGGCAGAGGCCACATCAAGCTCTGTGTTTGGACAGGGGCTAATGCCACCTTTCTGAGTGCGCCTCCTGGAGACTGCAAACTCTGTTCTCTGTCCCTGTCTTGTCCCATTTCTCTCAAGGAGCTGGCTCCTCCCCTAGCAAGATGGGGCAGGCGGGATCCCTCTTGCCATAGTCCCCCACATTTGAGTCTCATTCCAACTTGACCTGTGCCCGCTAAGATGTCTCTCCCTGAAGGCCCCGTCTCTTGGGCTGAAACCTCTCAGCTACCCCTCTGTGTTGTCAAGTATGAGAACTATGAGGAAAGGAGTATTGTTTACTTCACACCTGTTATGTGCCAGGCACCGTGTTAAACACTTTATAATCAGCGTGTCACTGAGGTAGCTGTAATCTCTCTCCCCACTTTACAGGTAAGAAAGCTGAGGAACAGAGGTCATAGAACTTTCTCATCACAAAGTTGGTAAGTGGGTAAGACTGGGGTTTGAATCCCAGTCTGTGGGATGCCTCTGCCTTTGCTCATCCCATCCACTCACTCACTGTTATTAAGCAACCTCATACAGTAATTCATCTGTATGAGCTAATATCCATGGGCCATGGGCCTGTATCCTTTCTTTCCAGGTGCCAGTGTCTTTCTGGGTGATGATGGTGTTCATTCATTCAGTCATTCATCCAACAAGTAGGTGTTGAGCACCTGCTGTGTACCAGGCTCTGTTCTAGTGCATGCTAAGTTGCTCCAGTCATGTTGTGCTCTTTGAGATGCTATGAACAGTAGCTCGCCAGGTTCCTCTGTCCAAGGGATTCTCTAGGCAAGAACACTGGAGTGGGTGGCCATTTCCTCCTCCAGGGAGACTTCCCAACCCAGGGGTCAAACCTGTGTCTCTTACATCTCCTGCATCGGCAGACAGGTTCTTTACCACTAGAGCCACCCGAGATAAAGTGGTAAAGTTGATTGACAGAATTCCCCTCCAAAGAGCTTATAATACAGTTGAGAGGAAAATGCTAAATGGATAAGCACATGATTAGTTGGATGATTATAATTGTATTAAGTGCTGTGGAGAGTCAAGGGAGGCTTCTCTGAAAAGGAGACAATACTCCCAAGTTTGAGAGTATTTGAGACAAGACTCAACCAGACAAGGGTCTCACAGGGCAGAAGCTTCATGTGAGGACAACATCCCACCACCACAGGGAGCAGTGCCTCACTGTGCCATTTCAGACAGATGTGTGCGGCTGAGGCCTCAGCCAGCTCCTCACGTCCAGCTCTGAAGAGAGTAACAAGCAAGAAGGAGGGAAAATCCACACCAGAACAGTCAGTGCAGTCTTGGCACTAACCCACCAGTGTGGCAAGGCTGGGTCTGTTTCGGTCTGTATTTTTCCTGGTGCCTAAAGGATTGTCTCAGTGACCTTCACACGCGCTGCTCGTCCAGCAATGGAAAATCACTTGTTGAAAACATAAACAGAGCTTATAAGAATTGGCAAGACCCAGACAGCTAATCGCCATTCTCTCTCCTCAGGCCCTTCCTCTGTTCCTGTTTATGAGACATACTGCCCATGTTTTCTATCACATTTCTGCTTTGCTCTTGAAATCACAGAGAACAGCTCCTTTACTTCCTTGACTTAGTCCAGGAGAACTCCCTCTCTCTGTCACAGGCTGCAGAGCCCCTTTGGTGATGTGACAGGACACAGACCAGAGAGAAGCAAAAGAACCAGCTCACTTTGTCAGCCCACCTCTCCTTCCCTGAAAACTGGTTTCTGGTGGGGTAGAAAAAGGACACCTAGTTCCTTCTTCCTCCTCATCCAATGAAAGCTGCAAAGACTACTTTCCTGCCACATTCTGAAACTTCCTCCAGAGTGTTTCAGGCAAGCTGAACATCAGATCTCTGTTGATTTTTCTATTGATTTTTGTTCTTTCCAAGATGTAACCTAGCCAGAAGGAAATATGGGAAGGTTAGCCCACCTTTCCTATTGATGAGTTATTTGGGGACTGCATAAAAGGAAACCGTGAGATGTTTTCTGTGGAACCCTAGAAAGGGGCAGCAGTCTCCAAACTCATCTTTTCTCAGTGGGGCATGCAGCCAAGCCTGGCACACATGGGCAGATGTGTTCTTTCCCCCAGCCACTCTTGGACTGCAAAGATTCAAGAACACAGCTGATCCTCCCCACCATGAGTCCAGTTTCTCCAGTTTACAGTCTTGATTTCCAAGTACCCAGGCTCCCAATTGGATTACAATTCAGTCCTGGGAAGGGAACAGGGAGACTCAGGCAGGGAGAAGGGTACCCCATTGCCAAAAGACCATGGAGTGACCTTAGCTGATTTAGTCTCCCCCCACTCCACCCACATGGGCTTCCCTGGTGGCTCAGATGGTAAAGAATCTGCCTGCAATGCAGGAGACCTGGGTTCAATACCTGGGTTGGGAAGATCCCCTGGAGGAAGTTATGGCAACCCATTCCAGTATTCTTGTCTGGAGAATCCACATGGACAGAGGAGCTACAGTCCTTAGGATCACAAAGAGTCAGACACAACGGAGCAGCTAAGCACACTGCATCCACCCACCCATGATGCTTCTTTATTTGGTGGGAAAACAAAACATTAACCCTCTGGCTGGCTGTGCCCACAGGACACAGAACATCTGGTCCAGTTTTCTTGTTTCCAAGACCTCAAGTGGCTGTTTGACTTTTAACAGAGCTTTAGCCTCTCAGGGCACCTGTCTCTTCTTGGCGTGGATGCTTGTTCACACTTCAACTCTTAGTAATCTTTCTCCCTTATAAGCCTCAATGTCCACATCTGTAAATTGGACTTCACTCTAAAGACAAATGAATTTCCCAAAGTGTCACACTTCTGAATTGAAAGACACAAGGGCTGCTTGGTCACCTGTCTCAGCAATTCCTCTGTTGCTATCAATTTTCCTTTGGATGTTTCTCCATAACTCCAAGGGCTGTCTTTACTGTTGATGACTTTCAGATGGGAGTGGGGGTGGGACAGGGAAGTCTCATGAGGTCTTAAGACAGGAAGGGTTGATGGCAGGCTATCTACCCTACACCCCAGCATATGCTGAAATCAACCCAAGTTTAAGCAACCATCTGATATGTCATTTTAGCCCTCCTGATCTGGAGATTTGCAAGAAAAATTGCTGTTTGTTTGTTTGTTTGTTTGTTTTTGGAAGGGGAATTTAAATCTCCCCTTTTCCTCTGGCCAATACATCTGGCCAATATGGTCTGATCTTTGTGGTGTGTAGGTAGCCAGAAAGAGCTCTGGAAGTCTGTTTACAGATCCTTCCTTCTTTTAAGAAGGATATGTGTGTGTGTACCTATGGCTCAGATGCTCAGTTGTATCTGACTCTGCAACCCCATGGGCTATAGTCCACCAGGCTCCTCTGTCCATGGGATTTTCCTCCTCCAGGGGATTTTCCCAACCCAGGGATTGAACCTGGGTCTTTTATCTCCTTCATTGACACATGGATTCTTTTTTTTTTTTTTTGAAAATATTTATTATATAACAAAACATAGATATTCTGGAAAACAATCAGATGAATGGACACATGGATTCTTTACCTCTAATTATAATGGGGCAATTGATGATTCTAAACAACAAATGACATACTAACTTACATGACATACATGCCTCTTATTACTTGGGCCTTTGCCAGCTCACAATGAGAAGGGCTTTGTGAGGATCAGATTTTTGGTTTCACTCAGCCTCTTAGAACAGGAAGATTCAGAATTTGGAAACTGACCTGTTCTTCCCCTGAGATGGGAGAAACTTCCACTCCACAGTTTCTATGTCAAGGGAATGTGTCAAACACACTCAGGCATAAAAGACTTTTCTCAAAGAGAATTTGTGTGTCTTGGTTTCTACTCTAGAGTTTGCCATGTTATGTATTTGAGATCAGTAGAGAGGTCTACTCTCTTTTTGCTTGACTGCTGTCTATTGAAGTACAGGTAGAATTGATTTGTAATCAATTCCAGTGATAGTCAGATCTGTACTATTATTATTATTAACTTTGAGAGTTGCCACAAATATCTGAAGAAGGTTCCTTCAATTCAATCAAAACTGAGCTTGAGTCTATCATTTCATCGTTTGTTCCAGGTCCACTCTTCAGAGCTACAGAGAATTAGCCCGCCTCCCCCAACATCGCTGCCCCTGGGTACTGGAGACAGTCATTGTGTGTCCTGAAAACCCATGTGCTCTTTTCCTGGAAGGCTGTCGTCCACTGAGTCCAAATCACTTAGAAAGGGCTCCCTCCAGTTTTCTTCCTGACCAAGGACTCTTCCTGCTGGCAGGGCATGCAGCTGGCTCTGGAAGTTCTCTGCTGGGGTTGCAGCCTTTCTGAGCAGACTTCCTGCCCTCTGCACCCATCAACACTATTGTGTCCTTTCCTCATTGTAAATATCTGAGAGTTGATTACACCACCTGAACAACGCCCCATTTGGAGGCCTGGGGTGCTCAGAAAAATTCAATGGGGTTAAAAGTATGCTGCAGAGATGTGAATGCAGGAAGACAGAAGCGGATAAGGTCTCTTGGGTCATGATGCAACACCTAAGTAAGGAAAAGAGGAAATTCTGGGGCATCCATGGTCCACAGAGTTTGTAGGTAGTCAGGAGAATGAAGCAGTGCTCTTCTTCCCTTGAATAATTTTTCTGGAGGATGTGGCAAATATTCTAGTGAAATAAAACCTCACAAATCCTCATCTTTGACCACAGAGATTCTTGAGAAAAAAGCAGTTAGGGGAAGCACACTGATTGAAACTGCCCAACCTGGCCAGGCACCATAGTAACCATTTACATGAGTTGTTTTATGACAGGAGATCCTGATAAGGAATACGGAACTAATAAGCCACTGCCAACTGGAAGAGTTCGGGAAAGGTTGAAAGGAGACACTGCGTGTCCGTCCACTTCCGAGAATCCCTCTCACTAGCATCCATCTTGGCTGAGCGATGTGTGTGCCACCAAGAAAGACTATGAATTAGAATGATTGGCCAAAGACCACCCAGAAACTAATCCCATCACCATAAAACGCAAGTCTGCGAGCCATGCCGCAGAGCAGTTCTCCTGGGTTCCCTTACCCTACTGCTCTCCACCCAGGTCCCCTTTCCCAATAAAATCTCTTGCTTTGTCAGCACGTGTGTCTCCCCGGACAATTCATTTCCGAGTGTTAGACAAGAGCCCAGTTTCGGGACCTGGAAGGGGTCCGCCTTCCTGCAATAGATAAGGTCTCTTGGGTCATGATGCAATACCTAAGTAAGGAAAAGAGAAAATTCTGGGGCATCCATGGTCCACAGAATTTGTAGGTAGTCAGGAGAACAAAGCAGTGCTCTTCTTCCCTTGAATAATTTTGCTGGAGGATGTGGCAAATAGTCTAGTGACATAAAACCTCACAAATCCTTGTCTTTGACCACGGAGATTCTTGAGAAAAAAGCAGTTCTGCATTAATATGAGACCAAGTTCTGGCCTGTTAACTGCCCTCCAAAGCATCTAATTCAGCATCCCAATTCCTCTTTCATAACTTCATCATGATTATTTGAATCTGCAGATGTCTTATTGAATATGCTTCTGTTTTTGACTTATATAACCACAGGGAGAAAGAAGTGGTCTTGTCAATTTGGGGGGGATAGTAGATAGTATTCTACAAATGTCCTTAATCAGAATTCTCAAAGAGAATCTGGGTGCTGAATTATGGAACTTTCCATTAGCAGAGGCTTCATTCTCACTGATGGTGAGAGCAGTTGCCCAGCCTCATGGGCCTGGTTGGAGGGACATAGAGCACACGTCAGCTGTCACGTTCCCTCCTTCCCACTCTCACGACCCAAATTGCACCTTCAAACTGAGACTATTACTGTGTTCCCTCCAAATCTTCCTGCTCCGGTTCTTTTCAATGCTCTCTTCCCACTGGTCAAACTACTTTTCTTAAGCATTGCTTTGTGTATGCCACTCCTCTCCTCAAATGACCATTAGTTTATAGCAGCTTTTCTTAAGTTCTGTAAGGATTAATAAGCACTCTATGAAAAAGGGATTTTGTAGACAAAACAAAATTAAAGAGTTTCTTTACAGCAGGACTTTTTGGAGCCTTAAGATGCTAATAAGCATTGCAAATTTTCAAGCATTTCCCCCAAATTTATTTGACTGGGATCCTGGCAGGAAACAGATGGCTCATTCAAAGGAGTAATTGCAGGGACTATTAGCAAAAGTGTGAACAGATTAAGGAAACCAACAAGGGGATGATGGAGTACCCTGGGACTAGCAACAGAGGGAATTTGGGATAAGGAAGAGAGCAGAGCCCAGGACAGGTATGGGCTTGGAGAGGTACTGCCTGACCAGAGCAGAAACCTCTTGAGGCCCCGCCACTTCCAAACCCACATGTAGGGGGGATAGACACCCCACCTCCTTCTCCTTCCACTCCAATCACCTGTCAAATCTCCTGTCATCTGAACTCAAACAGAAGCCAAAGGGCACAGGAGTCCAAACCATACAGCTGCTAGAAGTCAACCTTAGAGGGCACAGAGGAAGGCAGAGAAGAGGGTGGAAGGTGGAGGGTGGACACTGGGCACATGTCCATGGAACATCTGTTAACATCTGGAGAACACTAGGTTTTCCAGAATGGCATCTGGCCAACATCTGGCCTAAAATGTCCAGTCCATGCCCCAAGGCTGGACATTTCAGCTTCTTCATCATCTGCCCACAAACCAGCCCCCATGCTGTCCTCCTCTCAGTACGCTGCCTCCACGTGGCCTCAGGAACACACACTCTGTCTCACATCTCGGGTTTCCCCTCACATCCTTCTTTCTGCTGAGGGATTCCATCACTGGTGACTGCTCAGCTCAGGCTTATCCCATTTTCCTCCTCCTCAGGGAACTTCTGTGGCCTCCTCAGGTACAAGTTGACTCTAATTGCCCTCAGCAACAGGGACCACAGATTCCAAATAAGAATAGACACTGTAAAGATTTTGTGTGGCCAAAAATGAGAGACCATCTGAGAGATGTTTAGATGCCCTGAAATATCAGAAGGGCTGGAAGTACAGAAAAGAATGAAAAAAGTCATTTGCAGCAACATGGATGGGCCTAGAGATTGTCATACTGAATGAAGTAAGTTAGACAAAGACAAATATCATATGATATTGCTTGTATGTGGAATCTTAAAAAGGTACAAATGAACTTATTTACAAAACAGAAATAGAGTCACAGATGTAGAAAACAAACTTATGGTTACCAGCGGGGAAGGGGAGAGGGATAAATTGGGAGATTGAAATTGACATACACACTATGATATATAAAATGGGCTTCCCAGGTGGTGCTAGTGGTAAAGAACTCGCCTGCCAATGCAGGAAACATAAGAGATGGAGGTTCAATTCCTGGGTCAGGAAGATCCCCTGGAGAAAGGCATGGCAACCCACTTCATTTTTCTTGCCTTCAGAATCCATGGACAGAGGAGCCTGGAGGGCTACAGCTCATTGGGTCACACAGAGTTGGACACGACTGAAATGACTTAACAAAATATATAAAATAGATAACTAATAAGGACCTACTGTCTAGCACAGGCAACTCTACTCAGTACTCTGTAATGATCTATATGGGAAAAGAATCTAAAAACAGAGTGAATATATGATATATATGTAACTGATTTACCTGGCTGTACGGTAGAAACCAACACAACATTCTAAATCAACTATAATCCAATAAAATAAAATTGAAAAAGAAGAAGAAGATGGGCTGGAGCACTTTGGTGGCTTCTGGAGGCAGACTCTCCTGGGAAACTCAGAGAACTTTCCATCAAGGACACTGACTTTGCTTTCACTCAGTACCTGGGTTTCCACTTAGTCTTTACCAATGTTACGTCTTTTCTCTCTATAAAAAGCTCTGTGATCCCTGAGTCCACAGAAGCTTGCTATTTTTCTCCTTGCTCTGAGCTGTCATAATAGCACCGCGTCTTGCCTAGCGGGTCCGAGAGCGGTGATGCGGGGCGGGGCGGTAAGAAGGATCAAGCAGTTGGAGCCGCGACATTGAAACCAGATGCGTTTCTGTAGGGCAGTTACCGTGGGGAGGCAGGGCTGAGGCGGCGTCTCCTCTGGCCTTAGTCAGGCAGACCCAAGCGTGGCCCGGAGGGTGGGGCGGGCTCAGCTGCTGGAAGCTGCTCGGGATGCAGAGGAGGGTCTGTCCCCAGCAGCAGCCCCGCCTGACCGGTTGGTCCCCTCACCTTCCTCCTTCGCGGCTTAGGAGCTGGAACAAGGCTCCCTTTCACAGCTCTCCTCTACACCATTCTCTTCCCTTGTCTGGTTTCAGTTTAACTGGACGGCAGGCGAGAGAACCTCTGGCCGCCTCCTCCTTGTTCAGGGAGAGGCTGTTTGGGGGAAGAGTGTGACATTTCGTGGGAACTGGGGATTCAGGAATGTTAATCTCTGCTTACGTAAACATGCCGGCTTCAGTATTCCAATGATTCCCACATTATCTGAGCTTTTCCAAATCACCTGATTGACGGCTGTGCCAGGCACTCTTCGTGTGGTGTGTAAGAGCTGAACCCGGACCTCCCGCCGAAGGGCTCCTACCTCATTGGGGTAAGGCTTGTGCCCCAAATCCTAGATTTTAAAGGAACTGGTGAACAGAATTGCATCTCCTGCGGCACACAGGAGACTTCAGGCCCTCTGCGCTCCCTGGCTGTTCAGGAGGCTCTTGATCGACCTCAGTCTTGAGTCTGAAGGAGCACACTCGGCTCTGTAATGAAGTGATAGTGGAGGGGGTGGGAGGGGAGTAGGGAGGACAAGAATAATGCTGAACACCCGTTATCGCCCTGGAGATTAATTTTCAACGATGAAACTAAAAAATGCCCCCTTGCTGCTTTTGCTTCTCCTCTTTAAATGCCCCTTTTCCCCCTTCATGTGGGGTTAGAAGAAATAAAGAGCTCATCTGAGGGAAGGACTGGCCCCCACAGCCTGGCAGGGGGACCACCTGGGGGGCATTTCTGGCTTCAGCAGGAAACAGAACCTTCCTGCCCGCGTGGTCTCTCTCTCACTGCGGCCTCAGAGCAGACAAGACTGTCATCTGTGCATGGTGCCAGGTGCCTGGGGATAGGCCCCTTTTCCCAGACGGGGAGTGTGAGGAGGCAGGCCCATGACAGGGGGACAGGAGCTGTGGTTCTAGTGGTTCCACAGGCACAGGAGTTAGCAGACACCTGTGTTCTCCACTCCACACAAGAGGGGGTCCCACCAGCACGCCCTGCACACGGGGACCCTGTGAAGCAGCCCAGCAGCTGGGCTCCTCTCCACCTTCTAGGCAGAAAGTTGCCCCTCGCCATCAAATTTCCAAAAGGAGTGGCTTCCGGGGGCTCAGCACCTCGCCACCAGTTTCTTCCTTTCCTTGATTGAGGATGCAGGAAGCACTGGACTCAGCAGCCTGGCGAGCTCCTCCTCCCAACCTGGTGCCCATGAGGTTCCTTTTTCTGGAGGTGCTGCTTGTCCCCAGCCCAGCCCTGTCCCTGCCTGTCCCCACCCCCAGGAAGCTGTGTCTCCACCCTGGAGTGGCCTCTTTCCCGCCCCCAACCCCTTCCTCTCCTGGTCTGTGGGGCCCCCATTCCCCCAGCTGCCACCTCAGACCCTGGCACTGAGCCGTGTCTGTTCACAAGCAGTGTGGGCCCTGAACCCCGGGAAACCTGGACCTCATTTCCCCAGCGGGGCTGGTTAGTAGACTCCATGCTTCTTTGTAAGCTCTTTCTCAGGATTCTGTTTTACTCCAGCACCCAGTAATTTTGTGCGAGATGGGTGGGCGAGCAGCTTGGCGGCTATTTGTGTACCATATTCCCATTCCTTCTCAACTGAACGCACGTTTTGAATGTCAGCCATTCACAAGGCACTGAGCGCAAAACTTCAGCGGAACCCAAAATGCCTAAGATAGAGTTCCTGCTCTCAAGGAGTTCGACATTTAGAAGAGGTAATAAAACAAACATTCCAGTACCTCCAGGCAAGGCAGGTCAGGGTAAGAGGTCCTACAGAGTGAGTCCTGGTCCTGGGATGAGAGCTGGAGCCAGCTAGGCAAGGGTCATGGGGAGATGGTGCTTGGGCCAAGGAGGGGCAGGAGCCACAGGCCGGGACAGACTTGTATGTAAGCAGTGACCACCCACTCCTCTGGGGGAGTCCTATAGTCAGACCTTGAAACTGGCAATGTGAGTGTTCTTTAATTCCACCATTCCTCAATCCCACTCCCCCTCCTGGGCTTGTTCCTGCTCATTTCCATCCAAAACAATGAGATGAGCACCAAGTCTGCCTGGGGAGCTTGGGGGAAATGGGTATTCTTCCTCAAAGCTAGATTTGTTGGGAATATTTCATTCTATATATGTGTGTGTGCATGCTCAGTTGCTACAGTCATGTCTGACCCTTTTGCGACCCTATGGACTATAGCCCTCCAGGCTCCTCTGTCCATGGGATTTCCCAGGCAAGAATACTGGAGTGGATTGCCATTTCCTTCTCCAGGAGATCTTCCTGACCCAGGGATCAAACCTGTGTTCCTTATGTCTCCTGCATTGGCAGGCAGGTTCTTTACCGCTAGCCCATCTGGGAAGCTCTTCTTTCTGTATACAAAGGGAAGTAAAATTCCAACAGAATTTCTGTTTTCCTGGGAAATGCCCCTGGTAGCATAGCAACTTTTTACAATTGGAGATGAACAAACTGAGAAAGAGGAACTTCCTTTCTTTCCTTTTTGGCAGGATCTTCTCACTCTGCCCTTCCCTGAGTGGCCCAAACTGTAAAGAATCTGCCTGCAATGCAGGAGACCTGGGTTTCATCCCTGGCTCGGGAAGGCCCCTTGGAGAAGGGAATGACTACCCACGCCAGTATTCTTGCCTGGAGAATCCCACAGACAGAGGAACCTGGCAGGCTACAGTCCATGGGGTTGCAAGAATCAGACACAGCTAAGCGACTAACAATTTCCCTTTTTCTCTTTCTCCCTCTACCCAGGTATAGCAGTGCAGGTAAAAGCACTCTGCAGTTTTTTCTATAGTGATTCTGCTTCTGCCGTCCTCTGGCCTACCTTCAATTTGATGAAGATTCTGAGTGCTGTTTAATGCTGCCTGTCTCCTGATGTGCAACAGGCTGAAAGAGTATTTACTATAATGATTCTTCCAGCCTTGGTCTCCTGGCTCCTCCCTCCCGACCCGAGCTACATTCAACCTCCACTCACAAAGGCATGCACTGTCGTCCCCTAACAGGTCAGTGTGGCCCAAGAGGCACCTCTCACAGTTGGTGCTTTGTGCATCCCCCGGGGAAGGCGGTCACTATCCCTCTAGACAATTGGCAGGTGGAATCGATAGCCACATGGTCTCCTGGGAAGGGGCCTTGGTCCATTCCAGCCACACTGGAGCCTCCTCACTCAACCCTGCCAAGGATTTCTCCTCCAAGGGCAAGGTCAGTGCCACCCCTGGGTGGGGAGAGACAGAGGAGGGTTTCTGCTGTCATAGCACTGACAAAAAGACTAGAAGGAGATGGTGGCTGAAAAGGTCAGGGGCAGGGTAGTCCATGCATGGCTGTTATTTATTTATTCATTTATTGAAATGCAATTGATGTATAACATCATATTAGTTTTAGGTGTAAAAATAATGATTTTATATTTGTGCATATTCCAAAATAATCACCCCCAATACGTCTAGTTAACATCTGTCACCATACAGTTACATGTTTTTCGTTGTTTTTTTTTTTTTTTTCTGGTGATGAGTGATTTATCTTGATTATTTGGCTAAGAGCTATTGACCAGAAGGATTAACATCTTCACTGTGAAATATCCATTAACTAGATGTGAAGAAGGCTG
Organism: Bos taurus; assembly: GCF_002263795.3. Classification (NCBI taxonomy): domain Eukaryota; kingdom Metazoa; phylum Chordata; class Mammalia; order Artiodactyla; family Bovidae; genus Bos; species Bos taurus. Next base: position 32,966,657 of record NC_037343.1, read on the forward strand.
CATGCAAATGTGCTGCTGATGTCTCAGTGTGCCCGGGTGCCATCATTTCCTGCTCTGTGGCCCTGTGACGTTCTGTGCTACTCCCCAAACTCCTCTCCCCCCTGCACCTGCCCACATGCTCCAAACAGTGCTGTATGGCATTCACTTCTACACTATACAGAACATGTATCACTGTATATTATTTCTGTCATCATCCATCCCACACTTAAATTGCATCTTTTTTGGAACCATTCAAATTTCAAAACCAAAATAAAATAAAACTGATTCTGAAAGCTTCTGAGAATTTCAGCACCCGTCCCATCAGTACTAGACCCCTCGGTTCACTGGGATCATGAGTCCAAGGCTGGGAATTTGTCCCCCAGGAGGGTAGAGATGGAAGTCAGCTTGCAGCTTCTGAATCCTTAGCCTGTCTGTTACAGGTCTGAGATGTGCAGTGTTTCAGTCTGCTGGGCCGCCATAACAAAATGCCACAGACTGGGGAGCTGAAACAACAGACTTTTATTTTCTCACAGTTCTAGAAACTGGAAGTCCAAGATCAAAGTACCAACATGGTCAGGTTCTGATGAGAGCTCTCTTTCTGGCTTGTGGGTGGCTGCCATCCTGCTGTGTGTTCACCTAATGGGGAGAGAGCAAGCTGTCTGGTGTCTCTTCTTCCAAGGATGTTAATCCCATCATGGGTGTCCCGCCTTCATGAACTCCTGTCAACCAAATCACCTCCCAAAGGCCCCACATCTAAATACCATCATACTGCAAGGTGGGGCTTCAAGAGATGAATTTGAGTGCTAGGTCACTTCAGTAGTGTCTGACTCTTTGAGACCCCATGAACTATATCCTGCCAGGTTCCTCTGTCCATGGGATTCTCCAGGCAAGAATACTGCAGCGGGTTGCCATGCCTTCCTCCAGGGGATCTTCCTGAACCAGAGATCAAACTTGCATCTGCTGTATTGGCAGGCGGGTTCTTTACCATTTGGGGGAAGACATAATTCAGTCCATAGCACGCAGGTTTTGTGTGTTTTAATGACCAACCTAGATAGCATATTGAAAAGCAGAGACATTACTTTGCCAACAATGGTCTGTCTAGTCAAGGCTATGGTTTTCCAGTAGTCATGTATGAATGTGAGAGTTGGACTGTGAAGAAAGCTGAGTGCCGAAGAATTGATGCTTTTGAACTGTGGTGTTGGAGAAGACTCTTGAGAGTCCCTTGGACTGCAAGGAGATCCAACCAGTCCATTCTGAAGGAGATCAGCCCTGGGTGTTTTTTGGAAGGAATGATGCTAAAGCTGAAACTCCAGTACTTTGGCCACCTCATGCAAAGAGTTGACTCATTGGAAAAGACTCTGATGGTGGGAGGGATTGGGGGCAGGAGGAGAAGGGGACGACAGAGGATGAGGTGGCTGGATGGCATCACCGACTCAATGGACTTGAGTCTGAGTGAACTCTGGGAGTTGGTGATGGACAGGGAGGCCTGGCGTGCTGCGATTCATGGGGTCGCAAAGAGTCGGACACGACTGAGCAAGTGAACTGAACTGAACTGAATGTTGCTCCTGTGGTAGTGGCAAAAATACAAGATGACTTGTTGGAGTCCCTGAGGTGTGCAAACCCCTGAAAGAGGTCCGTGTGTACAATGTTTTATTGATTTACACACACACACACACACACACACACACATAATCTCACTGGATCCCCACAGAGTGAGTGCCCTTGTTTTAATTTTCAAATGAGTACACTGAGGTTTTCTGGAGTTAAGGAGTCCAAAGTCCCTTCTGAAGTTAGAGCAGATGTACTATAAAAAACTCCAGCTCTTGTTGGTTCATCTAACTCTTTTTGACCAGGCACCTTCTTTATAATTGAGCGGCCAAGATAAGAAGGGAAGAAAAGTGGAAAATAGTGAGAAATCACTAAGGACAGCTGCACAGTACATGTCATGTATTGAGTTATGGGACAAAATTGCCAGTGCACATTCGGGTCTGGCTCATAGTAGGGACAGGGTCATTGCTAGGAAGAAACCCCACTTCTCCTGCTTTTGACAGCTCAGGCTCAAGCTGCTTGCCTCCTGAGAGCCTGGGGGCATAACTCTTGGGGTCAGGGAGAGAAAGGCCCAGAAACAGGCATCTGTCCTCGACAGGCAGGCGACTGGCCTCTGGGCCACACAGGATGCCTCCTGGCTCAGGTTCCACACTGCCCTCTGGCCAGAGGTCAAGGGCAACTCATGGAGGTTGTTGCTTGAGCCCTTTAGCCACTGGGTCCTGATGGAGGCTCCCCTTAAAGAATCTTGGCAGCAGTTATAGTCTCTAGTTTCTGTTTTTAGAAACGGCAAAAGCAACATGAAAGGACAGTGCTCTGTGATAAGGGGCCACCTGATAAACATCAGCTTCCTACCACTGCAGCTGCTGCTGGGGGCCTCTTCTCATTGTCCAGGTGGGTGTGGACTCTCGGGATCACATTCCTTCCTCTGCCGACGGCAGCCTCCCTGTTACCGTGTCCCCTCTGCCAACCCTGCTTAGTCCCCCAGCTACTTGGTGGCCCATACCAGAATGTATATATGTATGCATGTATATATGAATGCCAATAGAAACATCATATATATATATATATATATATATAAGCTGATACATATTACATAAACATTCGTGTGTATATATGTGTGCATTACATGGGCTTCCCTAGTGGCTCAGATGGTAAAGCGTCTGTCTACAATGCAGGAGACCCGGGTTCGATCCCTGCATTGGGAAGATCCCCTGGAGAAGGAAATGGCAGCCCACTCCAGTATTCTTGCCTGGAAAATCCCATGGACAGCAGAGCCTGGTAGGTTACCATCCATGGGGTCGCAAAGAGACAAGACTGAGTGACTTCACTTTCACTTAATGTATACATACACGCACACATACATGCATACATACGTATATACATACATATACATGTGAGTGTCCATACCTCTTTTATCAGTGCTTGAATGTGCCCTGGCACTGTGCTCGACCCTATCTGCAGGCCATCTTTGTGAAGCAAGAATGGGCTATTGTACAGATGAAGAAACCGAGGACAGGAGATCTTAGTTGGCTGCCCAGGGTTAGGATGGAATCCGGTGCTTCCTTTCTCCGAGGACTGCTCTACTCTGTGCTGGCCCTTGGCCTTTCCTGGTCCAGGAGCCCCAGTGATGAGACCACTCCCCCGCCCTGCCACCACCTTCCAGGTCCCTGCTGGCTTGGATGGAGTCTCAGGGGTAAACCAATGTGGCTGAGCCCTTGCTTTTTCCCCAGACTTCTTGAACTTCTTTCCTGCCTAGTCTCTAAAGTTAATAGAACAAACCCAAAGCATGGTTTATGATGCACAGGGCTTGATTTGACTTCATATATAAGAGTGCACGTATTCTGCAGGAATCCATTAAGTCTACCCCAGCACGGGCTACGACCACGTCTGAGAAAGGCCTGAGCCACCTCGGGCCGGGTTCATCCACAGTTCACGTGGCAGAAAGGAGTGAGTCACTCGTCAATGGCACAGCCAGGGCTGGATTACCCTGCGGCTTCCTTCCTTAAATGGGCAGAGATTCCAACTGCTGCGTGAATAACAAAGACTGTAATGTCCCACTGGCCAATGGAGAACAGGCCAGGGAGCAAAGGAACCGCAGCAGCTGTTTTTTTCCAGAGTGCTGAAGGCTGCAACCCTAGCCCCCCTCAGCTGTCACGGTCAGCCCTTGTGGGGTCCGGCAGAGAGCACAGATGGCCCAGGGCCATTGGTCCCACCCCTGGAAAACCGCAAGCGGAATCTGTGTCCTGCGGACAGGGCTCCCCCAGTGAGCTCGGCGGCCAGCTCCCTGCCCGGGGCAGCACGGCTTTTTTAGTTGAAGGAAAACAGTGGTAGTTGGCGAGGCTTTGGGCAATGGAACAACACTAAGAATGCACAGGACCGCAAACCTCATCTTCTCCCTTAAACCTTCAGTGCCTTATCTAAGCCTCACTCCCTGTCCCTGCCTTTTTGTTCTTGATTCTCCTCTTTGCCTCTTTTGGAATACGGGCTAAGTGTTGGATAATTATTAAATGTTAAATTCATTAAAGAGTCTTCATGTACTTGTGTTTTCTTGCTAATTAAGCTACAGCAGAGGAATACAAAAAAATCACCCCATCCCGACTTCAGATTCTTTCCTGCATGACGTGTAAGTCTATGAAAAACTAAGCTTTCACATGTGTTATAATCACATATAAAAGTTCAACATTCTGCTTATGAAAAGGAAGATAGAATCAATGGTAGAGCAGAAAGAAGTGTGAAGGGGGCTGAGATCAGAACAGCGTGGAGATAAGAACATGAGTTCTGGGACCAGTAGACAAGGTTCCCAGTGCCAACCCTGTCACTTTCTTGTGGGACCCTGGGCAAGTCTCTTAACCAGTCTCAAACTCAACTTTTCTCATCTGTGAAATGGGAACAGTAACCCTGAGCCTTCTAGGGCTATTGTGAGGATGGCATGGGGAAATAACAGAATATTCTGTAGTTAGCAAGAGTTCAGGAAATGTTCCATTCCCCATCCCCCCACCAATTATTGATATTTTCCAGCTCTAGGACAAACATCTCTTGGATTGGCCTTGGTAGATAATTTAAGGCAAGTTGGCTGCCCAGCAGAATTTGCTGCAGTTCTAAGGCCTCTCCATATTAATAGGACTAATTGTGTCAAAGCTGATGGAGCCTTTGGTTTGTGGCCAGAATGCAGAGGCATGAGGCCCTCTTTCATGCTTGTGAATGGCTGGGTTTGGTGAGCTCCTTTGATGAGTTTTTTTTGTCTGTATTCAATCGGGTCAGTGTCCCTTCCCTAGAATGGAAATGGGGTCAGTGTCCTTTCCCTAGAAACACCGCACCCACGTCTTTGCCCCTTCGAGGGGCTGGTTTGTGGTTGTTGCTGTTGTTTTATCAAAACTTTCTTTAAAGTGACCTCCTTTCTCCACAGCGCATGCTAAAATTCTGGGCTCTGATTAAATGTTTCTGAAAGCAGCCCTACTGCCTTTAGTTAGATGCCAAATAAACAACTCTCCCGCTGGGAGAGGACCCTCTTCTCACACAATCCCAGCCCTGCAGGGCGTACGGGACGCTGACCACTGTGCCCTCTGCGGATGGAAAGGACCCCAGGTTTATCTCCCCCGAGAACAGGGCAAGCGCAGTGCTGCTGCGCTGTGTTTCCGGCTCCGCCTCCTCGCGCCTCGTTCGACGTCCGCCTTGCAAGGCGCTGCTGTCCCCGGGCTGAGCTACTGGTCCAGGATGAACAAACATGTTGACTTCCAGTAAGTCCTTGGCTACCCTCTTCCCCAATCCTGCCCGGTGCTGAGAGCTGTGGCGTGGAATTAGTGTGAGACTGGGAACCCAATGAAACTATTATGGTTTAAAACTAGTGGGCAGCACCCAACGCTCCACCAGGCTTGTTGGGTTTCAGCAGCTAAAACTGTCCAGTGTGCTCATAGTTATTTCTTGACACAGATTTCACCCTCTAAAATCACCTCACAAATAAGGATTACGATCCCATTTGGAGGGCAGACTTGAGAAAGAAAGAGTGATTTGCAAGAATGCAAACCTAAATGTTAGAAGTTACCTCTTCATTGTGGAATTATGGTTCATTTCATTAATCAGTTTCCTTATTTGTTTTTGCTTAGCTGTATTTTCTAAACTTTCCCTACTGGACATGTTTCATTCTTGTAATAAAAATAGATAAAGTTTTATGTTTTAGAGTAAATATGACCGAAACAGTAGCCTGCATGTACATCATTCTTTCCTCCGGATGAACTAAATCCTGACAGTTTTTCCCTTTTTCAGGTATAAATCATTATTTGCTCTGAGTGAGTTGGTGAGTGCTATTTACAAGGCTATTTTAAACTAACAAGCTTATTTTGGAAGGTTGTGATGGACTTAGAGGGAATTACAGGATTTGAGTTGGGCCATGTCTTGGGTGCAGTGTGTTTTGATAGACAAAGAGGAGAAATGACTAAGTGCCTCTTTGGCCGAAAGGAAGCAGGATCGAATCTCTTCAAGTTTACAATGGATCCAAGCAACTACTTGTTTTATATGTCAGTTAAAAAGTCTGGCACCCCCTTAAGAGGCTAAGCATCTCTCTCTTTACACTTCTTTTTACAGGAGTGTTTGGTTACCGAAGGAGTTTGCTTGATTAGCACCCTTAGTGTGTGCAAGCTTGTGTGCAGAGGTGTTCCTCCTGAGGAGCTAACCCACCTTTCAGAACATCAAGGCAGTATTTGTGACATAAAAGAGACATGTTAAGATGACTTTCTTCCACAGAGGCTGAAAGGTCTGTGCTTAGATCCTCAGATTGTATGTTGCCTTATGGAGGCAACGTGGTGATTTGTGACCTGCAATGAAGCCCGGAGAAGATCAGGGGGTGCTGTGGTGGTGGAGGGGAGTCCCACTTGTTCCACACTCCCTCCACCCTCCATCAGGACTGGGTTCACTCTTTCAGCTCCACTGCTTTCTCTCTGTCCATGAATAATAATAGGACTTGCTGATCTGGTGTTTCCTTGAGTGTTTTCTGTCTACCTTCCCTCAGCCCCAGAGATACAGATACACTAAAGGCAGGGGGGCCTGTGCATTTAGGCCCCCGGTGCTGAGTGCCTGGCACTGCTGGCTAGACCTGGAGTGATAGCATCTGAGCCTGGGATGCCAACTCTCAGCAGAGTAGATAAGGCTTGATCAACCCAGGCTCTGGGCAGGACAGGAGAGCCCTCCATTTTAGAAAAGCTTAGGAGGTGTTGGAAGAAATCGGCAAGGTTCAAGTCAGCTTCTGAGAATCCATGCTTCTCTGCCATGAGGATTTGGTGAATTTCATAGACATAAGAGGCCGGCAGCAGAATTATAAGTAGACTTCCAGAATATCCTGGGGCTAGCCTAAGGGAGAACTGCTGGAGAATTGCTCTCCGAATGGCGAGGGAGGGAGCTTTTGATGCTTTCATTGGAAATTTAGTAATTTATTTCCTCTTTGTGAAAAACACACATGCAATCATGATACTGCTATATATTATAAATGGTTTTGTGTGCAGAGCCAATGGGCAGGCTTGGGATCTAGTGCTTTCAGGAGAATCATAACGCTGGTACCTGTATGCTAAGGCAGTTTTAAAAAGGACGTTTAGTATCAGGCACTGTTCATTTAGGAAATAGGATCAAATGGAAAGTTAGTTCCAATAACTGACCAGATACGGCATACTGGTGGCACTTTATTTCACTTAATAGGAGTTTCCATCAAAGCTTCTTTTGGGTGGTGGTATAAAGAAAGCTGAGCGCCAAAGAACTGATGCTTTTGAACTGTGGTATTGGAGAAAACTCTTGAGAGTCCCTTGGACTGCAAGGAGATCCAACCAGTCCATCCTAAAGGAGATCTGTCCTGGGTGTTCATTGGAAGGACTGATGTTGAAGCTGAAACTCCAATACTTTGGCCACCTGATGCGAAGAGCTGACTCATTTGAAAAGACCCTGATGCTGGGTAAGATTGAGGGCAGGAGGAGAAGGGGACGACAGAGGATGAGATGGTTGGATAGCTTCACTGACTCAATGGACATGAGTTTGGGTAGGCTCCAGGAGCTGGTGATAGACAGGGAGGCCTGGCATGCTGCGGTTCATGGGGTTGCAAAGAGTCAGACATGACTGAGCGACTGAACTGAACTGAACAACAAGGTAAATCTTATTTTCTTGTTGACTTACATTTGACTGCCAAAATTACAAAAATAAATCTTAATTTGGCCTGTTATAAGTTCAGAACTTTTGATAACTCAAATGTGATTTGTGAAAGTTTATCTTTGTCTATTTAGCTAGCTCTTCTTCCCAGAGAATGCAAACTAATAGAACAACACCCAAAACCCCCAATGAACAATGTCTGAAATCCTTGATGAAAGAAACTATTTCCAAGCAACTACAAATATTTTTAGAAGAACTAATTACAGAAAAATTACCATTGTCCTAAATAAACAAACATGCATTTAACACTTTGTTGGTTCCATGAGAGGCATTTAAAGATGAACAAGTCAGTTTCTGCTCTCAGCATTTAAATAACCAATGCCTTGCGTGTGTGCTAAGTTGCTTCAGTCATGTCTGACTCTTTGTGACCCTATGGACTGTAGCCCCCAGGCTCCTCTGTCCATGGGGCTCTCTAGGCAAGAATACTGGAGTGGGTTGCCGTACCTTCCTCCAGGGCATCTTCCCAACCCAGAGACTGAACCCACATATCTCATGTCTTCTGCATTGGCAGGCGGGTTCTATATCACTAAGCCACTTGGGAAGCCCACCCAATGCCTTGGATTCAAATAAATTGAATACAATACTGAATGCTTTAACTACATCATTTTCAACTCCCAACTTTTTAAAAAGGGAATAATATGTTTCTTGGTGTACCTCCTATACTTCATATTCAAATCTAAATCAGTGACGCCCAGTTTCTAATCCTATCAGTTAACTGACAGTAAACTTTCATGAACCAGCAGGCAATGAATAGGCTACCTTCAGTCCTCTTCTTGCTTAAAATTTTAGAAGCATTCATTACTGTTGACTGTTTTCAACTTCTCATTACACCATCATCCCTGTCTGTTTTCTCCTTTCTGGTCCATCACCCCTCTGTAAGTACTCTCTACTGAGTCTCTTAATAGATGTTCTGCTGATCTTTTAATGCCAGTTTTCCCAGATTTCTCTTCTCATGTTTCTCTTCTTACTCTAGATACTTTCTCTGAACAAGCTCCTGTCACTTCAACCACAGGTCAGCAATCTACCCTTAACATTGACCTCTCCATAGACAGGAGGAAGCCACCCAATCTTCAAGGCACTAAGTAACACAAAAACAGGAACATTGTTACCGCAGCAGTGTGCATAATGGACTGGATGAGGGTATGATAGAGATGGCTGTGGGCTAGGAAACTGGTTACAATGTGTTGCTTTACACACACCGACCTATTGTATCATTTACTTTATCTCCATTATGCTTCTTGCCACAATTTCTTGAGTTGTCTGTTCATGTGCTTGCCTCAAAGGAGGGTTCTTTGAGGGGAAGGGCTATGACTTTCATCTTTTGGTCCATAATAAATGTGGTAGTATGATTTACTGCTGATAGGGGAGCAGTGGGATTGGAAAGAAGGGATAAAGAAGACATTTTAGATATTGATAACACTTATTGGAAGCTTCCCTGGTGGCTCAGATGGCAGAGTGCCTGCAATGTGAGAGACCCAGGTTCAATCCCTGGGTCGGGAAGATCCCCTGGAAGAAGAAATGGCAACCCACTCCAGTATTCTTGCTTGGGAAATCCCATGGACAGAGGAGCCTGGTGGGCTACAGTTCATGTGGTTGAAAAGAGTCAAACACGACTGAGCAACACCAGTTGGATGTGGAACCTTGATGAGGTGGGAACAGTTAAGAGAACTCTGAACATCAGAACAAGGCAACTGGCAAAGGTGAGGCCATTAAACTGAGTTCAGGCACACAGAAAGGAGGCACTAATCAAGTCAACAAGTTGGGTTTGGGATGCTTAGAGATTGAGGCACAGCAAAATTTGGATGTGGAAGTATTTGGGAGGTAGATAGAAGCACAAAACTACTGATCTACTGTGAGATATTCCATGAAACTAAAGACATTAAAACTGGGGATTTAAAAAATTCTGTTAATGATTGAATGAGGGCATCTCTGGGTTTAGCTCAGTTCAGTTTAGTTCAGTTGCTCAGTCATGTCTGACTCTTTGCGACCCAATGAACAGCAGCATGCCAAGTGTCCCTGTCCATCACCAACTCCTGGAGCCTACCCAAACTCATGTCCATTGAGTCGGTGATGCCATCTAACCATCTCATCCTCTGTCATCCCCTTCTCCTCCTGCCCTCAATCTTTCCCAGCATCAGGGTCTTTTCAAATGAGTCAGCTCTTCACATCAGGTGGCCAAAGTATTGGAGTTTCAGCTTCAACATCAGTCCTTCCAATGAACACCCAGGACAGATCTCCTTTAGAATGGACTACTTGGGTCTCCTTGCAGTCCAAGGGACTCTCAAGAGTCTTCTCCAACACCACAGTTCAAAAGCATCAATTCTTCTGCACTCAGCTTTCTTTATAGTCCAACTCTCACATCCATACGTAACTACTGGAAAAACCATAGCCTTGACTGCTGCTGCTAAGTCACCTCAGTCGTGTCTGACTCTGTGCGACCCCATAGAAGCAGCCCACCAGGCTCCCCTGTCCCTGGGATTCTCCAGGCAAGAACACTGGAGTGAGTTGCCATTTCCTTCTCCAATGCATGAAAGTGAAAAGTGAAAGTGAAGTCGCTCAGTTGTGTCCGACTCCTAGCGACCCCATGGACTACAGCCTACCAGGCTCCTCCATCCATGGGATTTGCCAGGCAAGAGTACTGGAGTGGGTTGCCGTTGCCTTCTCTGATAGCCTTGACTAGACAGACCTTTGTTGGCAAAGGAATGTCTCTGCTTTTTAATATGCTGTCTAGGTTGGTCTTAACGTTCCTTCCAAGGAGTAAGTATCTTTTAATTTCATGGCTACAATCACCATCTGCAGTGATTTTGGAGCCCCCAAAAATAAAGTCAGCCACTATTTCCACTGTTTCCCCATCTATTTGCCATGAAGTGATAGAACCAGATGCCATGATCTTAGTTTTCTGAATGTTGAGCTTTAAGTCAACTTTTTCACTCTCCTCTTTCACTTTCATCAAGAGGCCCTTTAGTTCTTCTTCACTTTCTGCCAAAAGGGTGGTGTCATCTGCATATCTGAGGTTATTGATATTTCTCCTGACAATCTTGATTCCAGCTTGTGCTTCTTCCAGCCCAGCATTTCTCATGATGTACTCTGCATATAAGTTAAATAAGCACAGTGAAAATATACACCCCTGATGTACTCCTTTTCCTATTTGGAACCAGTCTGTTGTTCCATGTTTAGTTCTAACTGTTGCTTCCTGACCTGCATTCAGGTTTCTCAAGAGGCAGGTCAGGTGGTCTGGTATTCTCATCTCTTGAAGAGTTTTCCACAGTTTATTGTGATCCACACAGTCAAAGGCTTTGGCATAGTCAATAAAGCAGAAGTAGATGTTTTTCTGGAACTCTCTTGCTTTTTTGATGATTCAGCAGATGTTGGCAATTTGATCTCTGGTTCCTCTGCCTTTTCTAAAACCAGCTTGAACATCTGGAAGTTCACAGTTCACATATTGCTGAAGCCTGGCTTGGAGAATTTTGAGCATTATTTTACAAGCGTGTGAGATGAGTGCAGTTGTGCGGTAGTTTGAGCATTCTCTCGCATTTCCTTTCTTTGGGATTGGAATGAAAACTGACCTTTCCAGTCCTGTGGCCACTGCTGAGTTTTCCAAATTTGTTGACATACTGAGTGCAGCACTGGGTTTAGAAAGCTCCTTAAAAATCATCTAGCTCAATTGTCTGTTGAATGCTTTAATCCTCTATAAAACTTACCTGCCAATCTTCCTACATTTTAGTCTCTGTTGGTGAGTTTTTTTTTTTCTTTTTGAATCATCTTTAAAGACTGTGGCCTTTCTTAATGCCAGTATTAAGTTTCTGTAGCTTTAAAAAAAAATCATAGCACATTTTTATAAGTCATCTGTTTAGAAAAATATTTTATTGAAAATTTATTTACCTGGCTTGGGTATTCATAATTTTACTGCTGGACAATCTGAAAACACGGTTCTTGTTAACAGAAGCTTTGGATTGATTAGGAGACAAAAGGTAAGAGCTGGCTTAGCTCTTAGCAACTGCCTCATCTTATCTCCAAGGCTTCTACTATTGGATTTTCTTAGGCAAGCAGGAAGCAGACTGCCTGGGAGTGGGTCTTGGCTGCTCTTCCTACTAGCTGAGAGATATTGAGCAGGTTAACTTAAACCACAGAGCTTTGGCTCCTTCCAGTGAATGGAGACAGTGATTCTATCAATCTCATAGGGCCATTGGGAAGTTTATCTTAATAAATATTAGCTTGTATTATTACTATGTCAGGCACACCCATCCAGGCAAAAATCACTTCTGGGGAAACATCAAGAGAATGAAGAAAGATGACAGAAGCAGTCCTTGTTTCATCTAATGACAAAGAAAGGAAATGACTAGAATCAGGGAGGTCTAAATGTAACAGAGAGGAAGCTGCAGCACTGAGCCAAGAGTCACTCCGCTCACAGTTTTCCAAGGGAGAGAATTACGGGAAGACGCAGCTTCCGGCATTTAGAAGTGAGAATGTTTTCATCCTCATTGTGAGCCCTATTTTAAATAGTTTGGCTAATTAGGTGATGATTAAATTACATGTCTCCCATATGTTTGTGCTTTCTTCTATGCAGAATATATCTGCCTGAAAAGTTGTAGGTGAATTACGTGTTTGTGAAGGAATTCTTTGATACTTTGCACAAAATAAGCACTCACATGTATTCAACAGTAGGGGCTTCCCAGGTGGCGCTAGTGGTAAAGAACCTGCCTGCCAATGCAGGCAGACAGTGATAGATGCAGGTTCAGTCCCTGGGTCCGGAAGATCCCCTGGAGAAGGGCTTGACAACCCACTCCAGTATTCTTGTCTGGAGAATCCCATGGACAGAGGAGCCTGGAAGGCTGTAGTCCATGGGTTCGCAAAGAGTCAGGTGCAACTGAACATGCGTGTATTGAATGGTAAATTACTTTGTAAAGCCGATAATAATAACACCTAACATGTTCAAACAGGTTCTATGTGCATCACAGGATTATCTCATTTAATCATGTGAAGTTGGTGCCATTGTTATCTCCAGTTAACTCTTGAAGACACTGGAGTCCGTAGAGCAATGAATCATTGGTACTGTCAAGATCTCTCTGTCATCTCTTTGTTTGCATGTTTTGATTTTTGTTGTTCGGTATTCTTAGAACAGAATGCACCTGCAGGAGAAATGATAGAAATGACTTTCAATGGATCTTTAAACAGACATGACTGCTAAAGCATCAGGAGGGATGGCATATGGCTAAGCTGAGGATAGGAGCCATGGAAATAGTGTGGTGACTCTGAGTACGATGGGCAGAGAAGGGGCGATAAGGAGAAAGAAGGAGGCAGACTAAGCTGGATCTCCCTGTGAAAGTTGACACAGAGAGTGCCCCGGCAGAGCAATTACAAGTAAGCCTGAAGGATGTTGGCCTTCTCTTTACTGAAACAACACTAGCCCAATATAAATGGGCCCAGCCAACCTGTCCAGCCTTATCTATTATTCCCTCCTCTCAAGACCTACTTTCCGAGAGCAGTAAACTACTAATATGCCAACTAGTATGTAAACTAGTAGTATGCCAGAAAATACTCTTTCTTTTCACATGTCTGTTTTTACATACAGTATACCCTCTATCCGAAATCCCCCTCTTCACAGCTGTTTCACTTAATAAAGCCACTACTTACTTTGTACCCATTCTCTTGCCAAATACTTAACATAGATTATCTCTAATTCTTATACAATTCTGTAAGGTAGGTATTATTATTTTCACTTTGCAGATGGAGAAAGAGAGGTCCACCAGTTACATAATGAACCCAAGTCTACACAATTAGATCTAGGGCTAGAATGTAGTTCTGATTTTAAAGTCTGTCACTTTCTCCTTTTCCCTTCCTTTAGAAATTCCCAGTTACTCTTCTAGAAGCAGCCCGAATACCATTTCCTCTGTGAAGCCTTTGTAGATTTCCTCAGATAACGATATTTCCTGATAGTCTTGTAATACTCTGTGTATGTGTGTTCAGTTGCCCAGTCTGTCTGACTCTTCGTGACCGCATGGACTGTAGCCCGCCAGGCTCCTCTGTCCATGGAATTTTCCAGGCAAAGAACTCTGGAGTGGGTTGCTATTTCCTACTTCAGGGGATCTTCTCCATCCAGGGATTGAATCCGCATCCCCTGCATCACCTGTTTGGCAGGCGGATTCTTTACCATTGCGCCACTCGGGAAGCACTTGTAATACTCTGTACATGGTACCTACTGTGAATATATCTACAAAAATACCTACAAAAACAGCATTTACTAAAGTTGTATTTTAATAATATGTCTACATGGGGGCTTCCCTGTTGGCTCAATGGTAACCTACCAATGCAGGAGACGTGTGTTCGATTCTTGGATTGGGAAAATCCCCTGGAGAAAGAAATGGCCACCCACTCCATTGTTCTTTGCCTGGAAAACTCCATGGGCAGAGGAGCATGGCAGGCTACAGTCCATGGGATCTCAAAGAGTAGGACACGGCTGAGCAACTAAACAACAGCAATAGCTATCTTGCTCTCCAGATATGGGTTCTATTAAAAGAAGGGGGTATATTTTTACATGTCTTTATAATTGTATCTTACCTCTCTCCCATCTTCCAACCAAGCCTCCCACATTGTTCATCATATTATATGTCCTTAATAAATTATTATTGAATTAATGAATAATTAATGCTAAGGAGCTCATTTGAGAAGCTGTGAACTTCCTCCTCTGTCAGATTATTGATTCTGCCTTGAAGTATGTTCCCTGTCTGCATCCCACATGAGAGATGAGCACTAACCAGATGGCCAGCCATGGAGGCGTCCTTGGAACCCAAAGCCCACTTCCGAAACCAGTGGCTGGAAATGATTGGAGACCATACAGACCCTTGGCTAACTTTTCTGTGGCCCCAGCAGCAGCAGCAGCACCAAAGCTGAAGACTGTGTGAAACTGAATTAACGCTTCAGGATTTGACCTGGCTGAGACATCCTCAGCCTCCCCAATCCAAACTCGCTTTATAGTAATTGCTGAGTCACCTCATGTCAACATTATTCAGCACAGACACTGGGCTGCTCTGACTGATGCTTCTTCCAATATATATTGCAGCCAGACATCCAAGCCCCAACACTAATCTGAAGTTTATGACTTAATAAAAGCAGAATCGCTTGACCTATCAGAGGTTCCCCCACATTTTCTGTCAATCATTCCCTGGTGACTGTGTCAGTCTTTGACCTACCTTCTTTTAGATTCCATCCCCCTCTCCTCCTTCAGAACATGACATGGTTTGTTTCTAGAATGGTTGTCTGGAAACATGATTAGAGAGAACGGAGCAAGTCTCCATCATTGAAAGGGTTAACATCCCTTCCCTGGGGGCTGACCAAAGCTGAGCTCCCACCCCGGTGCAGATAGAGACGTCTATTTAGTCACAACAGGGCAGCATGGGCACCCCACATCCTGAAGAGGCTTGCACACCAGCCATAACATGCAATGGAATAAGTCATTCAGCTTGTATTCTCAAAGCTGTTTTACAAAGAACATAGACTTCTTGCTAAAGTGACCATTTATCCTGCTTTATGCCAGTTGTCCCAGCGTCACCCTGTCCAGGCTTGTATTTATCACAAATAGAAGTGTCCAGGTTTGGAAGATGTAAGCTTCCCTGTTCCTGGCTGTCTCTTCATCCAGTCCCAGTCCACTAAAAGGACAGCTGTAGCTAGGAAGTGTATATTGCCCTGTGCATCCGGGCATGGGAAGAAACCCAGCCAACAAAGGGCAGGCGATTCAGCAGATGTGTGTAAACCAATGGGGATCTCATCAAGTCAGGCAGACCCAGGTCCATGCCCAGGCAGCGAGGCTGCTGCTGGGCATTATGGAAGAAGGTCCATCTCAAGGTGGCCCCTGTCACCACAGAGGCCCGTCTTGGAGCTTTTAGGAGGCTGTGCTTTTTTTCTGGATAAAGCCATTATGTAAATCCTTATGAAGGAGCCATTAACTGATTAACAGCTGAGTATAAATTAGCTTGTATGATTAAGTGATTAATACCTATTGTGAACTAACAGAGCCCGAAGAGAATAGAGTCTGATGAAAAGAGACTAAATATTTAGCCTGTGCCATTATAAGGTTTTTAGGTAGATATGTGGCATCTCATTTGGATGTGATTTCTTCTACTGTTTCATCACAGGGAAAGAAGAAATAATGACAGGAGGGGGAACCTATTCCAAGTAAGTCAGACTTGTAGACATGCTGTCTACACATTGCATTAACCCTCCCAGCAGCCCCTTGAGGCAACAGCTGGCTTCCCCACATTATACGCTTACACGTGAAGTCGTGGGACTTGGAGGGACCAAGCAAATTGTCCAAGATGGCAGAACCAGGACTGAGAGCCAGGATAGACACAAATTCCCTCACAGGGTCACTAGTGATGAGAAAATTAATGAAAAAGTGTGACTTGTTCTTCAAAGAGTTACAAGAACTGGGGATGATTGAGAAAGTGATGATAAAGAGGAGAATGTGAAGTGGGTGATGGTGATGACTAGTTTAAATACTATGTGCCAGGCACCCTGCTAAGCTTTTCACATTTATTATTTTATTTAATCTTTATAAAATGCCTGTGTGGTAAGTGTTATGAATCTAATTTTTGCAAATGAGAACATCAAGACAGTGACTGAATTGTTGTGCCAAAATTTGAGTTCAGTGCTTTCTGATGACCAAAGAGCTCAGCCTTTCTGTGTTTCTGGCCTCTTCCCTCACTGACCTTTGGTCTGCTGCAGCAAGACCCAAGGACAGGCAAAAGCTCCCAACTAGAGCCTGATGCCAAGACACCTTGAAGTGACAAACCCTGGGAACAAAGTTGGAGATAGAACTTGCTGTTCTCCATCAGGATTTTGACTCAAAAAGAAAAATTCTGAGTAATACAATACTAAAAAAAAAAAAAAAAAAAATAGTCCAACATTAAATCAAGTGCCTAAATTAATTAAATATAACATAAAAGTATAGAATTGGATCTAAGAATATGTATTTTCTTAAATTTTATTCTCTGTATCATTTTTATAAATAAAGATTGGGAGTCATGTTAAGCTAATTTAATTGATGACTCTTGAGATGAGGAAAAAAGATAACTGAACACTTTTATGGTCTGTTTTAGGGAGAGATTGACTATCCAATGGACAGATGAGACCTTTGGGTGCTGAGGGGTGAGGATCCACCAAGAAAAGTCCAGAATGAGGCTGGAGTGCTGAAATATAGTTTAGGGATGGGGACAGAACCAAATCCAGACTATTTTACTTGAGAAAAGCAAATCAATGCATGAGTACAAAATGAGATGTTATGGTTGCTGTTTAGGCAGTAAATCATGTCTGACTCTTTAGGACACCACCAACTGTAGCCCACCCAGCTCCTCTGTCCATGGGATTTCCCAGGCAAGAATTTTGGAGTGGGTTGCCATTTCCTCCTCCAGGGGATTCTTCTCAACCCAGGAATCAAGTCCATGTGTCCTCTTTTGACAGCTAGATTCTTTACCACTGAGCCACCAGGGAAGCAAAATGAGATAGTAGTAACTTAAAGTGAAGACAAAGCCTGTCCTAGACAGACCATCATTGCCCTCAGCACCGGAGCATTAGCAAAATCACTAGGTGGGGGAAACTCCCTTTTCATTCTTCCTATTTCAGTTTTCAGTCTCAGTTTTCACTGAGGTTCAAGTGCTGAGGTTGCTGCTGGAGATCCCAAAGCTTCACTGACGGAACACTTCGCCCTTGCTTCAGGCTCCTACCCCCATCATCAGACTCTGAACCTTTCTTTGGGGATAGATTTTGCCAGATCAAGAAATCCATGCAGATCCTTAGCAAGTTGCTATTAAATGTTAAAACAGGAGTTGCTTCAATCCTTAGATATGCTACTAATGCTGAGCCTTTTATAGATGAGGGAGAGCTGGTAGGGGACAGTTTTGGGGTGCTGCTCTGTGCAGTCTGGATAGATCCCTGGGGAGGTTCTAAGCCAGGGAGAACTGGGGCTGCTGGCAGGACAGGAGGAGAGTGTGTGTGTGGCCCAGGGAGCGCTGAACAGATCAGCAGGTAGAGGGTCTATCTCTAGCATGATTCCCACAGGTGCTCAAGACATGTTGGTGACCCCAGCCTTCTTTTCTTCAAAAATTTGTGTCACAACCCCATTTGGATAAGGATTTAGAGGAGGAATCCCCGTTGTTTGCCACAAACCCCTGAGCTTCTTGTAGGCAGGAGCATGTCTTAGCCCACATGGAGCCAGCGCCTTGCTCACACAGGTGTCGATGCTGATGCCATCAACCCCCGTGACGAGAAGAGCTCAGAAATGATCCATCCTTAGCTAGCGGCTCAGCTCTATTACCGGGATAACCTGGTCATCTGTACATCTACATGCCAGATTTTTCCTCCTACCCCTAAGCGTTTGGGCTCTGATTTTTCCTGTATCTCTAGATATTTTTAAATTTCATTACATAAATTCTTGTAATCCACTCATAAAATAAGTCAGTGTGTAAATAAAGCAATAACGTGTTCAGATTTGTTGGATTATCACAAGCTATTACCTGGCCCTTTAACAAACTTTTTATGTAGAAAAATGGTACTCATGAACCTATTTACAGGGCAGGCATAGAGACTCAGGTGTAGAGAGCAGTTTTGTGAATGCTATGGGGAAGGAGAGGGTGGGACGAATTGACAGAGTAGCACTGAAGCATGTACACTGCCATGTGCAAATAGATAGCTAGTGGGAAGCTGCCGTATGACGCAGGGAGCTCGGCCTGGTGCTCTGTGACACCCTGGGGCGTGGGATGGCTGGGAGGGAGGGAGGTCCAAGAGGGAGGGGACATTTGTCTACTTACAGCTGATTCAAGTTGTACAGCAGAAACCAACACAACATTGTAAAGCAATTATCCTCCAAATAAAAGTAAATTTAGAAAAACTTTTAAAGAGAAACATGACGATATTATGACAGGTCATTGCTGGATCTCCTGTTTGTAACGTTATGTTAGAAAGAGACCACCTAGGCATACATGTGGGTTGCACAATTTCCCTTGGAATTCCCATCTACCTGGTACTTTTTTTCTTCACTTAATGCCTTAGGAAATCTCTGCTAACATCCTCTGACAAAAGTGAATGCCACAAATGTATTTGAGCTTTGAATTTTTCAATATTTTCAAATAAGGTTGAAAGCTTTCTTACCCCAAGGGATGGGGCATCAATTCTGTGGAAAACTAGGGCACAACAGCATCAGGGGGACCTGGGCCCTGGAGCAGGAGAGCAGGTAAATCAGAGCCTGGTTTGTGCCCAGTGTTGGCCACGCTGTCCCTGTCACTGGGGTTGGAGCAGCTGAAGCCAGGTGGGTGAGGAGGAGAGCGGCTGTGAGCTCTCTAAGGTGGCCAGATGGCAGGGAGCTGCCTGCTGGGCACGAGATGGCCAGCACAGGCATGGGCACTTTTTGCTGGAATTTGCTTTCTGTTATCAGGGCGCCAGGTGACATGGGTCATCTTCCGCTTCAAGCCAAGTTACAGGACAACAGGAGAAATCTGCCACCTGGCCGAGACACCTCGGTGAACAGCCCTCACATGGGCTGAGTTGCAAGCCGATTCTCAGAGAACAGCACTCTCTCCTGTCTGGTCCTCAAGGGCTCCTCCTGTCCAGTCCTGTGCAGGAGCTCAGCCGCCTGCAGGCCTCTGAGCGTCGAACTTTAAGTTCCTCGGCCAGCTGACCCTTCCAGCAGACCCTGAGGTGTCTCACAGTTGTGCTGCAGACCATAACTCCATCCCCACCCCACGCCCACCTCGCTCCCCCACTCACCATCTGTTTTCTTGTGTGTACTTCCTGAAGGAATGTGAGTCACAATAGATTTAGCAGGGGTTGAACCAAATGACTTTACAAAGAAAGACAATTTCATATAAGGAAAAATAGTTTAAAAAAGAGAAGGTCAAGGGTAAGAGTGCTCTCTGACAAAGGCCAAAAACTCTTCTAGCCGAGGACTCGGGCTCCATGACTTGAACCAGGAAGGGAAGGATTTCAGTGAGATTTGCTCAATAGCAAAGTAGCCCAGATCCCTGGGTGGGGAAGAGCCCCTGGAGGAGGACATGGCAACCCACTCCAGTATTCTTACCTGGAGAATCCCATGGACAGAGGAGCCTGGCAGGCGACAGTCCTTGGGGTCACAAAGAGTCAGATACGACTGACGCGACTTAGCACAGCCTCTGTCTGGGCTTTCCTGGTGGCTCAGATGGTAAAGAATCTGCCTACAATATGGGAGACCCGGGTTCGATCCCTGCGTCAGAAAGATCTCCTAGAGAAGGGAATGGCAACCCACTCCGGTATTCTTGCTTGGAGAATCCCATGGGCAGAGGAGCCTGGTGGGCTACAGCCCATAGAGTTGCAGAGTCAGACACAACTGGAGCAACTGAGCATGCATGCATGCAGCCCTCTAAGATTAAAGACCACAGCCACTTTTATTTGTTTTTTACCTAAAATGCCCCAACAGTCTAGTAACTTTTCAGTGACTGGCAGGTGCTATAAATAACATCAGAATCGGAGAAATAAACCGGGATCTTACCATTACTCAGCCAATCCTCTCCCTTTAGCGAGCTCAGGCATGCGTGAGTGTTTGATTTGTATCATGAAATTACTCCACAAATTTTACTGTGTGTTCTAAGTCACTTCAGTCATGTCTGACTCTTTGCAACACTATGGTCTGTAGCCCATCAGACTCCTCTGTCCATGGGGTTTTCCAAGCAAGAATACTGGAGTGGGTTGCAATGCCCTCCTCCAGGGGATCTTCCTGACCCAGGGACTGAACTTGCATCTCTTGGGTCTCCTGCATTGCAGGTGGATTCTTTACCTCTGAGCCACCAGGGAAGCCCACAGATTTTATTAAACTTTATCAATGTTTGCAATATGTTTTTGGGCCCTCCCTTCCCCTCCCATCCCTGCCAATAATTGAGAAAGGCCCTGTGATATGCAAATCATGGTAGAGAAAAAGGATAGTCAAGTCCCATAAAGGGAATGGTGAGTGTCATTGATCTGAACTCCAGATTGTGGACAATAAACTTTCAAGAACAGGACTGGGAACTTTGGTTCAGTATTATTAGTCCTGTGACACCAGTCCTCTGGTCTTCACAAATACATATTTAGGTGTGTTGAGAATACATTCAGCCTAAAGTAAAGGGCCCTTAGGAGGCCTTGTCAATCCAGGCATAAGACTAAAGATAAAAGGATAGTCGGAGGACCCTTGGGGATTGTCCTGTTGGGGCTAAGGAGAGTTGTACCAGCAGGGGCGGGCAATAGGGTCCTGCAGACAGGAGAGTGACAGGAGCTTGAGGAGTCTCCTAAGGAGGGGTGAGATGCATGGGGTGGGGTGTCCTTGCAGCCCTGGTAGGACATGGCCGTGGGGGCCAGGCCTCCACGTGCTCGTGTGTGTGTGTGTGCTGCTGGGAAGTGGCCAGGTTCTGACCCCAGGGAGCTGCCCAGCAGGTGGGAAAGGATGGGCAGAGCTGCCCTGAATCCCAACCCAGCAAGGAGAAGCACGCAGACAGGGTGAGTGAGGGTGAAGAAGAGGCCAGCCAGGTCAAGGCCTTGGAGAATGTTCTCTGCTGGGCAGGTTCTGTGAGAGCACAGAGCCCTTGGCTCTCGTCATGCTGGCTTCCGCCTGAAGGTGTCTGGCAGTCTGACAAGTACCAGGAGCCTTGGGGTGTGTGCTGTGGTTGGAGAACAAAGCTTTGAGCCACCGGAAACTCAACACCCTCATGGGCTGGATGCCCTTGTCTGGGGATTCTCTGAGGGAGAAATCAGAAACCTCGCAGCAGCATTTCTGTCATGCAGAGGCTCCAGGACAGTTGCCCATGAGGAAGGAAACCCTAGGCCCAGCTGGATGCACTGGTCCGGAGCTGGAGCCAGGTGACCCCTGGAAAGCTGTGACTTCACAGGCACCACTGGTGCTTCAAGGAGAGCTCGCGAGTCGCTCAGGAGAGGGACGGGCTGAGCACTTACCTGGAGCCCCCCGCCTTGCTTCCTTTGCTTGGCTTCCTCAGACTTCCTCAGTTTTCCAGTTTCCTTACTTCATTCTGCCTATGGAAGTCTTATCTCCTATAAATAATTTTGTAACTTCCTTTATCCTGAGTGTAAATGATGGAGAAATCTTACATATTCCAGAAGGGCTGATAGTTTAAGAAGAGCAAAACCTTGACCCAATGAAAGGAAATATTGGCGGGTCAAATAAAAAGACCTGAACGCCTGTGTGTTCAGTTTAGAGCATTTGAGAAGATACACAGGTTTGTCTACTGGCCTGGATTGGTGGGTGGGGGGCAGACGTTTAATCTTATGTGAAAGGAGTGGGCACAGCATTTTGGGGGTGTGGTGATGTCGTATGGGACTGGCAGTCAGACTGCTTCCCTCTCAGGCTCTCCATTTCTGATCTGTCAAGTGAGCGAGCTGGTCCAGGCAGATGACGTGTAAGAATTCTGCAGCTCTTGAAGTCAACAGTTTTTCCCATCAGGTGGGATCTGTCATTCTGAACCTGGAGAAGCTGCTAAGCACCTGGATCAGGTGCAATATAGACAGAGGCCCCATCAGAATGGACCTGAGAGTTGCTCAAGCCTTTCAGAGTAAGTCAACCTGATACTTACTCCTGGCAGTGTCTTTTCAAAGGTGGGGGAGGAGCACGTGACCGTAAACATGGGGAGAGGGGTGATCTCCTCTGTGGCTCCTGGCATTGACCCCAGTTCAAGACCAGCCTGTTAAGAGTTGGTATCAGCGATACACAGCTTGAAACTTGATCCTTTCCTAGGGAACAGAATGGGGGTGCAGTTCCCGAGAAAGCAGACTGTGAACAGAAATTAGCCTTCACCAGCTGCTCCTGCAATTACATTTAAATTCAGTTAAACTAATTTCTTACACTTGATAAAAGCAGTTGTCTTTCCAAATTATTCTTAGACTCTTCTACTCCAAACACAGTATAAATATACTACAGTCAGGTTAGGAAGGTCTTTCTTGCTGGGTCTCTGTCATGCCTGTTCTGCTGGCCCTGTGCTGGGACACAGTTGTGGTTTTTTTTTTGTGAAAAGCTCAGAAAACTCAACTGCCCTATTAGCATAAGAGTCTGTGACTCATTGACTCACAGATTGTAAATCAGACTAACATTGGATTTTAATTAATTATATTAATTTTAGGGGAAACAACAAAACTGAAAAGTCTGCAGTGCTTCATTTACTGAGAAAGTCTGAAATGTCTTTTATTTTTAGCAAGAGCCATAAAAACATCTCATACCGAAATAATGTAAAAATGAAGGAAGGGTTGTATTACTCAGCGTGATCACGCCCTTTAAAAGGCTTTGACATTTTCTTTATTTTTGTAAGTTTTTTTTAGAAAGCAATATATGTATATATATATTATATTACATCCACATATGTATACGGTACACCAGACCCTCTCTGTAACAGTATTCACCACTGACTGTAATTCAGTATAAAGTGTTTCTCTCTTAGAGCCTCTCATAGGGAGGCTAAGTGCTTGAATTATCATAAAGAACTTGCATATAGTTAGCTTCATCAAAGAGACTGCCCCATGGTAAGAAAGGCCGAAATACTTGTTGTATACACATATACAACTTATTCATTCTGTATTGTTCATTTGCGTTCATTGATTTCCTCAAGCTAATGTATATTAGCCCCTACTATGGGCCTGGCACCTGTGCTGGTGCTGAGAGAATAAAGTGGAGGTAAACTGGGTTAAACCTGGTTAAGCGGTTTAATAGATTTAAGGACACAAGGCTTTGGGAACAAGAAGGGAGCATCTGAGAGCGCCTGGGAGCAACGGGAAAAACTCAGATTTGGCAGTGCGAAGGGAAGTCAATGTGAAGATCTACAGTTTTCAGTTCAGGGAGCAGCTATCACCTGCCGTGTGTGTGCCAGATGCTGGCCAGGTGTTTGGGAATCCAGAAATGAATAAGCTAGACATTCATCACCTTTTTGGAGTTTACAGTCAAGTGGGAGATGCTAATCAAATAACACAGGGATTAACTTGCTATTTTGGTAAGAGCCTTTAAGGAAAAGTACAGGTGCTTTAAGAATATACTTTGTGGGGGAAGCAAAGCTATTTGTTGAAAGTAAGGACAGGTTTCCCTGAGAAGGTGACACTGGAGCAGAGATTCGACAGATGAGTAGAGAGGCCAGCCAGGAGACATGGTGGAAAGCGCATTCCAGGCAGAAGGAAAAGATATGCAAGGCATTACTAGGTGAGGAAGCTTTGTTTTCTAAGAGCTGAAAAGCAGCCAGAGAGATTAAAACATAACCAGGAGGGTTACTGTCTTAAGACCAGGGCTGGAGGAGCAGGCAGGAACTAGATCATATAAGATTTGGACTTTAAGATAAGAGCAATAGAAGCATAATAACATATTCAAAAAATAAAGATTAAAAAAAGGAATTTGGGGAGGGGAATTATGAATTTAAAAGTGCCTAACACTGTGCCTGGGATTAAAAAAAAAAAAAAATCAGTCACTCTCTTTCTATTCTAAGCTTAAATCATTTTACTAGGCTAATAATCTATGTACTTTGCAACTTTGTCTTGGGCTCAGGGAGTGTATTGTGTCCTGTCAGTTCTGATTTTGATTCCTAATCTAGTTGTTTTCAATTTGTCCCCAGCCTCTGTGACAACCTATGATTTACGCTATGGTTAGCCACTTGGATGATAGACTAGCTTGTTCATTCAATTATTCATTCAACAAATGCTTATTCAACACCCGCTTTGTGCAATGATCCACTCCTCGTTGAGCTTACAGAATCACAAAGGTACAAGATACGTGCATGTAAGTTACAATATTGAACATTTTCCTGGAGGACCTAGACTGTGCACAAAGGCGAGAAAAAAGAGGTGGGGGGTACGTGTATGTTCACAGGAAATCCAAACCTACAGATAAATTATTAGAACTAATAAAGAGCTTTTCCAATAGCTAGATGCAATAGCAATACACAAAACTCAGTTGTATTTGTATAAATCAGCAAAAAATGTAGAAAAAGGAAGCAACTAATGTAAATACTTTTGAATATATGCAAGAACTCTATGGACAAAATTGAAAAACTGTGTTGAGAGATATTAAAGAATATCTTAAAAAATTGAGAAATATACCATATCATGGATGGGAATATCCAATATAGAAAAGATTCTAATTTTCCCAAATTGATTTATGGATTCTCTGTAATCTTGGACTTCCCTCATAGCTCAGTTGGTAAAGGATCTGCCTGCAATGTAGGAGACCCAGGTTTGATTTCTGGGTTGAGAAGATTCCTGGAGAAGGAAATGGCAATTCACTCCAGTATTCTTGCCTGGAGAATCCCATGACAGAGGAGCCTGGCAGACTACAGTCCATGGGGTCGCAAAGAGTCAGATACAACTTAGCAACTAAACCACCACCACCATGTAATCTGAACCCTAGTCAAAATCTAAGCAAGTCTTTTTTTTTTTTAAGAATTTGACAAGTTGATTCTAAAACTTAAATTCTAAAAATGTACCTCACTGTCTCGAAGAAAAAGAATGAAGTGAGAGGACTTGCAAGACACTAGATTTAAGTTACAGTCTTGGACTCCAAAATCACTGCGGATAGTGGCTGCAGCCCTGAAATTAAAAGACACTTGCTCCTTGGAAGAAAAGCTATAACAAATTAGACAGCATATTAAAAAACAGAAACATATACTTTGCTGACAAAGGTCCATATAATCAAATCTATGGTTTTTCCAATAGTCGTGTATGAATGTGAGAGTTGGACCATTAAAAAAGGCCAAGTGCCAAAGAATTGATGCTTTTGAATTGTGGTGCTGGAGAAGACTTTTGAAAGTCACTTGGACTGCAAGGGGATCAAACCAGTCAATTCTAAAGGAAATCAGAGAGGAGGAGCTAAGATGGCCAGAAAAATAAATGACCCAATCAAAAAATGGGCCCAAGAACTAAATAGACATTTCTCCAAAGAAGACATACAGATGGCTAACAAACACATGAAAAGATGCTCAACATCACTCATTATCAGAGAAATGCAAATCAAAACCACTATGAGGTACCATTTCACACCAGTCAGAATGGCTGCAATCCAAAAGTCTACAAGCAATAAATGCTGGAGAGGGTGTGGAGAAAAGGGAACTCTCTTACACTGTTGGTGGGAATGCAAACTAGTACAGCCACTATGGAGAACAGTGTGGAGATTCCTTAAAAAACTGGAAATAGAACTGCCTTATGATCCAGCAATCCCACTGCTGGGCATACACACTGAGGAAACCAGAAGGGAAAGAGACACGTGTACCCCAATGTTCATCACAGCACTGTTTATAATAGCCAGGACATGGAAGCAACCTAGATGCCCATCAGCAGATGAATGGATAAGAAAGCGGTGGTACATATACACAATGGAGTATTACTCAGCCATTAAAAAGAATACATTTGAATCAGTTCTAATGAGATGGATGAAACTGGAACCTATTATACAGAGTGAAGTAAGCCAGAAAGAAAAACACCAATACAGTATACTAACGCATATATATGGAATTTAGAAAGATGGTAACAATAACCCTGTGTACGAGACAGCAAAAGAGACACTGATGTATAGATCAGTCTTATGGACTCTGTGGGAGAGGGAGAGGGTGGGGAGATTTGGGAGAATGGCATTGAAACATGTATAATATCATGTATGAAACGAGTCGCCAGTCCAGGTTCAATGCACGATACTGGATGCTTGGGGCTGATGCACTGGGAGGACCCAGAGGGAGGGTATGGGGAGGGAGGAGGGAGGAGGGTTCAGGATGGGGAACACAGGTATACCTGTGTCGGATTCATTTCGATATTTGGCAAAACTAATACAATGTTATAAAGTTTAAAAATAAAATAAAAATTAAAAAAAATAAATAAAAATAAAATAAAATAAATAATACCTAATCATAAAAAAATAAATAAATAAAGGAAATCAACCCTAATACTTGTTGGAGGGACTGACGCTGAAACTGAAGCCCCAGTACTTTGGGCACCTGATATGAAGAGCCAACTCATTGGAAAAGACCCTGATGCTGGGAAAGATTGAAGTCAGGAGAAGGGGGTGATGGAGGTGAGATGGTTGGATGGTATCACTGACTCAGTGGACATGAATTTGAGCAAACTCCAGGAGATAGTGAAGGAAAGGGAAGCCTGACATACTGTTGTCCACGGGGTCTCAAAGAATCGGACACGGCTTAGTGACTGAACAACAATAGTAGAAGCAATGTGATATTAGCATAGAGATAGACAAACAGACCAAATAATGAAAGGTCAAACTTTAGGGTGGGAAGATATAAATGTTAAGATATTTGTAAAACATAGCTGGCAATAAATTCACAGTATATGTAAAAGACTGCACCATGTGAATAAGAAAAACTCAACCCCCCCCAAAAATGGGAAAAGTCCACAAATTACAAGAGAATAAATCCAAATGGCCAATAAACGTATGTAAAACATTTTAGTAGTAATGAGAGAAATGCAAATTAAAAGCAGAAAGAGATAACACTACATATCAATCATATTGGCAAGAATTAAAAAGTTTGATGATACCAAGTATTGGCAAAGATGTGTAATAATTAATAAGAGGATGAGATGGTTAGATAGCATCACTGATTCAATGATATGAATTTGAGTAAACTCTAGGAGACAGTGGAGGACAGAGGAGCCTGGCGTGCTGCAGTTCGTGGGGTTGCAAAGAGTCGGACATGACTTAGTGAGTGAACAACAGCAGTGTAATAATGAGAAGTCTCAAACACCGGGGAGGAGGGTGGAGTATAAATTGGTATAGCTGCTTCAGAAGACAATGTGGCATTATTCACTACAGTTGAAGATGTACACAGATTACAATTCAGTGTTTCTACCACTACATGTGTCCTAGAGAAACTCATGTAGGTGCACACCAGGATGATGTATGCCAGAATATTTACGGTAGAATTGCTTGTAATTACTCAAAATGGGAAATAAGCCAAACAACCTTCTGCAAAGAATGGATAGATAACTTGGGATGTTAATACAAAAGAAGATCAGGTTATCAGTAAAAATAGATGCAAGTGTTTGCAATAAATGGCTCTCAAGTAGTGTTGACCCGAGATATAAAATGAAAGACAACATGCAAGCTGGTTTCTATTCATAAAATTTAAAAACAGGTAAAACCAAACCGTATTGTTAATGGAGACATATCAAAGTGGTAAAACTATCAAAAAAGCCAGAAAAGGGTTATTACAAAAGTCACAACAGCAGCTCTTTCTAGGGTAGAGAAGAGTGATATTGGTGTCTGGAGAGTTTTCAGACATCTGGCAACATTCAGATTCTTGGCCCCAGTGGCAGGTACGTTGGGTTCACTTTATTATGTTGTGTTGAATTGTACCTATGTTAAAGATTTTTTTTTTTTTCCTGAATTAGTATCAAGACAAATTTTTAAAAATTGTATGTATAATTTGTGTGTTTCCAAGGATTTTCTGTCTTCCGGAATTACTGTTTCCTTGAATAATCAAATTAGAATGTCTCCATCATGTGTGACTATGGGGTTAGAGTTAGGGCTAGGATTCATGAAATGCTTTTAGTCTGCTGGTCATTATAAGTGTTGTCTCATTCCAAAATGCTGCCCAGGGCTGTACCTGCTACCTGACCACTGCCCGTCCTTGCAGTGATGATGCTGTAACCAAGCGACCTCAACACAGGGGAGCGGGTGCTCTCCGCACAGCAGTCACCAATCTTCTTGGTCTTGCAACCTATCAGAGAGGTATTTTGGGCCTTGCATGAATGTGTGAATATTTATTTATAATTTTTATACATTTTAAGCTAACATTTCAAGTGGCTGTAAACCCATATTTTAAAAATGTTCACTTGTGGTCACCATCTTCACAGATCTGATTAATTATCATTATTTTTTTCCTTTAAATGAAGAGCCATTTTCTTGGGATCAGTTTGTCTGTGTTATCAGCATTAACATCAGTCTCTGGTTTCTTTGCCAGAGAAGGCAATGGCACCCCACTCCAGTACTCTTGCCTGGAAAATCCCATGGACGGAGGAGCCTGGTAGGCTGCAGTCCATGGGGTCGCTGAGAGTCGGACACGACTGAGCAACTTCACTTTCACTTTTCACTTTCATGCATTGGAGAAGGAAATGGCAACCCACTCCAGTGTTCTTACCTGGAGAATCCCAGGGACGGCGGAGCCTGGTGGGCTGCCGTCTATGGGGTTGCACAGAGTCGGACACAACTGACGTGACTTAGCAGCAGCAACAGCAGCTAGTTTCTTTGCAGGAATTTTTTTTAAGTATTTGTCCATTTTTTTATGAGAATGAATTTAGATAAAACTGGATTGTACGGTCCATAACCTCACTCAATTGCCCATGTGTAAATTACAATACATGTCAATAGATCAGCTTAATGAGTAACACTATATTAGCTATCTTTTGCAAGTGCCCTCGAAAACTTGGTGGCTTAGAGACTTCCCTGGTGGTCCAGTGGTTAAGACTTTGCCTTCCCATGCAAGGGGTGTGGGTTCAATCCCTGGTCTGGGAGCTAAGATCCCACAGGCCTCGTGGCCAAAAAACCAAAACATAAAACAGGAGCAATATTGTAACAAATTCAATAAAGACTAAAAAAATGATCCACATAAAAAATTCTTAAAAAAAACAAACTTGGAGTCTTAAAAGATTTATTGTCCTGTAGTTTCTGTGTATCTGAATTCCAGACTTGAATTCATAAGGTGACTTTGCTTCACAGTCTCTCATAAGGTTGAAATACCATCCTGGGCTACAGTGTCATCTTAAGGCTTGCTGGGATGGGGACAGGAAAGGCTAGTTATTTACTTCCAAGCTCACTAATGCAGTGATTGGCAAGCCTCCA
Source organism: Bos taurus (assembly GCF_002263795.3). Taxonomy (NCBI): domain Eukaryota; kingdom Metazoa; phylum Chordata; class Mammalia; order Artiodactyla; family Bovidae; genus Bos; species Bos taurus. Next base: position 32,996,190 of record NC_037343.1, read on the forward strand.
TCCTTGCCAGCTGGGCTCTCCATGGAATTGCCTTACAACATCCTGCAGGTGAGCAATTCAAGACAAAATCCAAGACTAGCAGCCACAATTTGATCACAGGGCTGAGCTTCCAGGCAGAACCAGCATCATGGGCATGTGACCTGTGAAGTCTCACAGGGCCCTGGGCTTAGAAGGGCCCTATATTTGGTTTAATGCTCTGATATACCATCTTGAAATGCTTGATAATTCTTGAACAAGGAACTCTACATTTTCATTTTGCACTGAACCATACAAATTATGTAGCAAGTCCTGTACTCCAAGAAGGAATGTTTTTGCTGAATACCACTTAACTCAAATTAGAGCTGTATTTCACCAGGTGAGGACACCTGAATGAGGACAATCAGATTCTCTCTCAGGAATTTCTACCAGAGTCAGAAACTGGGAATGAGTCAAGTCACAAAAATGAGAGAAGTCTGGAGAGAGGGTCCAGAAAATGCTGTTTCTGAAGTCACCAGAGCAATGCTTGTTCTTCCCAAGACATTCAGTTCTTCCTTGGATTCCATGATCTATCTCAGGCTCTTCCCAGTAAATTTCTCTTTTTGCTTCATCTAGCTGTGGTTCGGTTCTGTTCCTTGTAACCAAAGAATCTTAATGGATTTAACCAACTTCGTTGGCTAAGACTGCACAATAGTTTCCAACTAGTTGATGATGAGCTGAAAAATTAAATGAAAGTGTTAGTCCTTCAGTCATGTCTCTTTGCTACCCCATGGACTGTAGTCCACCAGACTCTTCTGTCTATGGAATTCTCCAGGCAAAAATATTTTTCTTGGCTCCAAATCACTGCAGACAGTGACTGCAACCATGAAATTAAAAAATGCTTGCTTCTTGAAAGAAAAACTATGATAAACCTAGACAGTGTATTAATAATCAGAGACATCACTTTACTGACAAAGGTCTGTATAGTCAAAGCTATGGTTTTTCCAGTAGTCATGTATGGATGTGAGAGCTGGACCATAAAGAAGACTGAGTGCCAAAGAATTGATGCCTTCAAACCGTGGTGTTGGAGAAGAGTCTTGAGAGTCCCTTGGACAGCAAGGAGATCAAACCAGTCAATCCTAAAGGAAAGCAATCCTGAATATTCATTAGAAGGACTGATGCTGAAGCAGAAGCTCCAATACTTTGGCCACCTGATGTGAAGTGCCAACTCTTTGGAAAACCCCCTGATGCTGGGAAAGATTGAGGGCAGGAGAATAAGGGGGTGACAGAAGATGAGATGGCTGGATGGCATAACCAACTCGATGGACATGAGTTTGAGCAAGCTCTGGGAGATGGTAATGGACAGGGAAGCCTGGCTTATTGCAGTCCATGGGGTTGCAAAGAGTCGGACATGACAGCGACTGAGCAGCAACAATGAATGAAAATTGAAAAGCAAATAAAACACAATAGAATGTCCTAAGTGAGATGTAAAGTATGAAATCCACATACCAAGAACAGAATGCTTTGAAAAAGGAACAAAGCAAATGGAGAAGCAGTGCAACGAGGCAAGAAAGCCCTGGTGTGTTAACCGTAAAATTAAAAAAAGTAAAAGTAAACTTCTGGTTAGGAGCTGGCCCTTTCCTCTGTGTGGCATGGAATTAAACATTTTAAAACTCAGGATCTGGGTTTACTATCTCCCCCCAGGAAAGCACCATGAAAGAAAGTCAACCTTTAGAGAAGAGTGGGAAAGTAAACAGCAGACACAGAAAAAGAACAAGAGCACAGCTGTATTTCCAGTTTCTTTCCCAGTTCCTATTTCATGCTCCTTGAGGAGTCCCACTGCCTTTGGCTTCTGTGAGATACCCCAGGAGCTTCTTAATAAAATCCCCATCTTGGTTCAAACTAGGTCAAGATGGGTTTTGTAAGGCAGAAGACTGAAGAGTCTTAACTAAGACAACAGGGCTGGGAAACTGGAAAGCGACCCAGTCTTGAGTCCCTCAGGATTGAACATAACTAAACAAAGGTTCAGAGGAAGGATCAACCCTAGTGAGAATCTTGAGCCCTTGTTACTGTGGTTAACTTTTCCTAAACACTACACTGACATTCAAATCGTAAAGTTGGACAGCAGATCCCCACATGCAGTGTTTCCTGCATTTACATTTATTTTCTTAACATCTTGAAAGAAAGATGGGGCTCAGCCTGCCAAATCTCTAAGCACCTTATAATAACCTATTCAGACATCATATGGAAGGATTAATTTAGCTACTTCACACATTAATATAGCAGCAAACAAACTAAACTACCTTTTCATGTATCAGAGGCAGCCTGGGAATTTTAAATGCAACTGTGGATTTACCTGAAAGTAATATATTTTCATCCTTAAAGCCAAACTTGGGGGGAAAAATACAACTTAAAGAGCTCAAATTAGCAATTTGACTGGAAGAAGATTACATCAGTTCTCCTCCCTCCTCAAGATGTTTTCCCCAAATGTCCTTCCTTCACTTTGCCCTCTGGAAGAAAACGAAGTGCAAAGGAGACTTGGCATGTTTTGATGCAAAAGAACATTCATGGCCCTGGTGTGATCCAAGTAAAGAAGAGAAATATAACTTCGGTGGGAGAAAAGAAAAGGTAAGTTGTCGAGAAAATGGAGATTTCACAAAATGAAGGATATGGATATTGGGGGAATGGGTCACAGGGGAAATGATCATCAGGCCAGCTTTGCCTTTTCCAAACACAGTAATTATATTTTTTCCTTGTGGATTTTGGTCTTGTTGGTTTGTTTGCTTGTGTTTCAGCTTGAGACAAGTTGCCTTCTCAACCCAGCCACAGTCCCTGAATTTGTTGTTTAACCCAAATCCAATTGAGAGTTGCAGCAAAGAGAAGAGGAAACATCTCACACCCAAGTGGCCCGCACCATAAACAAAGGGGAGCCTCGCTGTGCCAACTCTTGGCTTGGGCTGGGCCCAGCGGGGAGCTGGAGTCCCTGTGCCAGGGTGAGGGCAGCCACTGAAGCAGATGCTGGGCAACTGAGAAGAACTATTGATTTCAGTCGCTCAGATTCCTCAGGGCGGCCGCCTACCCCCTCCCTCTGGTGGGAGGGCAGAGGTAGCTGGGAGCTGTGTTGCCCACCACTGCCCATCACCAGCTTCTGGCTTCAAACAGAAGGTTTGTTAGGAATCAGCATTGTCTCTTTATGAAGATTTATGGAGAAGCTGATGAACATTAGGCTGCGAAGCAGAACTCAGGTGAGCTCTCTCCCCTAGGTGGAGGATTCGGGAAGCTGGTTTGGATGATCAAGAATGATTCCCTTTACCCCTCTGGTTCCCATTGGTAGCCCAGCCCTGGGCTTGGCCCAGGAGGAACAGCCAAGGTGAAACATGCATGGTTTTCTGGCTACATCCATTCTTCTTCAGAGAGAAAGAGAGAGACTGGCACTTTTTGTGGCATCTCACACAGAGGGGAAAGGCCAAGATAAATGGATAGTTTCGAGGTCATTAGCTTCCTGAGCTCACAGTTTGCTTTTCTCTGCCAGAGGACTGCTTGGAGAGGTTATAAATGTTTTGCGGCTGGACCAGGGGAGTCCATTGTTGGGCCTGGGGTTCTGAGACCTGCTGCCAGTGGCAAATTTGGACTCCGGGGCTGTGGACTATGCCTTCCTTTCCTTCACAAACTTGTGCTGAAAGAGATGGAGCAGTGAAATGCAGGGTGCAATCTCTGGGAAACTCTAGATCCCCCAATATAGAGTTCTTTCTCAGCTCAGTTGTAAAGAATTCATCTGCCAATGCAGGAGACAGGGGTTTGATCTCTGGGTCAGGAAGACACCATGGAGGAGGAAATGGCAACCCACTCCAGTATTCTTGCCTGGAAAATTCCATGGACAGAGGAGCCTGGCAGGCTACAGTCCAGGGAGTCGCAAAGAGTCAGATATGACTGAGAGACTGAGAACATGTATATGTGTGTGTATATATATTCACACACACACACATATATATACACATTTATTTATTAACATATGTATTTTTAAAAATTTCTTCTTTTTGTTTTTTAAAGAAAAGATAGTCTTTTTCTTTTATATCACTCCTCTGGGTTATATCCTTAGAGAATCAGTTACCAGGTCAAAAATATAGATCTTTCACAATCCATATTACCTACTACCACTCAGTTCTCCAAGAAACAGAAGTCAAATCCTGATGCATAGTATTTGTTGCTGTTCAGTCATTCAGTTGTATCTGATTCTTTGCAACCCCATGGACTGCAGCATGCCAGGCTTCCCTGTCCTTCACCATCTCCTGGAGCTTGTTTGAACTCACGTCCATTGAGTCAGTGATGCAATCCAACCATGTCGTCCTCTGTCGTCCCCTTATCCTCCTGCCTTCAATCTTTTCCAGCATCAGGGTTTTTTACTAATGAGTCGGCTCTTTGTGTCAGGTAGTCAAAGTATTGGAGCTTCAGCTTCGGCATCAGTCCTTCCAATGAATATTCAGGATTGATTTCCTTTAGGATTGACTGATTTGATCTCCTTGCAGTCCAAGGGACTCTCAAGAGTCTTCTCCAACACCACAGTTTAAAAAGATCAATTATTCGGTGTTCAGCATTATAGTGTTGCTAACAGTGTGTAAATGAAGGATCAGTTCAGGTTTTTATCATTTTTCGTGTACTTTTGGGAAGGCTGCCGTCTTCCATGTCTGTTTTTTGCTCTAGTTGCCTTTTCTCCCAGACAGTCATATTTTCCAACCCGCCTCATGTATATCCTGTTTCCCGTCCTCACAACTTGTCATTTAGCACCCTGTGCATTTGGCAAATGGCTGGTGTAACACCAGCTGCCCAGAAGACTGGCCTTGACAAAGTGGCTGCCAGTTTAACAATCACACCTAAAGCATGACCTCCAGATGCAGAATTGTCAGGCAAGAAGGCCTCCTCACTTCTGCTCAGCGCTGGACACTTTCCTAAATTCACCCTCAGGGTGTAGTTGGTGAGTTGATGAGGTAGGAGGTGAGGCACTGACCATGGCTCAGGTCCCCTGGCTGAGCTTTTTGGATGTGAGAAGACAAGGGTCAGGAGTGACATGATTTCCAGAGGGGTCTGGCTGCCCTATGGTTCACTGCTCAGAAAAGACCCAAGTGCCAGGCAGAAGCAGGCGCACAGCTCCCATTGAGACAAATGGGGACAGGCAGTTCCTCATACATTCTGCGGGACTGAAAATGTACAGCAGGGTGTTTTATTTCACATGGAGGAGGACTATGGATAGAGCACTCACATCAGAGATATTGTGCAATGTGGCGCCTTCCTGGGATTCTAGATCCACTGAGAACATCACACAGTCCCTCACTCGTAGAGTTAATCACTTTTGAATTCAACCAAGGAGCTGCTGCTGCTGATGCTAAATCGCTTCAGTCGTGTCCGACTCTGTGCGACCCCATAGACGGCAGCCCACCAGGCTCCCCTGTCCCTGGGATTCTCCAGGCAAGAACACTGGAGTGGGTTGCCATTTCCTTCTCCAATGCATGAAAGTGCAAAGGGAAAGTGAAGTCGCTCAGTCGTGTCCGACTTTTAGCGACCCCATGGACTGTAGCCTACCAGGCTCCTCCATCCATGGGAGTTTCCAGGCAAGAGTACTGGAGTGGGGTGCCATCGCCTTCTCCGAACCAAAGAGCAGGTACTGATAAAATAAAGAAAAACAAATACCTTAGACATGGCATAGCCAAGATCCTTGGTAGCTGTCAGTACCATGTATTTGTCTATAACTGTGGGCTTATGAGTTAGGGTGAACTCTGGGAGTTGGTGATGGACAGGGAGGCCTGGTGTGCTACGATTCATGGGGTCGCAGAGTCGAACAGGACTGAGCGACTGAACTGAACTGAACTGTGGGCTTATGATAACGTCCATAAAAGTGAGTCTGAGCAATTGAATTTGTGGGAGCTTTAGGAAAAATTTCCAAAGTAGTAGCTTTCTGAAGGAGACCAATTGGCCGATGTTGGACCTGCAGAATTGGGGCTACAGCACTGCTCCAGGGTTCTATCTTCTCTGTAATCACCTCGTCGGATCTGCCCACCACACTACATACCCTGGGCGGCACAGAGAGTGGAAGCAGGTGTGATAAACAGTGTTGAGCAAGTGAGTTAGCAAAGATGTGCTTATTGTCCTCGCTTTAGTGATGAGACTTTGGTAAGGGCAAGTTCAACAGCTGGTCCCGGGGACAAGGGTACTTCACCGGACACCTGGACCAGAGTCAGGCCTTCTGCCTCCAGGCTGGGCTTTTTCCTCTTATCCTGTCTTACGAAGCAGTGATGACTAATTCTTGCCCATGCTTAATAGGGATGTTTTTGAGACATTAAAGCAACATAGAGAAGAACTTGTATTTTGTGACTATGCATGGTGGTAGATGTTAACTAGACCTAGGTGGTGATCATTTCATAGATACATTTCACAATATATAAAATATTGATCATTGTATTATACATCTGAAACTAAAATAATGTCATATGTCAATTACAACTCCATGTTTTAGAAAAGGACTTACCCACTATCAGGGTAGTGTAGCAACAGACCATACCAGGAGAAAGTGTTGGAATCTCTCTCTCTCAGGAGACTTTTAAAGAAAGAACAGACCAATCATCTTGTCTATACTATATCAGCTAATCACCAAATACCACATAGCATTGTGTAGCTTTGTGCTGTTCTATTTGCGTACTCATTGGATTCTTATAACAATGTGTAGATAAAGGTATTAGTTCATTTACAGAAAAAGTGAAGTGAAAAAGTGAAAGTGTTAGTCACTCAGTTGTGTCCAACTTTCTGTGACCCCATGGACTGTATATAGCCCACCAGGCTCCTCTGTCCATGGGATTTCTGAGGCGAGAATACTGGAGTGGGTTGCCATTTTTTTCTCCAGGGGATATTTCCAACCCAGGGATCAAACCTAGGTCTCCTGCACTGCAGGCAGATTCTTTACTGTCTGAACCATCAGGGAAGCAAAGCAGCCATCTCTCTCCTTGATCACACAGAAGCAAAGCCAAGATCAGGACACTTAGTATTTCCTATAAGAAGCCAACAGCAAGGATCAGGACCAGGTCTGTGACACTGTAGTGGCCTGGGATCATTATAACAGCTAATTTTGCTTAAGCATTAATGTGTCAGATATAAACTCACCTGATTCCCACCGCAACCCTGTGAAGTGGGCATGATCCTCACCTTCATTTTTCAAGTGAGAAAACTGAGGTGCAGAGAAAACAGTGGCGTGGTCAAGATTACAACACTGGTAAGCTGCAGCGGCAAGATTTCAACCCAGATGGTCTGATGTTAGACCTTAACCACTAATTGCACACATCTCCAAGGAGAGGAGAAGATGCACATGATCATGGTTATCACATGGCTTCCGAAGGGTCTGCTTGCTTCTTTGAAGATGATGTCAGTTTCCCCCCTCCCCCAAATCAAGGCAACACCTCCCCACAGAGGTGGGACAGGCTGGTACAGGAACTGGCCCCACATACAGGAAGGGTTGTGACCTTCAGCCCTGAACATCCCCAGAGCAGAAAGGAGCAGAACAGTTCAAGCTGAAGAATAAGTGAGAATGAACAAGGGAAGTACGGTCCCTGCCTAGCCCCAGATGACAGGGTTTTGGGCTTCTCAAAAGGCAACAGTAGCATGGGCAGCACCCCAGAAATGGGTGCAATGGATCAGCATTACAGGGTGTGCCCAGGCTCTTAGGGCAGGTCCCTCAGTGGCCCAATCACCCAATCACCCACACAGACTATATCACCCAATTACCAAACGCCACATAGCATTGTGTAGCTTTGTGCTGTTTCCAGAGCATTTATATTTACAGTACTCATTGGAGTCTTATAACAATGCATAGATGTAAGTATTAGTGCCACGGGTATAGCAGCCCGTGGGCCTGTGCGGTGTCCTTAAGAAAGAAGAGATAGCCCTGCAAGACACAGAAGCACAGGCAGAAACTGTTAATAACTCCGAGGCATCAATCGTCAGCTAGTAGCCCTGACACAGTTGGGGACTCCCTGAGCCAAAAGAAAAGAAATGGTTTTTGCATTTTTCCTTGAAACTGCTTACCGTGGGCTGGGAGCTGCCATCCCCGAATGTCAGAGAGGGACAGGGGTCTGGAGAGTTGCTGGATGAAGTGACTTGGCCCTGGTCATGGAAGGTAGATTGGCACGGCTCCGCGAGGCCCGGCCTGCCGAGGGAACACGCATGACTGCTCCCGGCAGCAGCATGCCTTCTGACACCGAGCCCAGGGAGGCCTGGCGGTGCAGAGATTGGGGTTTGGCGCCGAGAGCCCCAGAGTTGGACAATTGGACTGTTCACAGTTGGGCCACTTTGGGATGCTGCTCGTTCCGGCTTTTGCTGGATGCCATTTTTGCTTTTCAGAATCGTTTCCCTTTGGGTCCCCTTATCTTTCCTTCTGTTTTCATCCTCATCTAACAGAAAGGATGAGGCTAAATATTCAAGGATCCTCCATCCTAATATCCAGTCGATTAACTGATTCATTTTTATTAATTCAACCATTAATCAGACATCATTTACTAGCCCCCAACTGCATGTCAGGCCCTGTGCCAGGCACCATATATGCAGCACAAATATGAATAAGACACAGTACCTCCCTCCAGGACTTTCTAGACTGTTTCATCTTGGCGGTCAAAAGCAAAAATCAGTCTCTGCAAGAAAATAACCAAGCAAGGATCTGTGGACCACTATTAGAGTCAGAAGAGAGGGCTGATTCTACTTACTTCATAAGTCAATTAAGCCAATAAAATAATTAAGGAAATTGTCCGTGGTTGCTGCCCCATGAAGTGACTGTCCTTATACTTCTCTGTGACTTCAGAGAGGCGAAAGGAGTCGAAATCGGAGTGGATGGGAATCCAGCTCCCTAGTTCCCCTGGTGACTTGTGCTCAGGCTTTCCCAGTTCTTCTAGTCCCTGAGGACCTCAGAGAGGAGGAGGACGGGGAAGTCGGCACACCCAGGCCTTTCACCAGCAAAGAGGAATTGTGGGGAGTGGGTGATAACAACTAGCTGGAAGAAGTATGTTTTAGAAAGGAAATCTCATTATAAAGAATACTTTTGTGAGTACCTGCTCCATCTTGGGCATGTTATATCCATTGTTAGCAGTCTTCGAACACGGCTTCAAGGGAGCGTGTTATCTCCATCTTGCATGTGGAGCAACCTGAAACCCAGAGGGGTTAACTAACCCATGCCAGATCTCACAGTTAGTTCAGGACCCAGTGAGTATTTGAACTCATGGAGCAGAGGTTCCCCAAAGAGAGACAAGAGAGTTTGGTCCACTGATGATCATATAACTGGCCCATGCAGACTTGGGCAAAACAGTTCAACTAGAGAATTTCCATAGAGGGATCAACCAGCAAAACTGAGAATCTTGATGAAAGGATAATTTTGAGTTTTGTTTTGTTGGCTTCTGGTTTCTGTTCATTTATTTAAGGAGAGGGTTTGGAGAATCAGAGCTCTGACTTATGATCCTGGAGGCAGGAAATAACTTGAAGCTGTCTGAGTGGCAATAGCTGGAATTACTGTATTAGATTGACTTAATCTGTCATACAGCATCCTAATAACCTCATTTTAATTGATTACCTCTGTTAAGACTCTGGCTTCCCAGGTGGAGCAGTGGTAAAGAATCCACCTGCAATGCAGGAGACTTGAGTTTAGTCCCTGGGTTGGGAAGATCCCCTGGAGTAGGAAATGGCAACCCACTCCAGTATTCTTGTCTAGAAAATTCCAAGCACAGAAGAGTCTGGCAGGCTACAGCCCATGGGGTCCCAAAGAGTCAAACACAACTGAGCGGGCACACACACACACACACACACACACAGCCTCTGTGGCCACTACTTAACTCTGCTGTTGTTGCTCTGAAGCAGCCACTTGCACTCCATGGACAAATGTCCACCAAAACTTCATTTTTAAAAATCAAATGGCAGGTTGGATTTGGTCCAGGAGACACAGTTTGCTGACCCCTGCTCTAGATATTTCTCTTTTCAAACATACCCTCCATGGTAGGGAAATCATCATAGTTTAGTGTCAGTGATTGATAGTTTGCAGGACAGAACTCTGTCTTCCAAAATTCAAGGCACTGGGAACAGTCAAGCCCCTGAGCTGCATCCATCAAAGAGAAAAAAGAAGCAGGATGCCAACTTTGTGCACTAGAACAAAAAGATCATTTGAGGAGAGAAAGAGTAAGGAGAGACAATCCTGACAATTAGTACTTTCTAGCTCAAAGAGAATCATTAATGAGGGGTGATGTCCAATTATAGGGAAATGCATGTCAAACTTCTAATTTACCTCTAGTAAGCCTCTCAATTTTAGAAGGGGTTCAGATTATAGTTGATTGAAGAGTTAAAACAGGTAGATGATTGTTCCCCAGGATCATCTCCCTTACCATCTCAAGGGCAAATGGGTTTAAAAAAAACTCACTCAAGGATATGGAGAAAAGGGAAGCTTTGTGCACTATTGGTAGGAATGTAAATTGGTGCAGACACTGTGGAGAGTAGTATAGAGGTTTCTCAAAAAAACTAAATGCAGAACTGATATATGGCACAGCGATTCCACTCCTGGGTATACCAGATTGGCCAAAAAGTTCATTTGGGTTTTTCCATAAGATGTCAAACCAATTTTTGGCCAAACCGATACATATGAAAACACAAAAATACTAATTTGAAGAGATACATGCAACCCAGTGTGTTCATAGTAGCATTATTTATAACTGCCAAGACAGGGAAATAACCTAAGCACCCATCCACAGTTGAATGGATTATATACATGTGCAATACTACTCAGTCAGGAAAAGAGAACACAATTCGCCATGTGTAGCCACATGGATGGACTTAGAAGGCGTTATGCTAAGTGAAACAAGTCAGAAAGAGAAAGACAAATACTGTGTGTTATCATTTATATGTAGAATCGAAAAATACAACAAACTAGTGACTATAACAAAAAGGAAGCAGACTCACAGATACAGAGAACAAGCTATGGTTACCAGTGGGGAGGGAGGGGCACTATAAGGAAGAGGAAGTGAGAGGTGTGAACTCTGGGGTGTAACATAGGCTCAAGGATGTACGGTCCGGCACAGGCGACAGAGCTGAGTCTTCCTAAACTGTAAATGGAAAGCAGCCTTGAAACATTGTACAAAACTAAAATATATTTTAAATATTTCACTCAAAGGGTGTCTGGTCAAGTCAAACCTCAGTCCATGTGGGCAAGAGGGGCAATCAGGAAGCAGAGGTGGAAGAAGTGTGAACCCAGGAGGTCCTTTCTCAGTACAGCTGTATATTTCATAGAAGGAGATACACTCCTTTCCTCAAGACTTTTCACTGATGGGTTTATGTGCGTTTTCAACGTGGAATCTTAGGGTCTTTTGTGGGATGAATCTCCAAAGCAGTGAGTTTCTTTAATGGCATCTTTTTATCTTTAGAATTTACATCTTTCTCGTAGATCGTAATCCCTCTACTTCATAAGTAGAATGCCCTTCAAAATTTTAAGACTTGGGATTTTTCAGAGAAGAGAGTCACAGTCTTATGGTGTTTGATTCGCTTGAAAAAGTCCAAAATGTGAAAAGTAGTAGAGAGAAATTTTATTGGCTCTTTCCAATTTTGAAAGTTATAGTCTATATAATTCCAGTCTCTCCCAACTTCTTGTTTTCCTATCTTGGAGATCAGTAAGAGTTTTTGGAGCCTGGAAGACACTCAGCCCTCCTTGAATCTTCCAAGCCTGGTCACCACGTCTAAGAGCAGCAGGGCGAGTGGAGGCGGCATCTGTGGTATTGGGTATTTTGGAACTGATTTTAAGATTCCCTAGATGTACCACTTCATGGGACACAAGTATAGTTTCTAGATAGGTTCAAAACAAGTAAGTTTGCATGACTCTTTAAAGAATTTATAGAGTAAGGGACTGCTGATTCCTACTATTACAAACACCTGAGAGGCATAATGCTGATCGTATTGGATATAATCTAAGCTTTCAAATCAACTCTTTTCATGCCCAGAGACAGCAGTCTCTCAGGTTTTAAGCTTGTTTGAATCTATACTGCTTATGTGAGCACCTCTGATACTCACTTTTGAATTGTTTAGTTGCTAAGTTGTGTCCCACTCTTTTGTGACCTCATGGACTGCCAGGCTCTTCTGTCCATGGGATTTCCCAGGCAAGAATACTAAAGTGGGTTGCCATTTCCTTCTCCAGGGGATCTTTCCGACACAGGGATCAAACCTGCATCTTTTTCATTGGCAGGTGGATTCTTTACCACTAAGTCACTCACTTTATTGGTTCCCTATTCTCTACTGGAACTCGACTTCTCTGAAAGGCAACTAAAAATTGTTGATTATTTCCCCCACAGGTGATCTCAACTTACTTTTAAGTTCTGTGAAGTGAATTTTGATTGCTAGGAGCTGTTTCCTTTTTATCCAAGTGGAAAGAATATGGAAACATATCTGCCTTGCCCTTCACATTTGATTGATACTTTTCACTTTGAAAGCTAATTATATCTGATGTGAAGGGAAAATGGGATTCAGAAATATGGGTGTTCATTTCATGAATTTTCACTCTGAAAATGTGGGTCATCTGTTCATTTTGTGTGTGTGCCTCAGTTTACTCAAGTGACCTACTAAGGTAATGTTCCATTTCTTGTCCTCTAAAAGGAGTGAATGAACTGACCATTATAACCCATGATCTCAGACTCTCAGCCCAGGAGGGACCTCCAAGATCACTCTGTCTGACCCTTCACTCGTTAGAGGAATGCTCTCACAGGGTCCATGACGTGTCGTGGGCAGTCCCTGTGTAAACTCTTTCAGTAACTGGAGCCCTCCATGTTCGAGGCAACTATTTTGTATCTTTATAGGTCTAATCATTAGAACCTTTTCCCTTATATTCATACACCTCTCTGTTATATCTGCCTATTGATTGGTCTTGTTCTGTGTTCTAAGTCGTTTCTGTCATGTCCTACTCTTTGCGACCCTATGGACTGTAGCCCACCAGGGTCCTCTGTCCATGAGATTCTCCAAGCAAGAACACTGGAGTAGGTTGCCATGCCCTCCTCCAGGGGATCTTCCTAACCCAGGGATCAAACCCACATCTCTTACGTTTCCTGTATTTGGGAGGTGTGTTCTTTACCATTAGCACCACCTGTCTTTTGAAGCAAAGCCAAATAGATGGGATTTCTACTCTTTAGTTTGACTTCTCTTTTACAGCCATTTCTGGAAGTTTTTTGAGCCACATGTTGAAGAGCACTCTGGAAAAAATAAATGTGTTATTACATTTGTTGTGGTCAATCCTGCTATTAGTGAAAAGTGAAAGAAAGTGAAGTCACTCAGTCGTGTCCGACTCTTTGCGACTCCATGAACTGTAGCCTACCAGGTTCCTCCGTTCATGGGATTTTCCAGGCAAGAATACTGGAGTGCTATTAGTGAAGTCCCAATTAAACAAACAAAACATGTTCCGACAAAATCAGAAACCTATTGGGTATCGATGAATCTGAGACACAAGTAACACAAGGTCTGCAGTGCACATCCCAAAATCCTGCCTGGATGACGGCTTCTGTCCCATCTGCAGTGTTTACACAGCTAATGAGGTGGCTGCATCTTCAGTCTAACTAGGAAGTCAAAGATCTGGGAGTCCCAAAAGGCTTTCAGATGGGATACTTTGGATATGTTTATCAATGTTAATCAAGAGGGGCTTCCTTGGTGGTCCAGTGGTTGAGAATCCACTTGTTTGTGCAGGAGACATGGGTTTGTTTGATCCTTGACCTGGGAAGATCCCACGTGCCTCGAGGCCACTTAGCCTGTGCATCACAGCTACTGAAGCCTGCACACCTAGAGCCGTTGCTCCACAGCAAGAGAAGCCACCGCAGTGAAAGGCCCGCACACCGCAACTGGAGCGTAGCCCCTGCTCGCCACCACTAGAGAAAGCCTATTCGCAGAAACGAAGACCCGGTGCAGCCAAAACCAAAATGTTAATCAAGAGATTATAGCACATGTTGGGAGAATTTTTATCAACTCCCCCACCTTAGGGGATGGAAGAAGTATTATTTGTTATTTATTTGTTCAACAAATATTCATTGACTATCTCTTATGTGCCATGCGATGTTATTAGATATTTGTGTTAAATCAGAGAACAAACAAACAAAAATCCTTTCCCTCACAAGGCTTACATTCTGGTGACGAGACTTTTTAGTTGTGCAAAAAAATGTAAAAATGAGTAAATCATATCGTAGGTTAAAATGTGGCAGGTGCTTTAAAGAATATACAACAGAACCAGGTTGGGACAGAAATACTGGGAGGGTAGGGATAAAGGTTGCAGTTGTATGTAGGGTGTCGAGGTGGGCCTCCTAAGACTGTGACAGCTCCAGCCCGACAAGAGGCCTATTAGGAATGACCAGAGAAGTAAGGAGAAAACCAAGAGAAAGTGAAATATAAAAATGCTGTCTTGAGTGTTTAAAAAGTCCAAGTAGAAATCACTGTGCGTACACACCTAATTGTTTCAGTGGTGTCTGACTCCTCACCATCCTTTGGACGGTAGCCCTCCAGGTTCCTCTCTCCATGGGATTGAATCCTATTCTCCTATGTCTCCTGCCTTGACAGGCAGGTTCTTTACTGCTAGCACCTGGGAAGCCCAGAAATCACTGGAGGTTGCCCTTAAGATGCTTAGTGTGATTTGATCATCGGGAACTAGATTTGTGAGTGTGAGTCTGTGTGCTGAGAGGGGAAAGGTGAGCTAGCTACTGGGCAGAGTGTGGTGATCCCGAGGAGGCAGATTGATTCAAAGTCAGAAAGAGCTGCTGTGTAACGCTGGAAGACTTGAGAGATACATCTGTGTGATGAGAGTCACACCCAAATGAACAGCCCTTAAGCCAAGAAGGATGGGCCTGATCCAAGATGGGGCCTCCACATTCCAAAGAGGAGCATGGAGCCCACCAGTGTGACCAGAGAAAAGAAAGAGGCAGAAGGAAGAACTCCCCGTTCTGTCTATTTTATCTGAGGGAGTAGTTAAAATATACATCTCAGGCGGTATCTCTCTGCACTGTTCTAAAAGCAGAATAAATTAGGCAGACAAATCCGAGAGATACTCCCCCGAATTGAGCTGAGAAGGAGTTGTTGGCACATTCTCTGAGTTTTTACCAAGGTTAGAAATGTTGGAGATGTTGTGCCTAGAGCCTTAAGCCTAAGGAAACTCACTGCAGAACCAATAGACAGAATATAATTTCAGAAGCATGCCTTGGGCCTAGAAAGACAAAGGATGAAGCCTCTGCCAGAAGAAGCCGTTATCTCAAGGTTTGTTGTTTAGTCGCTCAGTCATGTTCAACTCCTTGCAACCTCATGGACTGTAGCCCACCAGGCTCCTCTGTCCATGAAATTCTCCTGGCAAGAATATTGAAGTGGGTTGCCATTTCCTTCTGCAGGGGATCTTCCTGACCCAGGGATTGAACCTGAGTCTCCTGCATTGCAGGTGGATTCTTTACTCCTGAGTGACCTGTAGGTCTATTGAAAAGGATATTAAAAAATCAAGATCACAAAAGGGACCATCTTGTTCTTGGAGTCTTTGGAGCCATCCTTGTGATAGACTGCTCCAGCGGTCTGCCTCCTGCCGTGGTATTCCTTCCCTCACAGGGCAGTTTCTTTGGGCACCTAAGAGGGTTTTGTGTACTCTGTTGTCAGAGACCTGCAGAGAAACCAGAGCTCTGGGGGAACTTAGGACACTGGGCTGCAGAGTTTAACGGATGGGATCCCCTCATGCGACGGTTTTACTCTTCAGGACTTGGGACAGCTCATTCCAGTTATTAACCACTGAAATAGGTATTTAGAGACCAAGCAAATATTTGAGAACTGAAAAATGCATTGTCTCAAAGGAAAACTATAAAACTGAAATTAATAAGTCCTTAATTTTCACATGACCTGATCACCACCACCTCTTCAATCACCAAATTTAGTATTAATAAAAATTACACTGCACTTGAAAACAATGTACAGATTTTCTCTTTACAAGAATTCCTATGTAGACTCAAGAACTGCCCAGAAACCATCACTGAAGTAATTTAATGATTTAAATTACTCATAGCCATAGAATTTCAAAAGCAAAATTATAATTTGAAAATTTATTTTTATAGCATAGAAGTGCTTTCTAATGTGGGATGTTGGTACATTTTAATATGGGTTGTATAGAGTGGGGTTTGGAATCTTCAGAAATAAATCTAGGAATTAAGAAGATGTGAATGTAGCCCTAACCTGAGGCCATATGTTGGATGTCACGGGGACAAACACCCATTTAATCTGCAGTTAGGAAGCCAAGGTATATAAAGATAAAATAACAGTTTCATCACAGGCTTTATAGAAAAGGGCTCCAGTTCAAAGTGCCAGGGTTCTTGATAGGAGAGTCTCTCTCTGCTGCTGCTGTTTCCTGTGTGCTGACTCTGCCCAGCTCCCATCTTACCTCCACCCCACTCCTTTATATAACATGGCTTCATTCATTGCTTCAGTCACTTCTTTCTGGAACAAATTCTCACATAGCAATCTCTTCCAGAATGCTACAGTGACAGAGTTCTCAAAGGCTTTGATTGATGGGATTTGAAACACTCTTTCTTTTTGGAAATATTTATATTTGATCCTTTTTGGACAGACTGTACATAGCTAGAGCTTATCACATTGCTGGAAATCATGGGCAGACGCTAAGAGGCAGCAACCCTGAGCCGGCCGAGGCCTGGGAGTGTAAAGATTAATATCCATTTGCGCTTTGCCATCTTCAGCCCCTGATAACTGTAAATAACGTTTGGAAGAGATTGGGGTGCATCATGATCTATTACATGGTGGCGGCGATTCTGGTTGTTATGTCTTCAACAGTGATTTATCATTCTCTGCAGTGACACAAATCATGGGCCTCTGCCTGACACTCTGGAATGTACGTATGCTCTACTGACTGTAACAGTGATGAATTTGTGTTTATATCCTAACAGTTTTAACCTGAGCTAAACCTGACCCCCTGCTCCAGTTTGGAAATGTATTGAACATGAATTTTTGAAAATCTCTTTGATTTTAGTGGTATGATAGTCTTATCCTTTTTTCTACATTTTTGGGTGGCTAATGTGAATCAATAAAGAGTGAGAAGGTCAAATCTGAGATTAAAAATATTTTCTCAGTTTTTCTTGACCTGTTATCCTTTTAGCACAAATACTATAGTGAGTAAAAGATCAGTGCAGACTTGCCTTGTTCCAGCAATCAACATCCTTGTAAAGTGGAAGAGAACTTTGATAGCTTGATCTTTCAAAATCTGAAAAAGGGTGTGTGGGTTCTAGTGGGTTTCTCCAGTAGTTCAGCTGGTAAAGAACCTGCCTGCCAATGCAGGAGATGCAACAGACGCAGCTTCAGTCTCCGGGTCGGGAAGATCTCCTGGAGAAGGAAATGGCAAGCCACTCCAGTATCCTTGCCTGGAAAATTCCATGGACAGAGGAGCCTGGCTGGCTAGAGTCCACAGGGTTGCAAAGATTCAGACATGACTGAGCACACAGGCACAAACATATGTGGGCCGTAGTGGACGAGTAATTTTGTCTGTGAGTGTACACTTGTTCCAGGAATGGAGTAGGAATTTGAATCCAGGCCTTTTCAGGCTTTCCTTTAAAGCAATGATCTTCTCTGAAGCATGATCTGGGGCTTGAGAAGGTCTTTGTTGGGGTTCTACACAAAAATGCTGTATTTCTTTGGGGTCATTTTTATTTCTGTAAATTGTGAGAACAGTATGAAATACCAAAAAATAAAGTCTTCCCTATCTGGAATAATCTTTCATATTCTAATTGATTGCCTTTTTTCATTCATTTGAGAAACCCAAGGATCTTGGGTTAAGAAATAATATTTAAGTTGCAATGATTACATTTAGATGGAGGACTTAGAAATCCTAGAAAAGTGAAAGTTGCTCAGTTGTGTCCGACTCTTTGCCACACTATGGACTATAGCCTGCCAGGCTCCTCTGTCCATGGACTTCTCCAGCCAAGAATACTGGAGTGGGTTGCCCTTCCCTTCTCCAGGGGATCTTCCCTACCTAAGAATTGAACCGGTGTCTGCTGCATTGCAGGTGGATTCTTTACCAGCTGAGCTACCAGGGAAGCCCCCTAGCAAGAAAACAGCTGCAATTTATACCCAAAACTTGTTTCTTTGGGTATTTATCCTAGATTCTCAGTTTTGCGACAGAACATGAAATGATGCTCCAACATGGCCAAGCAGTGATGAGAGTGAATTTTCCCCAGGGTTGCACCTGTTTAGAGCACTGGCCCCTATGACCCTCAGTCAGCACTGGGTGCCAGGCTTGCCTTACCTGATGCCCTCATCGCATCCTTCCTCACCCACAGATTGTCCCTTGTTTTCAAATGCCTGTCAACAAGCTAAGATGACAGATTTGCCTGTGATAATGTGCTGAGGCAATATGCATTTTAACTGAAGACTCCTGGAATCAACTCCACTTGTGCTACTCAAGCCTGCAGTGACTTCGAGGGCAGAATTTCAGGTGAACGTGAATCCAGGGAAAAGTGGAACCTCAGTCTCACCTGGCACAGAAGGTACAACCCCTTTTCTGTCTGGTGTTTTTAATTTTCAGATGTAGAACTCTGAGTGATTCTCAAAACAATAGAAATTTCACAAGGATTATCAAAAGTGATATTAATCTGCTAATTTAAGCAGATGAAGAGGAATGACAATGAATTTTCACTGTGTACCAGTACTTTACACAGTACTTTGTCATATATAGTGGGTTATTAATACCACCCTGGAGCCTTGGCAAACACAATTCTCCACCACATTCTACTTTTTCATAAACATCTTATCTCATCCAACCTAACATAACTCCTAATACTTTATATAACCATGAAATTCAACACTCCACCTTCGTTGGATAGTTCTTCTTTTTTCAAAGCCCAATCTTTCTTAAACTCCCTTCATATGACAACAACATTAATTGCTATTTTATGCACATAACACAGACAGACTTCTTCACAACTTTACTTCTTGGTAACTTACAAGTGCACTGGTTGACAGCATCCTCAATTAGCAGAGTCATTTCCATATCCTGGACATATACATTGATCAGAAAAGATGACAATTTATTTTTAGACAGACGCAGACTGCATATTTTAAATATATTTCCCATTTGGCAAAAATAGTGTTGTAGCTAATGTATGTACAATATTTCCAAAAACATTGGTACTTTCCCATAAATATCTTCCATATTTTTTTCCAGTGAGTAATAAAAAAGGTTGAGGTGGGATGTGTTTTATCCCACCACATTATATCATTCCTATTTTTCCTCTTTGTTGGATGGCAATCAGGGGCCCTGATGCCAAGGTTTGGAAGCAACAGCATCTGGCTCCTTGGCAGATCCTGCAGGCAGACTTGTTGCCAGCCTCTAAGCTGTGTCTGGGTCTGTTGCATGGTTTGGCTGCAGATGGACTCTCTGGGTTGCCTCGTGCTTCTGGAAGCCAGTCCTGGCTTTCCTTTGATTCTGAGGACTTTACTCATTTTTATTCATTTGTGAAGAAGGGCCCATCCAAATGCTTTATGAAACCAACACTGGAGAACATTAATGGATCAAATTTTGCCTTTGAAAAGGCAGAGGTCAGTGTGTATCTGGGCAAGAGACACGGCATGCTCAAGTTGGGTCTACACATGTCTGTGTGTCTTTCTATGAACTTCTATCCTAAGGTGCTTGGAGAGAAGCCAATTATGTGTTATCATGTCTCCGTTCCCCAGGGTGAGACTGTGTGGTTACCTGGAAAGACAGAAACATGGGAGAGCTCAGACTTCCTCAGCGAAGTGAAACCTCCCATTTCTCTTGTCTTTTCAATGAATCAAACTCCGAGGAAATCAACACACATGAGGGAGGTCCTCTCATCTTTGTTCCTGTTCCATATTATTGCCCATATGAGTATGGGATTCTACCATGACTAGAAAGGTTGAATAGTAAGTCTTAAGTCTGAATTAAGCACACAAATCAAAGCCAGATCATTTTCATCAGTGTTCCCTGAGACTTTGGCCTCTAGGGAAAGACTATTGCATTTTCTTAGCACCATGAAACCCTGTCACTGTTGATTTTTATAACCATACAAATCCGCTAAAAATCTTTATGTCCTGCACATGCAAACACACCCATAGCTTAATTAAAACATAAGTTATTTTTGTTTTAAGGATGATAAGAATTTCATGAGTGCATTCACTCCCACAGTGATTCCTTTGTTAGCAGCTATTTATTGAACATTTATTATTTGCTAAACAGAAAATATTTCTCATGGAGTTTATATTCTATGGAGGAAGCTGGGAAATAAAGCAATAATTAAATCAGTTACCAAGATAATTTTAGATAGTGAGAACGCAATGAGGAAAATAAGAGTCACTGGATGAAGAGTGTTTGTGGAATAAGACTGATTGGAAGGATCATTCAAGGAAGCAACATCAGATCTAAGACCTAAATGACAGGGAAAAGGAGCCAGCGAATCTGGGAGAACAGTGGCCTGGAAGAGGACATACGAGGGCAAAGGCAGCAGGATGGGAATGACCTTGGCACATCAGAGGGACAGAAAGATGTTAGATATTACAGCAGAGAGTGAAGAGAAGAGCGAGTGGCGAGACAGCCTGTGAGAGAGCCAAGTAGAAGCCAGATCACGGAGAAAGTGCTGCCCCACTGTGGGTGACAGCAAAATGAAACGCTTGTATTTTTTCTAAGAGCAATGGGCAGCCACTGGAAGCTTTATGGAGAGAAACGACATGGTCTTATTTGTATGTTTAAAAATTACTCTTGGGATTCCCCTCGTGGTCCAGTGGCTAAGACCCTGTGAATCCACCACTGCAGAGCGTGGGGGTTCCATCCCTGGTCAGGGGAACCAAGATCCTGAATGCTGTGAGGTGCGCCCCAAATAAAATGTTACTCTGGTGACTGTAAAGAGGAGGAAGGGTGGAAACAGTGAACCAGTTGGAAGGCTGTCTCAATAGTGTGACAGATGGCTTCAGATAATAGTGCTAGTAATACCTGCATTTACTGAGTGCTTACTGTGTTTTGGGGACTGGTCCTCCTTTATATTAGGTGGATCCTCAGAAAAAGCCTCTGACTTATGAATTACCTTCCCTATATAACAGGTCTTTAAAAACAAAGGATTTCAGCCTATAAATGTCTACTTCAGGTAGGCATTCTGCCCCCTTGTGCTATGAAATCAAACCCTAGTAAGAAACCCATTATTTTACTTTTTGTGGTATGCCTTCAAATGAGAAAGATATGCCAGTAAAAAGAACATGTTTAGATATCAAAGCCTTACCAATAAAATGAATATTTCTTTCACAAATTCTAATTGGGATTAAAAAAAATTGTAGCAGATTGCTCTCAGAAAACACAAAGAATTTAGACAGCAAGCAGTTAATCAAGACTTAGGGTAGCTTTTTGTGCAATTGTAAGAATGGTGAAGGAGATTCTGCTTCTATTACAGAAAGCTGGGTTTTCTGGAAGACTTCACACAGTTTTTTCCTTCATCCCTAAATTCCAGTGGCTCTTTGAATGCCTCGTAGTATACCCATGGAGCATGGAAAAGGAGAATTTCTTTCCCTGAATTATCAGGTGGTATATTTCACATCTCTTTTAGTCACCAAAGTTATCTGTTTATTTGAGTTGAAAGTTTCTGGAGATTTGAGAAAAGTTAAGTTCTAAATACCAAGAAGTAGAAAAGGGCTCTGTCAGCAAATATGGGTATTGACTGTAGTCTGTTGGTTGCACATGTAACAAAAAACAGAACAACAATAAGAACATCACTACCACCAAGACACGACTGAGAACGGGGAAACTGCAACGCAGCGTTTGTGTGGCAGTTGCCACCAGACTTTCGTATCTATGCTAACCTTGGACCAAAGAACATTGTTCTCAGATCATCACTCCACTTAGTTACCTTCGCCAATTCTTTTTTCCCTCTGTTTTAAATCATTACAAATGTGAGTCGCTGTTACTTTTATATTGGTTCCCAATTCTGGTTTCTTATCACTTTCTATAACAGCAAAAGTTTATTCGTATAAACCTACATTAAACATCAACCCTCCCCCAATTCCTCTAAATCAGTCTAATCTAATTAAGTTTTTATCCCTAAGAACCATGTAGATGCCTTGACCAAGATGATGCATTCATTTGGACTCAAGTCATCAAATCCTTTGACTTGAAGTAACAGAATTTTTAAAAAATCAGGTATTTGACAGAACTCACAGGTCATTTGTCTGAATATAATTTAATCAATAAAACAGAACCAATTATGTATATATGCTTAATCATAGTATTGAAATCACTTTCATCTGAATTTCATTTTTAAACTAATGCTTTTGGACAAAAGATTTTGCTTTATACTGAAAGTTTGTATGCTCTATCTAGGAGCAAATATGTTTTAAAAATTCTGCTACTTGTATTCTGTCAGTTAAAAATGTTATGTCACTTTAAAGTATTATGAGATCTTCCCTACAATTTATTATTGAAGTATATTAATAGCTCATTTCACAGCCTTATGATCACAGATATTAGGGTCCAGGCATAATGTCCTTGAGATTCTTCATTTAGGCATGAGCAGTGACTATTCCTACTCTAATATAAACACCACAAAACAAAAAGGGGGATGATCTTGAAGACTGAAGTGTTCTTTTGCTAAATTGCTCAGAACCTTCCTAGAACTTTTAACTTTTCTGGTCTCAAATCTAATAGCTTCTGGATTTCTTCCTTTACGTATGGAGTTCTTTGAAAACATGATACTTGAGTTCAGATGACTAGGATCAGTTCTAAGAGAGAAGTCTGGCCAGAGAGGGAGCTGTCAGGACCCCCAGCATTCCACAGGCCCCTTGTCTTCACTGCAGGCAGCCTCTGGTTGGGTTACACCATGTGTTATGTGAGTCCCGCTTTATAGCATTTAGTAGGCAGCCTAGTGGCACTGTTTACAACTATAAATCTTTCAGAGTCATTTAATCTCCTGGACAGACCATCTCTATAGTGTGGTCCTTAATCCTAGGACCACTCAATACAAACACAGCAGGCTCTATGAAATACTGTGAAGGTTTGTGGCTCCCAGGTAAATAACCCTGATGAGACTCGAACAAAAGGTTGGAGTATATCTTAGTTGTCCCACTGAACACTAACAAACATTAAGTAACTTGTTGAAGTTTCCTCTCCTCTTTCAGCATCTGAAAGTTCCCATCACCTTGTTGCTTTCATTGACATCTGGTGTTGTTCTGAGGATCCTGCTTTCCTTGAAGTTCTCACAAGAAGAAGCTATTTTTATTCTACACCCTACATATCACAAGCTTTAGAGGTACAGTGGGTGTCTTGCTCCGTTTGCTGCTTCCTCTTTTCTTCTTCAAAATCTTTCTTTGAAATAAGTATCATCAGACTTCATTACTCATTGCTGCTGTGCTGTTTAGCTGCTCAGTCATATCCCGCTCTTTTGCAACCCCATGGACAGTAACCGACCAGGCTCCTCTGTCCATGGGATTCTCCAGGCAAGAATACTGGACTGGGTTGCCATTTCCTTCTCCAGGGAAACTTCTCGACCAATTGATTGAACCCACGTCTTCTAAATTGGCAAGCAGATTCTTTACCAATAAGCCACCTGGAAACCCCCATTCATTACTCAATTACGCCTCCTCATTTCTGGAACATACTGACCTTCCAATTTCTCTCAGTCATTCAGCTCAGGCACCTTGCTTACTGACCTCCTCTCCCACTAGCATCATTCATAGTGACTTCAAACTTCATGTTGATGATCCAGCTAATATCTGGGCCTCTTATTTCTTTAATCTCCTTTGCTTCAAAGATCTCGTCCTGTAGAGGCTGGCTACACACTCCCATGGTCATACTCTAGACCTCGTCATTAATGGCAATTGCATAACTTCCAAAATCTCAAGTTCAGGCATCTTATTCTTCCTATTAATGTTCTATTATCCCCCTCAGACAGTACTGGGGCACTAGCATGACTGACAACCTATTGGCCCACCTCCACTTTTTTCACTATTCATCACCACCACCACCACCACCTCCCACACACACATATTCTCACTTCCTTTCTTAGCTGAGATTCCTAGCTGAGCAGTATAAACACTCCTTTGCAAATGCCCTTAACAACTGTGCCTCTGTCTTCCTTGATCATGCATGCTTATTAAAATTCCAATGCATGCTCAACCTACCTATCCACTTATTCTTTGCTGGGACTCGAGAGCTGAAAGTTACTGAACTGAAATCATTTTGCTTCCTTTTAAGTGGAAGTGTACCTGCTTCTCTCTAAGTCCAACTCCTCCATTTATGATTTTAATTTCATCCCTTGTACTTGTTTCAAGGACTTTGCTCCTGCAATTATTTCCTCTATGTCTTTCTGCCTTAATTTCGCTCTTTTATTCCTTTACATCAGCAAGCAAATAAGAATCCGTTGTGTGTCTTAGTCACTCAGTCATGTCTGACTCTTTGTGACCCCACGGACTATAGTCTCTGTCCATGGAATTCTCCAGGCAAGAATACAGGAGTGGGTAGCCATTTCCTCCTCCAGAGGATCTTCCCTACCCAGGGATTGAACTCAGGGCTCCTGCATTGCAGGCAGATTCTTTACCGTCTGAGCCACTAGAAAGCCCATTGCATTCATGTTAAAAACAGTCTCTCGACACCTCTTCCCATTCCACACCCAGCCTTATTTCTGTGCTTCCCTTCAGAGGAAAATCTTTGCAATAATTGTGATGACTCATTGTTTCCCTTTCCTCACATCTCAGTATCTTTTAAGACCAGTCCAATCATATCTTTTGTCCCCTTCATTGCACTGGAATGGCTTTGATCAAGGTTCCCAGTGCCAAAGCCAGGAACCTCTGCTTCCTCCCATGAGAGCAATCAGCAGCATTTGGTGTGAGTGGCTGCCCCCTCCCCCAGGAAGCACTCTTCCCTGAACCTCCAAGATGCCACATTAGCTTGGCTATGCCCCTACTCATGTTACTTTGTGTTCAGCTCCCCTCATGGCTCCTTGTCTCCACTTCTCTCAAGCTGTTGTTGGGGTGCCCCAGGATTCCGTTCTTGACTTTCTAATTAATTTAAATTCTTTCAAGGTGACTTCATCCAGTTTTATAGATTTAAGACTTACCTTTTGCTGTTGACCATTACTCTTATTTATCCAGCTCTAACACTGTTTTGAGCTACAGATTCAAATACTCATCTCAACATCCTCACTCAGATGACTGATAAGCACCTGACAATCAGCAGTGTCATGCCCACACTGAACTTGGATTTTTCCCTTTCTTTAGATGATGTCCTCTCCATCATGACCAGAATTTCCCCCTTTCCATATATGGCATCGTGATCCACTCAATTGCTCTGACTGTAAAGCTTGGAGTCATTGATTCTTCTCCTTCCCTCAAATGCTGCATCCAGTCTGTGGTACATCTTCTAAACTATATCTCCCATCGTGGTCCAAGGTCCCATCTCCTCTCATCTGAATCGCTTCCCTGAACCCTATTGTCTATCTTTCACAGAGCAGATGAAGCAGTTTTTCTAAAGCATAAATCAGATTTATGTCACCCTCCATACTAAACTATCTTATATCTTTTAATTATGCTTAAAATGAAGTTCAAAAAGGCTACCACTATCGGGACCCTGCCTTCCCCTGTATCTCCCCTGAAACCCCCATCCTGTTGTTTTCTGCCCTCCAGCCTCACTGGCCTTTCAACCACCCTCAGTCTTGAGACCATTGCTCCTGCTGTCCTGACTGTTTGGAGGACTCTTCTCTCAGATCTTTGTGTACCAGCCTCTGTCTTATTTGGTGTGTGTGCGTGCTAAGTTGCTTCAGTCGTGCCTGACTCTTTGCGACCTCATAGACTGTAGCCTGCCAGGCTCCTCTATCTGTGGGATTCTCAAGGCAGGAATACTAGAGTGGGTTGCCATGCCCTCCTTCAGGGGAATCTTCCCAGCCCAGGGATCGAACCCACATCTCCTGTGGCTCCTGCATTGCAGGTGGATTCTTTACCACTGAGCCACTGAGGAAGCCCTGTATCATTTAGGCCTCAGCTCAAATGGTCCCTTGGAGGAGACGTCTTCATGCTCTTGCTCAATCAGTGCCCCACCTTCCAACCCCAATCCCCAGTGCTTTCTCCTACTGTGCCTCATTTTATCTCAGGGCACTTAGAACTACCTGAAACGATCACATTTGTTTGTTTTTTTGTGTGTGTTTGTTCCCTGTGTTCACCAATTAGAATGTAAGATTTCTGACAAACTAAACTGAAATTGTTTCTTTTCATCTATCACGGAAAAAAAAATGTAAGGCTTAATAAAATGAATGTACTTCTTTAATGTGATCATTCTCATTAGCAATTCTTACACTCATGAAAACATCAAAAACACTCCATGTACTACCTTACAATACTCAGGGTGAAATATGAATAGATCAAGGACATACCTTTATATGTATAATTGACATCTTTTGTATTTCATGATGATTAATTGGCAAGAACAGATGTTGCCGAGTAGTGACTACCTCCCTGAAAGACTTTAGTAGGGTCTTTGGGCTTCCCAGGTGGCTCAGTGGTATAGAATCCACCTGCCAATGCAGGTGCTGCAGAAGACCTGGGTTCAATCCCTGGGTCCGGAAGATCCCTTGGAGTAGGAAGTGGCAACCCACTCCAGTATTCTTACTGGGATAATCCCATGGTCAGAGGAGCCTGGGGGGCTACAGTACATGGGGTTACAAAGTGAGACACCACTGAACACATATGCATAGTTTAGTTTAGCCTCAATCATGTGAGAATTCTTCAAGCACATGATTAGGATGGGTATGTCCTGTGAACTCCCGTAAGTCTGATTTGCTCACTTACTAAATTGTAGCTTTTGTTTGAACTGACGCTAAATACACAGTTGTCCCTTCATGTCCACAAGTCCAGCACCCACAAATTTAACCAGTCATTGATGGAAAATATTTTTTTAAATTCCAGAAAGTTCCAAAAGGCACACCTTGAATTTGATGCACACAAGCAGCTATTTATATAGCACTTACATTTACACAGCATTTATATTATATCAGGTATTATAAGTAATCTAGAGATGGTTTACAGTACAGGAGAGGTGTATGTAAATTACATGCAAATACTGCAGTATTATATATAATATAGATTATATGTGATTATAAGAGACTCTTATTTTCTATCAGAGACTTGAGTATCTGCAGATTTTGGTATCTGTGATGGGTCCTGGGGCCAATTCCTTGTGGTTATGGAGGGCTTCTCTGGTGGCTCAGATGGTAAAGAATCCACCTGCAATGCAGGAGACCTGGTTCCAATCCCTGAGTCGGGAAGACACCTGGAGAAGGGAATGGCTACCCACTCCAGTATTCTTGCCTAGAGAATCCCATGGACAGAGGAGCCTGGTGGGCTATATATAGTCCATGGGGTTGCAAAGAGTTGGACAAGGCTGAACAATTAAGCACACGGAAGGTCGATGTAATTGATACTTCCTGAAAGACACAGTGGGAGTTGCTGCAGACCTATCTGGCTAGACTAGGGGGAGCCTGAGTTCTAATGATGGAGGTTCTGTAGGCGTGGGACAACTTAATCTACGCCCAGTGATGCCTATGGAAGGTGCTGGGTGACTAATCCCCAGGGACTAACCCAGAAGCAAGGCCAGTTTGGGTACTGCCAAAAACTTGGGAGATGCTGTCATGTGGCTGGACCTAGAAACAAACTGTAGAAGCAAGGGTAATGGCAAAGGCATTCAAAGAATCCCTTTGCACCAGGAGTACATGCGGAGGAAATCCTATCTAGGAGGGGAAGTGAGTCAGAGCTTGCTTACAGTGCTGGAGAAGGAGGACAATCATACTTTGTAAGAGACTTAGTTTATATCCTTGGGCTTTAAGAAATTCTCAGATTTTTTTCAGATTCTGTCATTGAATTCTAGAAAAGAGGCCTTGGGAAGGGTTTTAAGGAGAATCTAGTTGTGGAGGGGAGAGAAAGTTGGGGGCCACACTGAGTGACAGCCCTTCTGGACAGCCCTAGGAGGGGCCCTTGAAGGCATTTCCCATGTACCCAGGACCTTTCTGGGACACTGGCAGTGGTTCAAGAACTATGCCTTATCCCATCTTTTAAAATGTAGAACGAATGCTGGACATGGTGCATCCAGGGAGGTGATCTACAGTTTACAGTGTACTTAAATTCCTGAAGCCACCCTCCTGTAAATGCTTGAAATAAATTGTGGGAGATCACTTAAATGACCTTGCACACATCCATCTAAAGCTTAAACAAAGGCCACTCAAAGATGAGAAAGGGCAGCCTGGAGGCTGCCAGCTGTGTGCCTAGGAGGTCACAAGCCGAGTGGGGAAATCTCCTGTGAGATCGCCCAACCAGCTTTCAGCAAATTCTATGCAAGTCTCTATTCTCAGAATGTTTGCTCCAACCTCATCTCAAAGTGGCTCTCAGAAACAGAGGAAGAATCCCTTTTCATTTCACAAAGTTATCAACTAAAATACCTCTGTGAATGCTAGGGAGTGCTGTTAATGAATCAATCCTGAATATCTCATTTCCTCCTGGCCCTGGGGGTCTGGTGACTCATTCTGCCATTTGGTATTAAATTCTCATGTAAACTGTTGGTGGCCTTGGAGGAGAGAAGGTTCCCAATGCCACCCTTATCTCCTTAGGAGGAAATGGCAAACTGACCATGAAAGCAAGCAAACCAGCTCCCATGAGCTTGGGCAAATAGCACCGGGCTGGGGCTGCAGAGGATGTGGAGGAAGCAGCACGTGCCTCCTGCCCCGCCTCACCTGGCCTTTCAAGGTTCTTCCCATGTCCATCTCTCACAGCCTCTTGTTTAGAAGTTCAGTTGTTCCTCATTTAATGTCAAGGGGTGCTAAGAAGCTAGTTGTTCAGACTCTTAACATAGGCTGTCAGCTTGAAAGATTATTTCCAGTGTGATTTAGCAAAACTGATTTGATTCAACAATCACTTGCCCACTCTCTATGGGCCAGCCTTATGGAATCCCTGGGATCCAGAGAAAGAAGAGATACAGTTCCGGCGCTCAAGGAGCTCATGGTCATCACAGCCTAGCAAATCAACAATGACAATTCCGTGGGCCATACTGTCTATGAGATGCACACAGTATGGCATGGGGGCACAGGTCAGGGTAAAGGTAAAGGTGCTTAAGCTGAGGTTTCAACGAGAAACAGAAGTTAGCCAACAGGAGGAGGAACTTCCCCATGACCAGGAAGAGCTAATGCTGGAGTTTGGGAGTGTGAGGGAGCAAAGCCCTTTCAGAGATCTGGCTGGAGGGGAAGGTGGTGTAGCACCTGGAGAAGCTGAGGTTGTTGTTGTTTAGGCACTAAGTCATATCTGAGTCTTTTGTGACCCCATGGACTATAGCCCTCCAGACTCCTCTGTCCAAGGGATTTCCCAGGCAAGAATACTGGAGTTGGTAGCCATTTCCTTCTCCAGGGGACCTTCCCAACCCGGGGATCGAACCCACATCTCCTGCATTGGCAGGTGTATTCTTTACCACAGAGCCACCTAAGCTGTACTAAGAAAGTTGTTAAATTTGAAACCTGTGGGGAACCTGGTATGATGGGGCTTATATTTTAGAAAATTTATCCTGGTAGAGTATAGGGTCAGAATAGAGAGAAACAATACTAGAGATTTAGGATGAAGATGAAAATGTGAGATTGGAAGATACTTCATAACTAGATGTGCTGCAACTGATTACTTACAGTAGAAAGAGGGAAAAGGAATGGGCTTTGATGCCCAGGTTTCTGGTTTAGAGAAGCCCACTTTGCTTAGAAATGTACCATTGAGGGATATTTTTTGAAGGAGATAGTCAATTTTAAAAGTTCACAAAGTTTCCAAACATTATAAAGTTTCTAAGGTAAAACCAAATACTTTGATTGGACAAGCTTATTCTAGGTTTCACTTTGACTTTTAATCAAGAGGCAGGGAGCTTTGAGTACCCAAGAGGACTCCGGCTTGCAGAGTTGAGTTATGGTGGCTTGGGGTTCTCAGGCTATATTACAATTCCCGCTTAAATAGGGTGTGACCTTGAGTGCACAAAGGATGAGGATCTCAAGAAAGGGGATTCTGCTGCCCTGCAAGTGACTTATATAAATATGAATGTCAAGCCACTCTGATGCATGAAAGGCTTTTAAAATGCCTGAGGGTTCCAAAGTGCACTGGGCCTCACACAATGAGATGGTAATGAAGACGGCCAATAGCGGGACCACCCACCAGCGATTGCACTGCTGTAACTAGGAGTGAAGGCTCTCTCTGGAACGATTGACACTGGATGGCATTGTCATTTTTAACACATGCTAAAGCTGTGATGGTGAAAGGAACTGTCCCTGTTAAACTAGAGCCAGACTATTTATGGATTCCTTGCTCCCACCTTCTTGAGCCATGGCCATAGGCAAGAAAAAATGGGAAATGGCTGCTCAACTGCCACACATTTTCCCATATTCCTTGTCCATGCTTACTTACCCGAGGAATAAATACGCTTCAGGGGTCTCTTTCTGGAGGACCTTGAGCTTAAGTTCAGTCTAGGCTCCTACCTACCTCTTTATTCCCCCGTCTTCTGGCAAAACTTCAGTCCTGGTCCCCACTCAGGCCACCCACAGGGCTGTAGGTCAAAGCAACTACCTTAACCCTGATATAAGGTTCTCCCTCCAACTCCAGGTGGAGACAAAATTCACCTGCAAATGTGTGTGGAGTGCAAATGCTAGGTAATAACTTCACTGCCCCTGCTTTAGTCACACTCATGGGCATGCGTACACAAGGCAGAAACTGCTCCCACAACCTAGGCTCTATGAGTGCAGGGAAACTGATTTGTGCCTGTCTTTTCATTATTTCATAGTTAAAAATATTCAATGCATGAAGAGTGTGGTGAAATTTATTAGTTTTTAAATCCTTTCTATGGGCTTTTCGGGGCTTCCCAGGTGGCACTAGTGGTAAAGAACCCATCTGCCAATTCAGGAGACGTAAGAGACATGGGTTTGATCCCTGGGTTGGGAAGATCCCCTGGAGAAGGAAGTGGCAGCCCACTCCAGTATTCTTGCCTGGAGAATCCCATGGACGAATGAGCCTGGTGGGTTACAGTACATAGGGTCACAAAGAGTCAGATATGACTGAAACGAGTGAGCATATGCATGGGCTTCTCAACTTGATGCTCCAAATAGATGGACAGAGAGGGAGGCAGAGAGTGAGATATAAATGGTCATTTTGGATTTCAGCAAAGTTTTGGGGGCAGGCTGAGGAAAGGGACTTTGGGGATCAAGAAAGTTTATGAAGAAGTGTGGTTTCTCTCAACCCAAGGGTTCCATTCAGCTGCACATCCAATTTTTTTTTAAGGTGATTTCTAGAATGAGGGATATGTTCATTCAAGAAATGCTACATGCCAGACACTAAAGTGAGTGAGGACTGTCTCAGTGTGGGTTCCCTTCACAGCACCTAGTAGGGTTGTTCTGCATAGTAGGAATTCTGTCAGAGCTAACGGACTAAGAGGAAGGCTTCAGGATCAAAACTTGGAAAGATCGGCATTCATCTGACAAGAATCGAGCCAGAAATGTGTTGGTGTAAAACAAGAATGAACACTCTCTGGTGAGTAGGTTCATCATTTCACTAGGAGTTCGGGGACCTCAACATGAGGAGAGAGGGTGTTGGGAAGAGGCAGTTTTCGAGACACCCGTGGAGCCATGGCCCTCAAACTAGACAAAGCCACAGAGTTGGTTCCCCCACCGCAGTGAAGTACATGAGCTGGGGTAGCAGGCTCTGGAGGGAGTCACGTCTGGCTTGGATTTTACCTTTGCCTTCCATGAGCTGTGTAACCACCAATATCTCAATCTTGTCAAGCCTCGGTTTCCTTATCAATAAACTTGGCTATGCAAATAATATAGCTTTCCAGTGGAATTACTGTGAAGTGCTATAAAATAGTGCCTGGGACATTATAGCTCAATAATGTTAATTACTGTATTAATAGTTATAAAATTCTAATCAGTATATGATTCTACTATATGGATCCAGAGCCAGGAATACAGACAGCAATGGTCCTGGGTTTGGGCACAGTTTGGGGTTGTTGTTTAGTTGCTAAGTCGTGTCCAACTCTTTTGTGACCCCATGGGCTGTATCCTGCCAGGCTCCTCTGTCCATGGGGATTCTCCACTAGAGTGGGTTGCCATGCCCTCCTCCAGGGGATCTGCCTGACCCAGGGATCGAACCTATGTCTCCTGCATTGGCAGATGAATTTTTTATGACTGAGCTGAGAAAGAACTCTTGCATGACCCAAAGCCCTGTCCAAATTATTCACATGAAAAGATAATTCTTGGCTCGTGGTTGCAGCTGCTATTGACAGAGCTTTGTGAGATTCTGCCTGCTGGCCTGCTCTGCACAATAGGGAGTCATTCTGTCCCTCCCCACCAAGGCCTGGGTCAGGCGGTCCGTTTGTTGCTACTGCTGCTGCCACTGCTGCTGCTGTTTCTCAGCTGTCCAGAGCAAGGCCATGTGTTTGAAGTTGGGCACAGTGTGCCTTTGAGGTGGCTCTTTGGCTCATTCATTGCAGCTGTTCCACCTGTGTTGGCACAGAGCAGCTGCTGAGCCCCTGCACACATCCTGCCCACAGAACCCAGCATGGGCTGAGTACCCTTCAGTTCTGGGAGGCTGCCTAAGCCACACCCTGCTGTCCACTGTGACCATGCCTAATGTCCAGCACTGGCAGCTACCTTTCTGCCAGTTGTTTAGCATTGCCTAGGCCCAGGCCATGAGTCTGATGTCTACATGAGCTGGTTAGCTGCCCACACTTGCTGTAACTCCATAAGGTTCAACTAACCAGGAACCTCATAATTTTAAGTTCCTGATTTCATAGGAGACTGGTCAAGAGAAAACGGTCAAGCCGATAAAGGCATGTCACTCCTGCTGCAAAAGCAACTCAAAATTTTCCCTCTATGAGCAATGGGCTGGTAGGAACCCCATGAGGGAGCATGTTGGCCTCAACACCTCCCTGTTGGTCTTTGGTTTTGCTCAATGTTTACCTGATTTAGAATAATGGACTGAAGTTATGAATTAGATAAAAATAATCTCCATGAATTCTGTATCTGTTATGGACCTCAGGATATATACTGATTCCTATAGGATTGTCTCAAGGATTAAGAAGTACATTTATGATATATTTAATTAAAAATATTTCCTCAGAGAGAGTGACACTATCAAGATGACAACATAGGTCATTCTGACATCAGTTCCCCTTGAAGAAAGACCAACTTATCCACTATCCTTAGGCAAGGCAGCATTGTGAAAATGCCAGAACTCACAAGTGAGGCAGAAGCATCTCCCCTGGACCACAAAGACTGGACCACATTAGAAGGGTAAGAGGGTTAACTACACCCTGACTGATTGCCCCTCCCCCAGGGCAGCACAGTGCTGCAACAGGAGGGATTGCCTGGGCCTCACTTTCTCCTGTGTGAAAAACAGAGCCTCTTAGGGTAGATATCCAGCTCCCTGATCAAAATTCTCCAAGCCAGGCTTCAACAGTAGGTGAACTGTGAACTTCCAGATGTTCAAGCTGAATTTAGAAAAGGCAGAGGAACCAGAGATCAAATTGCCAACATTCGTTGGATCATAGAAAAAGCAAGAGAGTTCCAGAAAAAGATCTACTTCTGCTTTATTGACTATGCCAAAGCCTTTGTGTGGATCACAACCAACTGTAGAAAATTCTTAAAGAGATGGGAATATCAGACCACCTGACCTACCTCTTGAGAAACCTATATGCAGGTCAGGAAGCAACAGTTAGAACTGAACTGGGTCCAAATCAGGAAAGGAGTATGTCAAGGCTGCATATTGTCACCCTGCTTATTTAACTTATATGTAGAGTACATCATGAGATACGCTGGGCTGGATGAAGCACAAGCTGGAATCAAGATTGCTGGGAGAAGTATCAATAACCTCAGATATGCAGATGATACCACTCTTATGGCAGAAAGCACAGAAGAACTAAAGAGCCTCTTGATGAAAGTGAAAGAGGAGAGTGAAAAAGTTGGCTTAAAGCTCAACATTCAGAAAACGAAGATCATGGCATCTGGTCCCATCACTTCATGGCAAATAGATGGGGAAACAGTGGAAACATTGAGAGACTTTATATTTGGGGGCTCCAAAATCACTGCAGATGGTGGTTGTAGCCATGAAATTAAAAGATGCTTGCTCTTTGGAAGAAAAGTTGTGACCAACCTGGACAGCATATTAAAAAGCAGAGACATTACCTTGCCCACAAAGGTCCGTCTAGTCAAAGCTATGGTTTTTCCAGTAGTCATGAATGGGTGTGAGAGTTGGACTATGAAGAAAGCTGAGTGCCGAAGAACTGATGCTTTTGAACTGTGGTGTTGGAAAAGACTCTTATGAGTCTCTTGGACTGCAAGGAGATCCAACCAGTCTATCCTAAAGGAAGTCAGTCCTGAATATTCATTGGAAGGACTGATGCTGAAGGTGAAACTCCAATCCTTTGGCCACCTGATGTGAAGAACTGACTCATTGGAAAAGACCCTGATGCTGGGAAAGATTGAAGGTGGGAGGACACAGATGATGAGATGGTTGGATGGCATCACTGACTCAATGGACATGAGTTTGAGTAAGCTCCAGGAGTTGGTGATGGACAGGGAAGCCTGCTGTGCTGCAGTCCTTGGGGTTGCAAAGAATTGGATACAACTAAGCGAATGAATGAGAAATAGATGGGGAAACAGTGGAAACAGTGTCAGACTTTATTTTTCTGAGCTCCAAAATCACTGCAGATGGTGACTGCAGCCATGAAATTAAAAGATGCTTACTCCTTGGAAGGAAAGTTATGACCAACCTAGATAGCATATTCAAAAGCAGAGACATTACTTTGCCAACAAAGGTCCGTCTAGTCAAGGCTATGGTTTTTCCTGTGGTCATGTATGGATGTGAGAGTTGGACTATGAAGAAGGCTGAGTGCCGAAGAATTGATGCTTTTGAACTGTGGTGTTGGAGAAGACTCTTGAGAGTCCCTTGGACTGCAAGGAGATCCAACCAGTCCATTCTGAAGGAGATCAGCCCTGGGATTTCTTTGGAAGAAATGATGCTGAAGCTGAAACTCCAGTACTTTGGCCACCTCATGCGAAGAGTTAACTCATTGGAAAAGACTCTGATGCTGGGAGGGATTGGGGGCAGGAGGAGAAGGGGACGACAGAGGATGAGATGGCTGGATGGCATCACTGACTCGATGGACGTGAGCCTCAGTGAACTCCAGGAGTTGGTGATGGACAGGGAGGCCTGGCGTGCTGCGATTCATGGGGTCGCAAAGAGTCAGACATGACTGAGTGACTGATCTGATCTGAAGCGACTGAACTGAACTGAACTGATTGTTACAGGATGCTTCCAAGGAAGCCCTCTTAGATCTTTCCTAATAGGGATTACTAGAGAAGCCTGCAAAGCTTGACTATGAGGGATCAGATAGAGACAGAGGCAGAGCTTACAGAAACCAGCACTCAGATCTTGGCAGATCACATTTCTGCTTGCAGTGACCACTAAACAAAGATCCCAACCAGTGGCTCCATACAGCCAAAGAACTTGGACCCTGATTTGGGTCCCTAGCTAATGAGATGTGCTGGCCATGGAGCCTGTTCTATGGTTCCACCCAGATAGGGAATCAAATTTGAAGCACCACTCAATTGTTGAATATAGCTTCCAGCACTGCTTGACCAAGAATCCTTGTCAAAGAATCCAGAGAGCTGTGTAGCCCATTCTACAGCCGTGCTTTGGCAGGAATCAAAGCCAGCAGCCCTGCCCAACTGTTAATATGATCCATGGTCTGGCCCTGCATAGCCAGGGAGCCTGAACAGTGACCCTGGGCAGCCTTGCAACATGGCCTTTGGTAGTATCCAGCCACAGAACAAAGCCTATGGCCATGTTGAATTACTGAACACAACCTGTGGCCTGGCCCAGGCAGGGAGCCTGGACAGCGACCTTACCCAGCTGTGGAGCATGGTCTCTAGCCCCTCCCAATTGAGGGATAAAACTAGAGGCCCCTCTCAACCACAGAGCCCGGCCTGCAGCCCTGCTCAACTTCAAGATATAGCCTGAAATCCCAATTAAATGCAGAACACAACTTGAGGTTCCATCCAACTGTGAAGCCCCAAGAGGCAAAAACCAAGATGGCAGAGTAGAAGGACCTTAGACTCACCTCTTCTCATGAGCACACCAAAAGCACACTAACTACTGAGCAGCCATCAATAAAAAGATTGGAACCTACCAAAAAAGATATTCTACATTCAAGGATACAAGAAGAAATCAAAACAAGATGATCGGAGAGGTACACTCACAATATAGTCAAATCCCATACCCTCTGAGTGGGCAATCCACAAATGGGAGACTAATTCTGTCACAGGCATTCTCCCACAGGAGTGAGTTCTGAGCCCTATGTCAGGCTCTCCAGCTGGGGGTCTGGCATCAGGGAAAGAGCCCCCAAAGCATTTGGCTTTGAAGGCTAGTAGGTCTCCACTGCAGGAGCTCCATGGGACTAGGGGAAATAGAGACTCCAGTCTTGCAGGACACACACAAGTTCTCACACATACCAGGACCCAGGCCAAAGGTGCTGTCTTCATAGAAGCCTGGGCCAGACCTACATGCTGGTCTTGGAAGGACTCCTGGGGAGGCAGGGTGTGGCTATGGCTCTCCCTGGGGATATGGACACTGTGGTGAAGATATGGGGAAATGTTCAGCTATATGATTGTTGAAGAGGTAGACATCTTACTTGGATCATCAATACCAAAACCTAGCCCTGCCCAACAGCCTGTAGGCTTCAGTACTTGGACACCTCAGGCCAAACAACCAACAGGGCAAGAACATAGTCCATCAGCAGACGGGACTTCCTGAACCCATCACCTCCTCTAGACAT
Source organism: Bos taurus (assembly GCF_002263795.3). Classification (NCBI taxonomy): domain Eukaryota; kingdom Metazoa; phylum Chordata; class Mammalia; order Artiodactyla; family Bovidae; genus Bos; species Bos taurus. Next base: position 33,033,028 of record NC_037343.1, read on the forward strand.
ACTCCTTGACATGGTCCTGCCTACTAGGGCAAACTAAATTCAGTGGCACATTAAAAGGTAAAAGGATCATACACCATGATCAAGTGGAATTCATCACTTGGATATAAGAATGTTTCAACATATGCAAACCAATTAATATGTTACCTAAAAAAAAAAAAAGGTAAAAATAACATGATCATCTCAATAGATGCAAAAAAAACATTTGACAAAATTCAGTATGGGTTCATGATAAAAATTCTTAACAAATTGGGTATAGAAGGAAGATAACTCAAAATTGTTATATACATATATATATATATATATATGACTTTTACAATTTTGCCATATATATATATATATGGCAAGCACACAGCTAACATAATATTCAGTGGTGAAACACCGAAAAAAAATTTTTTGTGATCAAGAACAAGACAAGGGTGCCTACTCTTACCACTTCTATTCAACATAGTACCAGAAATCCTAGCCAGAGCAATCAGCCAAAATATAAAATAAAGTTATTCAAAACAGAAAGGAAGATGTAAAATTGACTTTGCAGATGATTCTAAAGATTCCACCAAAAAATACTGTGAGAAATAATCAACAAATTCATTAAAGCTGCAGGATACAAAATCAATATCTAGAAATCAGTTGTGTTTCTATACATTAACAACAGAACATTTGATAAAGAAAATTTTTAAAAATCTCATCCATAATAGCATCAAAATAAGAAAATAGTTAGGAATGAATTTAAATAAGATTAAAGATCTGCATACTGAAAACTATAAGAGTTTGATGAAAAAATTTGAAGATAAATGAAGAATTAATATTGTAAAAACATTCACACTACCCAAAGCCATCTATGGAGTCATGTAATCCCTACCATGATTCTGTTTTTAAAAAGAAACATAAAAAAATTAAGTTTGTATGAAACCACAAAGACCCCAAATAGATAAGGCAATCCTGAGAAAGAAGAACAAAGCTGGAGGCAACACATTTCCTTATTTTAAACAGTATTACAAAGCTATAGTAATCAAAACAGTATCATTTGAGCATTAAAAACAGACATATAGACAAATGGAAATTGAATCAACAACCAGAAATAAACCCATGTGTATCTGCTCAACTAATATTAAACGAGGGAGCCAAGAATACTTGGGGAAAAGAAGTCTTCAAAATATTAAAAATGGATGAATCTTGAGGGCATTTTGCTAAGTGAAATAAATTTGACAAAGACATTGTATTATCTCACTTGTATGTGGAATCTTCAAAACAAAACAAAAACCCAAACTCATAGAAACAGAGAGAAGATTGGTAGTTGCTACCAGGGGCAGATCAGGGTAGGGATGAAAATCTTAGTTGTAAGATGAATAAGGTACATATGTACAAAATGGTGACTCTAGTTAAAAACACTGTATGGTATATTTGAAAGTTGCTCTCTCAAGAGAGTAGATCTTAAAAGTCTTCAGCACAACTAAAAAAGTGTAACAATATTCAAGTTAACCTATTGTGGTAATCATTTCACAATATATACACATATCAAATCATCACATTGTACACCTTAAACTTACACATATATCAATTGCATCTCAGTAAAGCTGAAAAAAAGAAAACTAAAATATTTTCCTAGACTTTTGGATACAAGTTTTTAAAACAAGCTAAATTCAAGACCACTTGTGTCATAAAAACCTGCCTGAATAAAAGAAGAAAACTGATGTTAACTTAATATTCAATCCTGAACTGTATACATGCATATTAAAAAGAAGGTTATCCAGTTATAAAAATGTGAAAAAATTGATGAAAAAATTAATAAAAAATTATCATTTAGTCACTCTTGGCCCTTATCTTCAAGGTACTCACAGCAAAAAGAAAAATATATTGATAATTACAATTCTCAATTTGAATTTTCCTGCCCTTGCAGGGACAATTAATATTTGGTTTGTTAAAATTAAAAATTCACAAATTCAAAAACCTAATTTTAAGCTTTTAGGCTCAGCTAAAATCTTTTTATACATCAACCACATTTTACAACCACTTTTAAGAAACCTTTTACTTTTAACTGAATGCTCTTAAATATTCTAAACAGTATTTATTAAAATCATATATTCAGTTAGTGCTCAATTATCTGATTAATGAACAAAAATTTCCCAGGTACCTACATTGCTCTTTGAAATCTAGTAAAAAGAAAGCTTATACATATGATAAATCCCATGATAAATCTCAAGTTCTTATAAACTATTAACCATATTGTTTAGAACCTTGGTAATATTCTCTTATACTTTTCAACTTAAAAATCATAATTCAAATTAATTAGCAAAATTTCATGTTTTAAAATGAAGTGTGAAATTAGAATGACATTCTGTTACATATTGAAATGTGCCTATTGCTCTTAAGCATTCCAAATATTCAATACAGCAAATATACATAATTATTTCCAAATTTAGCTAAAACCTTATTATATTTTATTTATTTCAACATTTAAATATTTAATTCTATATCTTCTCAGGATTAAAAAAACAAAGCAGAACAACTAACTAAAGTAACAGCTGTATCATTCCCAACCCAAGCAAATATATTCAGGTATCTTAAAGACCTAGAGATGCCCTTTGGTAGATCATGGGCTTGATTCTTGCTCCAGTCCTGATGCAACTCAATGAGATCTCTTTGTTGTCACTATAAAAGGTACCTCAAAACTTGATAAAGGGATTGGTCTCCTGTCCATGTCCCAAGACTCAAATTCTACCACTACTTAGTTTTCTGTCTACTTTGGAAAATCTGCAATTTCCACCAAGATATAACTGATTTCCTCCACACCTAAATTGTATGTGTTTCTTTGACCCTCTTTAGGGATGTGGAAATCATCTTAACGGATCTTGAATCTTCTAAGTCTTTGCCTGCTGGACTCTGTGTGTGCAGCCACAACCATGCAATGGCAGCAAAGGTACACAACAAAGGCACTGGTTGAATTATGGCTGAGGTCTACTGACTCAGTCTGATAAACAGGAGCTAGCACAGTCAGAATGAAATATCCTTGGTAAAGTCATGTTTTAGAGAGAACACTCTGGCAGCAGTGGGGACAATTTATTTGACAAGGACTAAAGGCAGGGAGGTGATTGCAAAACTCCTGGTGAGAGACGATACCAGGCTATGAGAAGTTATACACAAATGAGGAGGTAAATACATAGATTCAAGAAGTAAAATTCACAAGATGGTGATGGTAAACAAGAGGAATCCAAGGTATTCAAATGCCAATCTTTTAAGCAAGCTTCAAAAACAGTTGACTTTGGGCTGAATTTTACAAGTATCTGCAGGTAGATGTTCTATGTTGTTGTTTGAAGTGCGAACAAAAATTTCTGAATGACAGCTGTATTGGGGTGGGTAGGAGGATGGAGCTGTCATTTTGTTACAAACATTCAAGAGTCAGGCTTGTACTCTCACTCCTGAAGGTCATCTCCTTTAGCTTAAAGGCCACTTCTTCAACAAGGGCTTTCTTATTTTTTTCACACTCAGTGAGGGTCCCTTTCACACACTTTCACACTCTCTTCGTGACTTCCTTGAATCATATGAATCACAAATATGATGCATGTGTATTTGTACACATTCATGTGATTGCTTGCAAAATGTCTCTCCCACTCTATGAGAACCAGGCTGTGCCTATCTTTCTTCTTTTCCCCAGCACCTAGCACAGTGTCCACCATTGAAAATGTGCTCAGTAACTATTTGTTGAATAGATGAATGAATATAAGACTTTAGGAATGACTGAATGAATTAATGAGTTAAAGTAATAGGCAGCATAGGTCCCTGAAGGTGGAGATGATCCAGCGTGTTCCTTATAGTGCTCTGGAGTTTTCTCAAGCATGTGCAGAGCTTGAAAAAAGGAGGGTGCGGAAGTAGTTAAAAGCCTTGACTTCAGCATCAGACAGATCATGCACTTAGCCACATTTTACCATAAATAAACTGGGAGATCTCAAATAACTCATTTAATCTTACACTTTAGCTTTCTCATTTGTAAAAATGGGAATAATCATGGTATGGTATGTGTGCATTCAGTTTTAACTCAAAGAGTAGAGGATTGTATATGAAATAATTTTAGGCTAAGCATATACCTCAAAATCAGCAGTTCAGTAGTCTCCTTTATCTTAATTTGTCTTATACACAAAAATGTATATAGAACCTCCTGAATAAAGGCAAAGGCGTCAGTTTTAAAGTTAAAATAAATATGAAGAAGGAGACTAGGGAGGGCAGCCTTTAGACCTGAGAGCCTAGGCAACTCTTAGAACATTATGTGCAGCTCTCAAAACAATCAGAAAAAAAGTAATTCCTTTGTGAATTATGTTATCAAAATGATTAAAAGTAATACTAGTTGGAAATATTTTAAATCATAGTATAATGTAGGGCCTATGAGTAATTTAACCCCAATGGTTCATGTAAACATTTGTCATATTCAGCATAACTACTTTGGGCATTACATTTAAAAAAAACAAATTGTAGGAAAAAAATTTTTTTTATCACTGAGGAATTCTGACTCCAAGACTTACATGAAAAGTAGCTTCTCAAATTTATTACCAGGTTATTATATTCTGGTTTTTAGTAACACTTAAAAAAATACAAATCGTATAAACATGGTTGATATCACCAGGGACTTCTAATTCTTAACTTTAGTCTGAACGTGTCCTCTGAAGTTTATTGCCAGATTTATGATTTTTATGGTGCTTTGATTTATAGTAACTGGAAGTTATATACAACATTCTGGTTTTTATCATAATCATCATGTTTACTTAAGATCACGTTAATATTGTGCTTAGTATTTCTGTGCTTCTGAAAATTTTATGACCCATGAGCAAAGAATCCATGGGACACCTGCTTCACCAATAATCACTGACCTTTCAAAGCAAATGATATCATCAGAATTTATTGATACAGTACTCTTACTTCATATAAGACAATAATGAGGGGCCATGTCTTTTAATTAAGTAGATATAAGCAAATGACTAATCCCATAAATCATATTCCTACATTATTACAAACACTGTGACTGTGACTGTGAAGTTGCTCAGTCGTGTCCGACTCTTTGTCATCCCATGGACTGTAGCCTACCAGGCTCCTCCATCCATGGTGTTTTCCAGGCAAGAACACTGGAGTGGGTTGCCATTTCCTTCTCCAGGCGATCTTCCTGACCCAGGGATTGAACCCGGGTCTCCTGCATTGTAGGCAGACACTTTACCATCTGAGCCACCAGGGAAGTCCTTACAAACACTGAGCAAAACAAAACCTGGAATCTGTGGCCATCCACAGATCACACACTGAGTCCCCAGTATTGTAGAGCCTCGCTGGAGTGGCAGGAAGTAAGATGGTGACCAAGTAGTGCCAGGGACAGAAAGTGTCACCTTTAGTCTGGGGCTTGTTGTGCATTATTCCCTTTCCAGCTGGGTGAGGGGCCCAGTGGGAGAAGCACCTCCAAATGTGAAAGTTGTGGCTTGCATGTACGCTACAGAGGTCGTTATTAATTCAGCCCAAGATGTGAACGAAAACCCGTGGCCATCCCCACTTGCCGTGTGGAAAAGCAGACGGAGCTCAGAATTCGTGATGTTCCCTATTCACAGCATTCACAGCCTAAGGAGAAGGGAGACCTATTTGCCATTTCCTTAGACGTGTGGGCTTTCCAAAGATAAGGCGTTCGAGTCACTGTCATGCATGTATCTTTCTTTAGTCATACTGAAGAGGAGTTGGGTTTTGAAATGTCAGAACATGGCCTCAGTGGAGTGGGCGTGGTTCCCATTTGTTCAGCACAGACTGGAGAAGCAGAGCGGGTTCTGAGATGAATGTGTTCAGCTAGACTCTCCACCCGAGTCTCTGGCTCTCCGGAGGAAATCAGCGTGTCTGTAGATACTTGGATAACGAAACGAAGCACAGAAAACCCACACAGCCTGCTGGGTCTTGAGGGCGGGGTGACTCCTGAATTTACTTTTGGTTACATCTGCCCCCTGCGAGGCTTTCCCCAGGCGCTTTGGAGGTAAAGGCAGAGCCCAAGCTCTCTCCACTGTTGCCTCTCTGAAGGGTGACTCAGCGCAGATTGAGTACAGTCACACTCCATCAAGCGAGATACGAAGCCGACCGTGCGTGTTAGCATGTGTGGTAGATTGACAGGTGAAGTCATAGGCTAGAAATTCAAAGTTTGCAGGTTTTAATCACTGCTGGGCTGCCTGTGACCCTAGGTCAGCCTCTTGCCATTCCTTCTGCTCTGGTGTCCACATCTGTAAAAGGGGAGGAAGGGCTGCACAGCTGGTAGATATTAGAAACGTGTTGCTGTTGAACTGATGGATGGGAGGTCTCAGTGCTCTGTCACCTGCTCCTTAGAGGATGTGGAAGGGTTCCAGGACATGAAACCTCCTTGTGTTCTCTTAGTTCCTCCACATAAATGCCTCATCCCACTTCTGGATAAAACCTCATCTTACTACTCCATTCTTGGGCCTCTCTGGACAGTGCCCTTGCTGCAACTGCCTTTGAAGCCAGTGACAGGCTGAAATGACAGCAAAGGAGAGGCTGAAACAGTGGAGAAAATGGGAAGATTTCAGACCAAGAGAGGCAGAAAACATAACTGTACCCAGCTGTGGGCATGTGTGCTCAGTCGTGTCTGACCCTTTGCGACCTAGTGGGCTGTAGCTCGCCAGGCTCCTCCGTCCATGGGATTTTCCAGGCAAGAACACTGGAGTGGGTTACCATTTCCTTCTCCAGGGGCTCTTCCCCTCCCAGGGATAGAACCCGCATCTCCTGCACTGGCAGGTGTTTTCTTCACCACTGAGCTACCTGGGAAGCCCTGTACCCAAGCTAGAGGGACTCAGTGTCTTATCTTATGGACACCATGGGCCTTAGGATGAGACAGACTTGGTTTCAAACCCCCACACAGCACTGACTTGACTGCACTACCCCTCGTTTTCTCTGTTGATAGAGTGAAAAAGACAATGGTGCCCATATCAGAGCATTGTTATTTATATAAAGCCCCGTACAGGCAGAGGCCCTAGTACACTGCTGGCATTTGATAGTGAAGTTGCTCAGTCATGTCTGACTCTTTGAGACCCCATGGACTGTAGCCTGCCAGGCTCCTCCATCCATGGGATTTTCCAGGTAAGAATACTGGAGTGCGTTACCTTTTCCTTCTCCAGGTGATCTTCCCAACCCAGGATTGAACCTGGGTCTCCCACACTGCAGGCAGACTCTTTACTGTCTGAGCCACCAGGGAAGCCTGTTTGTTAAGGAATAGCTAATTAGGATTATGACTGTGCTCACCCAATGCTGCAGTTAAAATGCAGAGGGTTTTTAATTTCTTATTTGTTGTCCTACCTTTGTCTGTATATATTTTGTGGCCTAAACTGGGAATCAAGATCTAGCTAGGAAAGGAAGATCTGGATTTACTGTACATTCTTTTTTTTTCTTTTTGACCATACTATGTGGCATATAGGATCTCAGTTCCCAGTATAGGGATCAAACCCATATCCTCTGTATTGGGAGTGAGGAATCTGAAACACTGGTGCATACATGCACGCTAAGTCACTCAGTTGTGTCCAACTCTGTGGGACCTGTGGACTTGTAGCCTGCCAAGCTCCTCTGTCCATGGAATTCTCCAGGCAAGGATACTGGGGTGGATACATGGCCTCCTTTAGGGGATCTTCCTGACCCAGGGATCTCTTATGTTTCCTGTATTGGCAGGTGGGTTCTTTACCACTAATACCACCTCGGAAGCCCACTGACTGTCAGGAAAGTCCCTGGGTTTACTGTACATTCTTAATGCACCTTGGGAATTTACCTCTCAGGATTTCAGCGAGGCCTCGTTCACAATAAAGCACTGACTCCTGCTTTTCTGTGGGAGCTGATTTCCTCTGGAGAAGACACACAAAGTGACCTGAGCAGCCTCTAGAAGCAGCTGGGCTTAGGTTCAGATGGGTTGTGAAGGGAGGATCTGGAAGAATCTTACAGGGAGACAGCCCATCACATGGCTTTATGGTTGATTGTCTGGTTCCCTCTCTAGGTTGCCAACTTCCTTCCCACTTCCCAGGGGTTTGAAAGAGGTATGTATGTAAAAGTACTGAACACAGTGATTGGCATGTAGCTTTCACGAAATGTCCCTGGTCAAATGCTGCTGATGTTTGCAAGGCTTCGATGTTTATATTCTTAGGCTTTGGTTTATAGGAAGCAATCAATGTTTGTTGAACTCTTCTAAAATTTATTTTATTCAAGTATAGTTAATTTACAATGTTATGCTAATTTCTGCTGCACAGCAAAGTGATTCAGTTATACGTACATACATATATATATATATATATATATACACACATTCTTTCTCATATTCTTTCCCATTATGGTTTATTACAGTATATTGAATATACTTCCTGTGCTACACAGAAGGACCTTGTTGTTTATCCAATGTCTATATAGTAACCTGCATCTATTTGCTAACCCCAAACTCCCAGTCCATTCCTCCACCACCTCCCTTGTCAAACTTATTTAAAATTCTGTGGTGATCGTTTATGGAGTCTATTCCTGTACTGACTAGCTGGTTTGACATTCTTGAGCCTACAAAGTAAACACCAGTGGAAAAAATTCTATTTTCTCTGAAACATCAGGAAACGCTGTGGCTAAATCTAGTGGGGAGGGGGGAGTTTCCCATTATTGAAGATTGAAAGACACAGAGGAAAATTCTCACAACTTCCCCTAAGTCATCCAGTGTCTAAAGCATCCGATGCTTTCATTCTCAGCAAAGTGCAAGTTGAAAAGTTGTTTAGTTTCTAATGAGCACTGTTCTTTCTTATCCACTAATATTATGTGGAACCATTTCAATCATCCAGTTTTTGTAGGTCAAATACTGGCATCATAACAATGAAGGTGACTTTCCCAAACATTTATTGCATTGAAATAAAACAAGAACTTGGTTTCTAATAAAGATGGATTTCAACAAGCTTTGTCAAACGAGAACTTTGTAAGAGTACCATTCTACATTCTTGTGACCAAAATGATCTACGTTTTCCCTTTCTTAACAACAACCTGGATACATGTTTGAAAAGATTTTAGTCTAGTTTTATGATTCATTTTTTCTAAGGATTACTGTGAGAATTTACATTATCATTGAACAATGTTTTTTTTTTTTTTTTTAATTTAGGAGAGACCCAGGCAGAACTTGTTATGTGTCATACACTGTTCTAAGCATTTGGAATATATTAACTTATTTGTTCTCTTAACACTTCTGTAACATAGGTACTATTATTATCCGTTTTATGAAAAGGAACTGAGGCAAAAGAGGTTAAAGAAATGTGGCCAAGGTCACACAACTATTACATAATCCAGGCAAGCTACACTTCTCAATGCTGTCCTGTTCCTGCATGCCAAAGATGGGCACTAAAATAGTGACTAATGAAACTCGGGTGGAATGGCACTGAATTTTTCATGTCTATGAAAAAACTGTCAATTCTATATTTTTACCTTTTCCAAATGGTCATAAATTTGGGTGACTAGTCTATATAGCTTAATTAATTAAGGTAAATAGCTGAGAAAAAAATTCAAGCATTTAAGAGTGGTTTTGTTAGCACGTGTGCCCATTTTGATGCAGCAAATACTTTAAGACAAACTTTAATGTGTATTAAAGAAAAAGATTCCAAAGAAATCTAAGGAAACTTGGGACCAGAGAAAAGTACTTTTGAATTGCAGCTCTCCTACTAACCAGCAGTAAGACGTTGGAGGATGTATAATAGGGAAGAACCTTTGTATTCTAATATAAGTTAATCACTAAAGGAATGTTGCCTATCTTGCTGAAATTATACATAATGGCCCCTCTCTGGGAACTCTGCCTCCCAGGTAACGAGTGTTAAGCGGAACTATCTTTTTTTGGCTCACAGGCAACATCCTGACCAGGCCTACTTTGTGTGAATGCCTGCAGCAGGGAAGAAATTAACGCATCCCCTCCAGAGGCTGACTGGAACCAGGAAATCTTTGACTTTCCCTCCTCTTTTAGGATAAAAGAAGCCTGAATTCTAACTCAGGCAAGATGTTTCTTTGAGACACAAGTCCACCATCCTCTTGGTCTCCTGGCTTTGTCCAACAACTCATCTCTCAATTTATTGCCCTGTCGTGCAGTGAACAGTACGAGCTTGGACTCAGTAACAAATGTACTTGAACTTACGAGCCTTCATTTTTCTTCTGTAGGTGAAAGTGTGTGAAAGTATTAATTGTTCAGTCGTGTCCAGCTACTTGCGATCTCATGGACTGTAGCCCGCCAGGCTCCTCTATCCATGGGATTCTCCAGGCAAGAATAATGGAGTGGGTTGCCATTCCCTTCTCCAGGGAATGGCAGTGATCAAACCTGGGTCTCCTGCATTGCAGGTAGATTCTTTAACATCTGAACAAGCTGGGAAGCCCCCTTCTTCTGTAGAGTGGATGTCAAATAACTTAAAGACTTGGAATGATGATAGGAAATAACATATATAAGTGCTTAGAACAGTGTCTGGTTCGTGGTTGGTAATTAAAAATACATGTTTATTCCATCCCCACCAACTTCCAGAGCTCTTAATATTGGCAAATAATAGAGTCCACCATGCTCAGAGCAAATTCCTCTTAAACGATTCCAGCATACGGGTCTTTTTCTTTTTTTTCTCTGAATGTCTTTTCAACATTTGTAAGAGTTTGATTCTAAAACATTAAAATTATGAGTCATTTGTTCAGAGGATAATTGGAAAAGAAGGAAAGTTTAGAAATTGAAAACAAAGATACAAGAGTAGAGATTTTGCAACGAAACTTTAGAAAATAAAATCAGCTAAGAGAAAGGAAACCAGGTTCTTAAAATTTGACTTCTTTGTGGGAGAGGAGAGAAACAAGCTGTGTCAATGAGGTTGGGGGGTTTTCATAGTCAGTGTTATGACCCTATAACCAGATGTGTTACTGCAACTTGCATAATGCCTTTTCTAGTTCAAAAATCCTAATTTCTATAAACACTGCAAAATCTGGAATGTGGGAATCAAAATGATACAATTTAAAGTATTTTGAGTATTTGAATGGAGAATTAAGTATAGAATGAGTATCATTATTATTTGTAAGGAGACATGAAAATATAGCCATCTGATTAAATGTTTGAGAAGGAAATCCTAGCAAACAAAGCATTATAGCCAAAAACTAATTTCACAGTATTCATTATTACTGGTTTGAGCAAAGAAAAATACCAATAACGCTTATCATTTGTTGTGCTATTTTAGAGGATATGAAAATATGTACAAAGCTTTTATAAATTCTATCTGTGACCTCTGTCCCAGTAATCCTATTTTTTTCCTACAGATCTTAAGTTCCTCAGCTGTAGATTTTCTACCCTTCAAAGTAGGAAACTAATTCTCACCATCTGAGGAACCACTAAGTTCCTCATGTTATCTGTGTACTTCAGGTGCCTCGGGGAGAAATTTTGTGGCACTTGATTGCGACGTCTCATGGAAGTTTTAAAATTCTGTGACTGTGATGAAGGACACTTTGAATGAGTTGCTCTCCACTGTTTTGGGTGTTCAATAAATACGTGGTGAAAGATCAGTGTACCGTTCTTCCTCTCCTGTGTGTGGGTGTTAGTCACTCAGTCGTGTCCAGCTCTTTGTGACCCCAAGGACTGTAGCCCACCAGGCTCCTCTGTCCATGGGATTTTCCAGGCAAGAATGCTGGAGTGGGTTGCCATTTTCTTCTCCAGGGGAACTTCCTGACCCAGGGATCAAACCCATGTCTCCTGAATTGGCAAGCAGACTCTTTACCATCTGAGCCACCAGGGAAGCCTGTTCCTTTCCTTTCATCACCTGAAATAGCTCACCACTGTTAAATGACCAGGTATACAGGCATACATGGAAACGGCCAGGAAACTCAGAACCAACCTCTGTGCTTAGTTGGTATAGCTTTTCTTGACAGGACTTCTTGACCTAATCTTCTCCCTCTTCTTGGCTATTGCTATTTTTTTTTTTTTTTTGATCTTCTGTTAATGGTGTGAGGTATTGTTGTACCTCTGCTTTTATTAAAAATTGCTGAAATCCTCCACTCTCTTTTTAATGATGCCCATGGTATATAAGCAATTAAGCAGCCTTTTCAAAACCTAATACAGGTGAGCCTAGAAGACATTGTATAGGTCAGGCCTCTGTATTTACTTATTTCCTTTCTTCCTTTTTTGAAAGTGTTGGTTTTTAGGACATATATGCAGTACCCATACTTTACTGTGCATTTATTTAGCTGACTGGACACATTTACATGCAGTAGTTTTTTCCTGATTTTATAGTCCAGGTTCTTCAGTAGTGTTACTGACTGAATAAATTATTTTGCTTGAGTGAATTATTTATAAATACATTTATATATCCTAGTATTTTCACTTAATATAGATGCAAATTGTTCAAAGGATAATATTTTAGTCTGTGGTAAGTTATAGACTCATAAAGAATAGCAGTAAGAGCATCAAAGAAAAATTTCCAAATTTACATACAAGTAGCAAATGCTGAATTCATAAATTTAAAGATGCAATCAAGGTAGCCATCCAAATGTTTGGCTTGCCTTCAACTGAAATCCTAACCTGTATCGGAATAAAGAGTATATATAGCCAAGTAATGAAGCTTTCTAGAAAATCAGACCCTGCATCTAACAAGACACCAATTTCTAAACAGCTTAATTGAATTAATGAGAAGATTATTCACTTGGCAGGACGTTGTGTGTGTGTGGTGGGGGTGGAAGTTGTTGATCACAGAGCAGCCAGATTCAGGCTCAATTGGCTACTGCTGTCAATTTAATTAGTAATATAGATCCTGTCTCAAATAGTTCTTCATTCCAGTATTTGGTGTTAAAAGAAGTATCAATTATTCTTGGTCTGTTTGGTTAAGTACATAAGTTACTTCTCCGCTTTTCTTTTCCCTTCTATTCATTCACTCACTCACTCAACAATAAGCACCCACTGTGTAGATAGGAGATGTGGGTTTGATTCCTAGGTGGGGAAGATCCCCTGGAGGAGGACATGGCAACCCACTCAAGTATTCTTGCCCGGGAAATCCCATGGACAGAGGAGCCTGGAGAGATACAGTCCACGGGGTGGCAAAGGAGTCATACACGAGTTAGCGACTAAAGAGCGACAATGTAGCTAGGAATTGGGGATACAAGATGATGCAGACACTTAAAAGATAGACATTCAAAGCCATTTAGACAGACTCAAAGGAAATCTCCATGTTTTGCCTCCAAAGAGATTTCCTTTATGCCTTCACTGATAATTCCGGATCTTATTTTGAAAACGTATGCATAACATATGCATATCAAAATGTTAATTTCAGAGTAATAGGATTTGAAAAACCCCTGTTTTACCCTCTGGCTTGTGGCATTTAAAATTATGTTCCCTGAAATGCTTTGAGTTACGTTTCCCTAGGTAGTCTTTTAACATAGTAGAAAAGGAACTGGGATTTCTCTTGAGGTACTCCCGCAGCGCAGGCCAGCCTCATAGAGCACGGGGCTGGTGAGGGCCATTCTGCTCTGATTTGAAGAGATTCTAGTTTCTAAACCCTCAACTCTCATCTGTCTTTTCATCACTGGAGCATCACAAGTTTGGGTGTCAGAGCCTGAGATGATATCACAAGTTCCCTTTTAAATAAGAAATCTAGGACTTCCCTGGTGGTCCAGTGGTTAAGAATCTGCCTTGCAATGCAAGAAACACCAGTTTCATCCCTGGTTGGTGAGGATCCGTCATGCCACCAGGCAGCTAAACCTGTGCACGATAACCACTGAAGCCCAAGCGCCCTAGAGCCTCTGCTCTGCAACAAGAGAAGCCACTGCAGTGAGAATCCCACACACCACAACAAAGAGTAGTCCCCGCTCGCCACAGTTAGAGAAAACCCTTGCACAGCAACAAAGACCTACCACAACCAAAATAAATAAATGAATAAATAAATAAATCTTTATAAAGATATCCATAGAACGGTAAGACTGGGTGAGGGGTGCCTAGTGATGGGGATGGGGGAAGGAACCTGGAAAGAGGGGAAAACTGAAGAGCTGGAAGGAGGACTGAGGTACTTTGCAGCATCCACGCCTTCTTTGTCTCGGATCCTGTCATCCAGAGATGTTTAGAGAGGAAGACAGGAGGAAAGTAGGTAGCTCCCTCTCCTTTTTCTTTTTTGTAAGAGAGCAGCTATCCTTCTTGATTCTGGTGAAATGTTTGATGGTTGTTAGCAACCTGACCCTCTGAAGACCTGCTGTTTTGTAACCATCACACACTTCAGCACCATCAACTCAAAGAGCACACCTTCTTATTGAGGGTGAGCTGAAGAATTTTGTCTCCAGGATCAGGCCTCTCTGTGCTGCTAGCGGAATAGCTAAGAGCAGAAACAGGCTGATGAATGGGTCCCAAAGCCAAAGAGACTGCTCTTTGTAATAGTGAATAAGTAAGTATCTGATTACAGACAGACTTTAGCTTCACTTATCTCTCAGCAAGCCCAGGTAAGAATCTTGCAATCTGGGCTGCTCTCCCAAGGGTACTACAATAACCTCTTCTATACCTGAAAGTAGGAGCCCAAACAAAGCTTTCCCTCTAGAATTTTAGTGTCTTCAAGTGGACAAGTTCTCATATTCAATGGTCCTTAGTTAAAATGAACATCACTTAAAGGAATGTTTTTATTTGTGTGTAGTAACTGATGAGAGTAATTTGCTTCAAAATGGAAGTTTTGATTGATAGGACAATATATGTGCTTAAATCATTCTAGAAGTGTCATAATTATGCTTTAAAAATGTCTTACATGGGAGATTGTCTTATATATGAGAACACATAACATTAGTCATGTACATACATTTCTTTCCAATGTCTCAAGTATAAGTAATAGCATCTAAAAGTGATTTATGCAATAATTCATGCATGCGTGCTAAGTCGCTTCAGTCATGTCTGACTCTGTGTGACCCTATGGACTGTACCCTGCCAGGCTCCTCTATCCATGGGAGTCTCCAGACAAGAATACTGGAGTGGGTTGCTAAGCCCTTCTGCAGGGGATCTTCCCAACCCAGGGATCAAACCCAAATCTCTTATGTCTCCTGCATTGGCAGGTGCCACTAGTACTACCTGGGAAACCCTTATGCAATAATATCAATTTCTTTTTTTTAATTAATTTATTTATTTTAATTGGAGGCTAATGACTTTACAATATTGTAGTGGGTTTTGTCATACGTTGACATGAATCAGCCATGGGTGTACATGTGTTCCTCATCCTGAACCTCCTCCCACCTCCCTCCCCATCCCAGCCCTCAGGGTCATTCCAGTGCACCAGCCCTGAGCACCCTGTCTCATGCACTGAACCTCGACTGGCGATCTATTTCACATATATATCAGTTTCTTAAACAGGATATTCTGATTATCCACTGCTACATAACAAACCACTCGTTAGTGACATAAAGCGTCAAGAACAATCATCATTTTCATTATAAGTATTAGATGATGGTGATGATGATTGTCACTCATGGGTTTGGTGAGGCTCAGGGAGACAGCGCTCACTCAAGTTCTCTCCTGTGACTGTGATCAGACAACAGTGACTGGAGCATCTCAAAGTCTTCCTCACTCACAGGTCTGGTAGTTGATGTTGGCTGTCAGCTGATGTGTTAAGCGTACCTCTTTATTCTGATGCTTTGACATCTGGGGCCTCGCTGACCCTAGAAGGACTGCCCCTCCCAGAGTTAGCTGGTTCCTAGAGAGTAAATGACTTTCATATGCAAGCCAACCACCTCCTTTATGGGTTCTCACACCCTGGGCCCCTAGCTACATGCCTTAGTCACCCAGGGGCAAGTATTGGACAACTAGAGACAAATCCTACATCTCAGAACCCATCAAAGTCCCCACACTAGCCAGTTTGCCCCACTGAGCCTGTTTGCCCTATCTCATCTGCTCCTTCTTGTGGAGGCCACTATAAAGGCTGTTGCCCACATGATCCCCTAACTCCTTCTGCCTCCTGGGACTTCCATGTTATCCTGTGAGATATGTCATGTCTTCTGTTTACAAGGAGCTGTGAAGTCATGAAGTGACTCATTTTTGTGTCTGCAAGTCTTACCATATCTGGTTAAAATAAATTCTGGGTATTTTAAAGCAGACCCTAACCATTAGCCAGATTGGCTACACAGGTCATCTCCATGTAGCTTGGGCTTCCTTACATTATGGCAGTTCCGTTGTGAGGATGAGACTCCTGGGAGAGAGGTAGATGGCAGCAGCGGCACCACCCCTCTTACTGAGTCTCAGAAGTCTCTCAGCATTCCTTTCTTCACACTTTCTTTGTTGGAAGCTAGTCAGTAAGCGAGCCCACAGACTGTAGCCCTCCAAGCTTCTCTGTCCATGGGATTTCCCAGTCAAGAGTACTAGAATGGGTAGCCATTTCCTTCTCCAGGGGATCTTCCTGACCCAGGGATCAAACCTGGGTCTCCTGCATGGCAAGCAGATTCTTTACTGACTGAGCCACAAGGGAAGCCCCAGTCAGTAAGGACAACCCAAAGGGAAGAGAATTAAGCCCCATCTCTCAACGGGAGGAGTACCAAGGTATCGGCAGCCATGTTTTAAAACCACCACAAGTGCGTTTTCTTCATGATCTATTCATGACTCCTTAAATAACTAGTGAGCTCAGGGAATTCCCAGTGGAAGTCCAGGGAATTTCCAGTGGAGGTCCAGTGCTTCAGACTCCCTGTTTTCACTGCCAAGGGCCTGGGTTCAATCCCTGGTCTAGGAACAAAGATCCTCTAAGCTATGGGGATGAGTCAAGGAAAAAAAAAATGCTAAGAGCACAGTTTGAGAAGGACAGTTTTGCTCAGTTCAGATGCTTCCACATGTGGAAGTCAGTTTCTGTGCTGTTTCTATCATCCAGCTTTCACTATTTCATCATGGCAATGTACATATTTTTAAAATGATACATTTTAAAAACTTTGATGACTCCCTATGTGATCCTTAATGCCTTAAGTAGTGTTAAATTATTTAAAATAATTCAAAATTATTTTAAGTTCAAATTTGAAATTTTATTTTCATCTTCCTGTCAAGCCGCTTTCTTAACACAATTTGCAGAAAAGTATTCACTTAGAGAACTGATTGTGGGCCAAAATTAAGAACAGAAATAAACAAACATTTCAAAACCAATCAATTAAGATACTATTAAAATTGGGTTCTGTGGAATGTGGAAAATGGAAAGCAGGATTATAACCAAAGTGTTCCTATGTTTCGCACTTTATTGTTGCCTTTATTTTCATTGGTTTATTTCAAAAGGGAAAGAGTTTGAAGAAGTTGGTAGAGAGAGCATTCAGTCTCTTAACTGATGGTCAGGTGAAAATTGAGAATTCTTGATGACTCTTTTTAAGACAGTACGTGGGGAGAGAGGAAGGCTGATACCCAGTGACTCGGTTTCATTGGTAAGTAAGCCCAGAGTAGTGAGTCTCCTTCAGGGAACTACAATGTAGGCATTGGAAAGGCTGATTTCAACAGAAGGACAAGGGAAAACCTGGTGGTAATGGTTCTCCTCTTCTTCACATGCTGAAATAAAAAACAATTACAGAAGGATCAGTTAGAGTGTTTGATAACACTGAAATAAAAATGGAAGGAGAAAGTCACCTAAGAAGTCAGTCTCCTAATGACCAAGAAGGTCCACGCCCAAACTCAGCTCACTCAGCTGATGATGCCTTCCTCCTTTAAAAAGTCTACAAGAAGGACAAGAAGAGTTGGCATCAGGAAGGGACTCAAGTTCCTCACTGAAATCTCCTCTGGGACTTAGTAATAAGAATGTAGCTGTCTTGATGAATGGATAAAGAAAATATAGTACATATATACAATGGCATATTGTGTGTTCACTCACTCAGGTGTGTCCGACTTCCTGCAGCCTCATGCACTGTAGCCCACCAGGCTCTTTTGTTCATGGGATTCTCCAGGAAAGAATACTGGAGAAGGTTGCCATTTTCTACTCCAGAGGGTCTTCTCAACCCAGGGATTGAATCCACATCTCTTGCATCTCCTGGACTGGCAGGCAGATTCTCTACTACTAGCGCCACCTGGGAAGCCCAGTGGAATATTACTTGGCCATAAAAAAAAAAGAAACTGAGCCTTTTGTAGTAACGTGGATGGATGTAGAGTCTGTCATATAGAGTGAAGTAAGTCAGAAAGAAAAAATCAAATATAGTATATCAAGGCATATATATGGAATCTAGGAAAATGGTACTGATTAATCTATTTGTAGGACAGGAATAGAGATGCAGATGTAGAGAACAGACTTGTAGACATGGGGGAAAGCAGAGGATGGGACAAATTAAGAGAGTAGCATTGACTTATATACACTACCATGCGTGAAACAGAGTGGAAAGCTGCTGTAAAACACAGGAAGCTCAGCTCAGTGCTGTGACGACCTAGAGGAGTGGGATAAGGCCGGTGGGACACAGGCTCAAGAGGGAAGGGATATATGTATACATATAGTTGATACACACTGTTGTGCAGCAGAAACTAATACAACATTGTAAAGCAATTATAGTCCAGTAAAAATAGATGCATTTTAAAAAGAATGCATCTGTCTTTTCTTCAGTCTGTGAAGTAGTGTGTTTACTTTAGCCTTTATTAGAAACCCTCTCTTTATTTTCCTTTGTGAAATGAAATGTCTCTATTTCTTCCAATTTTTCCTTAAGTCATGAAGACCAATCCTAGTTTAGAGAGCACTGATTCCCTTATGATTTATATTTGCTGAACTCATTTTGTTTGGGCATCCAAAAGTCAAGTTCTCTATATAAACTGCTGGGCTCTTTGCTGACTATTATCTTTAACCCAGGAGATACTCTGACCCTCAAGATCATTTTCTGTTCTATTCCAAAATAATAATAGCCACTCTACATCTTTTTTGTATTTATAGGGAGCTTCTGTCCCTAATTTTTAAAATGCTGTAAATTATAGAATAATTAGAGTAAATGATACTACATTCTACTTTGCATTAGAATTTTTTATGTCTTATGGTTTCTATCTAATTAAAGTTCCTAGTGGGCAGGAACTATGATTATTGTGTCTTTTATAGCATTCAACCAAGAGCCTTTGTTGCATGTGTGTGTTAGTCTTTCAGTCGTGTCTGACTCTTTGTGACCCTATGGATTGTATGCCTACCAGGCTTCTCTGTTCTTGGAATTCTTCAGGAAAGAATACTTAAGTGGGCTGCCATCTCCTTCTCCAGGGGATCTTCCCAATGTAGGGATCAAACCCGGGTCTCCTGCATTGCAGGCAGATGCTTTAGTCTGAGCTACTAGGGAAGCTCTCCTTGATGGTTCAGTGGTTAAAAAATCTGCCTTCCAACGTAGAGGACATTGGTTTGATCCCTGATCAGGGAACTAAGATCCCACATGCTGCAGAGTAACTAAACCCAGGAACAACAAAAGACCCCGTGTGATGCAACAAAAACCCCACTTGCTGCAGCTAAGACTCAGTGCAGCCAAATAAATAAATAAATATTTAAAAAACAGCCTTGCATAAACCTTTGTCAACAGTACATGATGTTAAATCTATGTGTACATTGTATATCTATTATACCATAGTGTAATCACGACTTATACTTTTCTTTCTCCCTAACTAGACTGTTTCATGTGACTCTGTATACTCAACTAGCACTTAGAACATGTGCGAAAAAGTATTCTGAATGAAATATCGGTTGAATAAACTTTTGTTGGTTGGATGGATGGATGGAACATCAACTTGTGATACTAACCAAATCCAGATTAAATTTGAATTTACACTGGTCTGTTCTTCTGTCTTCCTTTTGTGTTGTTGTTGCTATTATTCAGTTGCTAAGTCATGTCCCACTCTTTGAGACCCCCGTGGACTGTAGCCCACCAAGTTCCTCTGCCCATGGAATTTTCCAGACAAGAATACTGGAGTGGGTTGCCCTTTCCTACTCCAGGGGATCCTCCTGACCCAGGGATCAAACCTACATCTGCATTGGCAGGCAGATTCTTTACCACCGAGCTGCCAGGGAAGCCTGCCTTCCTTTTAGGCAGTCTTTAATCTGATTCATTATCTCATAATCATTAAATCTATTTTAATTAACTAATCCATGTAATTAAGTTAACTTTTAAAAAAAGTTATGAACCTTTTCAGAAATGTTTTAGTTTACAAAAGAAAAAAGGGCAGGGTGGGGCTCCTTTGGCCTAAATAGGACGGAGCTGGCATTGCCCTTGGTGGGCCAGGCATGGTCCTCTTGTTAGTCCTAGGCAGCAAGTCTATGCACCAAAATACCAGCAGAAATATGTTGCCTCTGTGCTCTTTTCTTTCTAAATAACAGCAGCAGAGTACTTTGGGAAGAGGCAGCGGACTGCTTGGAGGAGAAGGTGGATCTGAGATGGCTGAGGAGGTAGAGAGGAGAGTCTAGAAGGAGAGGCTGAGGACCTGGGGTCCTGCCGCCCGTCTGCCGAGCCAGGGCATTGTGCTGAGCCTTGGCTCCTTCATGAGGAATATTTAGGTGCTGAATTGCTTACTTTTTGAAATTCCTTCCAGCTCTAAATTATCTTGATTCTGTGTGAAGCCAAAACAAAGGAAAAATAGTATCTCCTTAAAGTGTCTGCCTGCAATGCAGGAGACCTGAGTTTGATCCCTGGGTTGGGAAGATCCCTGGAGAAGGAAATGGCAACCCACTCTAGTACTCTTGCCTGGAAAATCCCATGGACAGAGGAGCCTGGTAGGTTACAGTCCATGGGGTCGCAAAGAGTCAGACACGACTGAGCGACTTCACTTTCACTTATGCATATGTTCTAGATAACCCAGCGGGAAAGCACAAGGCCTGTGTTTCCAGCTTGCTGCCTTAGACACCAATTCCCCTATCCTTTACTGTGAGATACATTGTCTGCACGCCTTGTGTCAGGGAGTCTGGTTGTGGATGGGCCAGAGTGTGTAAGTGTGGGAGAGAGAGACAGAAAGAGAGAGATTCACATTTGGACTATTATCCTGACCATAAGAGGGCACCCCTCCCAACACCATGCCATTTGTCCTCTGATTGACTATAACTTGCAAACCTCTATAGTATTTTAGGTACAAACCTTTCCAAAGCACCACCTCTCCTAATTTCTTAGGAAGGAAGAAAAAACTATCTGCACCTCAGTAACACCCCTTCTTTGGATTCTTCATCTCTTTTTTTCTTAAGCTGGTAGTGTCAGTGATATACATGCATTTTGCTGTTGCCTTCTTTGTTTTTAAACTATCTTAAAATACTACTAAAGGAAAAAGTGATTCAAAGAAAGAAGGAGATATGGTTAACACAGAAGCAGCTTTTCACAGGGTGGGGTGGTGATGAGGGCAATTGCAACTCCAGGATGAGAATCTTAAATGTCATTTGCCTGGATAAGAGAGGAACAGTAAGACAGATGTTTCTCTCATTATTTTATTTGCAGACACCACTGCTGGTCTGATATGTCACCGCCTGAGAAGGCCAGTGCAGAGCAAGACAGCTATGTGTTAGCTATTCTCATGAATTCCCCAGGACACGGGGAAGGAGACTGCAGCTTGCTCCTTAATTTCGAGGCCACAGTTTTTGTTTTTTTGTGTTTTTTTTTTAAATTAATTAATTTTAATTGGAGGACAATTAGTTTACAATATTGTGATGGTTTTTGCCATACATTGACATGAATCAGCCGTGAGTGCGCATGTGTCCCCCCATCTTGAACCCCCCTCCCACCTCCCTCCCCACCCCATCCCTCTGGCTTGTCCCAGAGCTTTGAGTACCCTGCTTCATGCATCAAACGCGCTGGTCATCTATTTCACATGAGGCCATGGTTTTTATAATAAAGAAACTAAGTCATTGTTTGTTTCTATTATCATGAGACAAAGTCCCCTTTCTTTTCTTTCAGACCAGTACCTTTCCCTGTTCCTCTTAGTGGGTAGAAACTTTGTAAGAAGTCAAAAACTAAGCAGAGAAAATGGGCAATATCAGGGTCAAATGTCTATCTTTCCCCTTCTTTTAGTCTATGTTGAAACATACATGCCATTTTTTATCCCAAAGGCCCAGCTACTTCATGCTGGGGTTTTGCTGCATGTTGGCTTGTTTAAACTTGGGTAACAACTTTGGGTCGACTTTGGGTTTTCTCATTCAATGAGAATGTGAGCATCTTTTTCCAGGTTTACTCAAGCCTACCCTTGATGGCTGGACCTGAGCAACTGATGGTCCAGGAAATGGTGCATTCCTGCATGTGTTGGGCAGGATTTCCTGTGAAGGGTCAAGAAAACATATTTTCCTATTGCTTTGTTTGAACTGGTGAAAGCCCTTGTGTCTAAGTGGAGACCCTTTTAGTCATTGCCATGGCAACTAAGGAAGATGGGCAGGTCGTTTCAAAAGCAAGTGATAAGACAAGGTGCTGCTGAATCTGCCCCCGAGCGCGCTATGATCTGCTCCCTTCCATTCACCTAGTTGGCAAAATGGGAAAACCAGCTGGAACCAGATGGAAACAGCAAAGTATGAACTAATATTCTAGAAGTGCAGCTTGATTTATTAGCACTCTTGCATGAGTGCATGTGTATGGGCCATCTCCTTATGAATAATAAGAAAGAGTATCACTGAGTAGGAAAAGGGGAGAAGAGAGTCAGAAGTAACTCTGTGGGGACTTCATGGTGGTCCAGTGGTTGAGGCTCTAAGCTTCAGAGTGGAGGTTTGATCCCTGGTTGGGGAAGTCAGATTCCACATGCCATGACATGACCGAATAAATAAGTAAAATTAAAAAGAAATAACTCTGTGGACCTTGCAATTGTCTCAAAGTCTTGCCTCTAAGAGGTAAAGTTCTAAGGGGATTGATGCCGATGTTATGATGGAGAGCCAAAGATGGACTAATGATGGAGAATGTGGAATGTCAGTTCCAAGTTTGGTGCTGCATCTGACACTGAGCTGGCAAAAATAACACTAACAATGGAAGCAGTGAGCAGACAATCTTGGATGTGATTTTCAAGCTCAACAGATCTGAGCTCCACCCACCACCACCTGGAGCTTGCTTCCTGAACTGCAGGCTCTGTCAGCTGGATTCTCTTGAATATTCAACCACTGTCTTCCTACTCCCTTGAAGCCCTTTAAACATCTTGCACTTCTGTGAATTTATGGAATTTGTCTGTGGCTGTTTAGAGATGGACATTGACAGTGAATACACTGTGGCCATTAGCTAGGTCAGTGTTTCCCAGAATGACTCCATCAGGAAGCTACACTTGAAAGGCTTCTTTCCTTCTCTCTCTCAGAACAACACATGTGCTACTGCGCTGAGTGCCTAATAGAGGTCAATGCCCATCAGAATCCTGGGCATTGAGAAGGCTAGTAACAGACTGAAAATGAAAGTAAGTTATATAGAAGAGTATTTTCAGTAGATGTGCATGTAGGTTCTTGACAAAGGACCTGCCTGGCTTTTAGCAAGAGTTAAATAAATAAGAGAAAACAAAGAGGAAAAGGACAATAGGCCATTGATAAATATAAATATCTTTCAATTGCTCTATAGCAGCTTTGTGTTTCCTATGTTAGAGAGGAAGATAAATCACCTGCCCACCACCACTAATGGGACCCTGTGGCACTCTTCTCGTATCAATCAAGAAAGTCGCAAGAAGGAAGCTGTGAAGCTAAGAACAGTCTTTAAGATCAACCCGAAAGGTCAGGAGCAAGTTAACTCCAGTCCGGAGAACTTTCCATTAATACTATTAGGACAAAAACAACAACAACAAAAAAAACCTTATTTGTTATTCTTATGCACATTTTCAGAAATGCTGCTTAAATTAGGCAGTAACAAATTGACTTAGAAAAATTTTACACCCATGCACACCTAAAGTGGTGACCTCGAAGGTAACTGGAAGAAAAAACTAGACCCAATTCTCAGACAAATTCTCAAGTCTCACCCGGATCTGACTGGGTTAAAATTCAGATTTTGTACTGTGTGTGTGTGTGCTATGTTGCTTTAGTTGTGTCTGACTCTCTGCGACCCTGTGGGCAGTCCTCTGTCCATGGACAGGCTCCTCTGTCCATGGATTCTCCAAGCAAGAATACTGGAGTAGGTTGCCACGCCCTCCTCCGGGGGATCTTCCTGACCCAGGGACTGAACCTGAGTCTCTTATGTCTCCTGAATTAGCAGGCAGATTCTTCACCACTAGCACCACCTACGTGCTAAGCCTCTCCCCAAAACCTGACCAATTGATGCCTGACCATATTGATGTGCTGATCTCAAGACTTGCAGCCTTCAGAAATGTGAGAGAGAAATTTCTGTGGTCAAGCCACACAGTCTATGGTACTTTGCTATAGCAACCTAAAGAAGCACAACATACCATCGTGTCTCATTCATTGCATTTGACCTTGGCGTGTACTCACATCTAAGACTTGGCCAACAATTTTGGAATGACGTCCACTGCTGTGTAGAATTTGTCACTTCTATCAGATTCAGAGCCTTGAATTTTCCATTAACTATGGATAATGGAGAAGAGTAAGTATTCAAGATATTTTGCCACGGAAGTAAAAAAATATGACATCCTTCCTTCATCCATGTGAATTCAGTGACTCCCCAAACGTCAAGTCTTAAAGTATTTGGTTGATACTCAGGCAGAAGCTATTTTTTTGTTGTTTGCTTGTTTGCACTGAGAGGAAAGAAAAGCTTTCTCTCAGAGCATAGAAAAGATTATTCATGGGCTTGACTTACTTGGCAAATAATTTTTTTTCTTAATAACTGTATCAGTCTTTGGAGTCAAAGCCCTGTAGTCATCATACGGGTGCTACTACTCTGGAAGAAGGGAATAAAGGCAGACAATTAGGTAAACTTCCAGTTCTGAGGGATGTGCTTCTCTGTAGGTTGAAGTCAAAAGGGCCAAAAGTAACTAATGTCTTTGAAGGTAGATAATCTGTTGTGTGGTGGTTAGCCTCCAAAATGGCCCTCCTTGAACAAACTTATGGTTGCTGGGCAGGGGCAGGATGCAGGGGAGGTATAGGTGGGGAGTTTGGGATTGACATGTACATGCTGCTATATTTAAAATGGATAACCAACAAGGACCTACTGTATAGCACGGGGAACTCTGCTCAATGTTATGGTGGCGGCCTGGATGGGAGGGGAATTTCTGGGAGAATGGATACATGTATATGCATGGCTGAGTCCCTTCATTGTTCACCTGAATCTATCACAACATTGTTAATCGGTTACACAACAATACAAAATAAAAAGTTAAAAACATGGTTCTCCTTAAGGGTCACCTCCTAGTTTTCATGAATCTGTGTAGCCACCTCCTACAATAAGAAAAGATGATCCGTGAAATCCATACAACATTACAGATATGTTGATGTGTAATTTCTGAGGCTAGGTGATAAAAGAAATTCGGCTTCCATATTTGTTGATGTTGATTCTTACTTCCATGTCTAAGTGTGAAAGTGAGAGGCACTAAGCCATGTCCAACTCTTTGTGACCCTGCAGTCTATACAGTCCTTGGAATTCTCCAGGCCAGAATACTGGAGTGGGTAGCCTATCCCTTCTTCAGCAGATCTTCCCAACCCAGGAATCAAACCAGGGTCTCCTGCATTGCAGGCGGATTCTTTACCAACTGAGCTACCAGGGAAGCTAGGTGTGCTATTTCATAACGTTACATACCCATTTTGGAGGCACATCTTCTCTGAGGTCTATAGCTCCCAATGTATTAGATACCTGCAATCCACTAGAAGGAAATCAGTAACAAGTAAAGGGGCTTGGGAAAGACAAAAGGTAGCTTCAGCAAGTGATGAGGCTTGGGGATGCTGCCTAGCGACACAGCATTGTGGGAATTTTCTGACTGCCCAATCCTGCCTGCTTCTCTGTTTAGGAGAAAATCTGTTTAAAAAGAATCAGTGAGATTAAGCTTTAGGGTCAGGGTTTTATAAACCTACTTTTAGTGTAAAATGAGCAAACTTTGTCTAGGTATAAGGAAAAGAATTTTTAATCTTTTTTCCCAGACCGAAATGAATTTAGATATATTCAAGCTTCACGTTTTATTTTCCTTTATTAATTAGCAAGGACACCTGCATTAACACGGGTTCATTAATTTATGATCTAGTGAGTCTTTTCTACCTCTAACTTCCTTGATGAAAGAGAATGAAACAAAAAGGAACTGTTTGATCAAGACTTCTCCCACAGATTTAAAAGATAACCCTTGAATAACATCAAAGATATTGATTCTGCTGTTGTCACTTTAGTTTGTTGTGAGATAAACATATTAACAAAAAATGGAGGCATTAAAATTCGGATTTTGTATTGCTACTGGCTAAATCATTAACATGAGAGCATGTTGTCATTCCTTTTAAATTCTAAATAAAACCCTATGTCAGTAATGCTAACACAAGGTGTATCATTTCTTGAAACTAAAATCACAGCTTCCTCTAAGGGGCTGTCAGAAAATATAATTGAAATGATAAATAGTTTCATTGCATTTACTCTTTGGGGGCAATCTCATCCTTCCACATCCATTTCCTTCTCTTTCTGGGTTTGTCTTGGTGGCTTGTTCTGGTACTACATTCTGGAGCCAGTCAGTCGTTAACTCCAAATAGAAACAAACACACAAAAAAGCATGTATCACAAGTATATTATTGACAGTTTCTTATTGCTGCTGGCGTAAGTTACCACAAACTCAGGGCTTTAAAACAACTATCTCCTCACTGTTCTGGAGAATTTAAGTTTCATCCAGGTCTTCTTGTTGTTGAGTTGCTAAGTCGTATCCGACTCTTCAGTGACCCCATGAACTATAGCTTGCCAGGCTCCTCTGTCCATGGGATTTCCCAGGCAAGAATACTGGAGTGGGTTGCCATTTCCTTCTCCAGGGGATCTTCCCAAGCCAGGGATCAAACCTGCATCTTCTGCATTGCATGCATATTCTTTACCATGGAGCCACGAGGGAAGCTCAGCCAGGTCTTAGTGGGCTAAAATCGTGGTGCCCACTGGGTTCTATCACTTTATGGGTGTTTTAGTGGACAGTTTACTTCCTTGCATTTTCCAGTTTCTGATGGTTGCTGCATTCCTGGAATAATTACCCCCTTTATCCTTTTTCAAAGCCAGTAACCGTGGTCAAATCCTCATATCACAACCTCTCTGACCCTTTTTCTCGGGTCACATCTCCCACTGACTCTTCCTCTGCCTCTCTCTTCCATGTTTAAGGACTCTTGGTATTACTTTGGGTCACCTGAACAATCCAGGATAACCTCCCCATCTCAAAACCCTTGACTTACATCTGCAAAATCTCTTTTTGCCATGTAAGGTAACACAGTCACAGTTATAGGCATTAGGAAGTGGGCATCTTTGGGGACCATAATTCTGCCTACCACAACAATTTTTAGAGTGTCTAAAAATAATGTTCCAGCATTCATTTAGCATGCAGTGTCTTCTTCCTCCTGAAAAAAATGTGTTTTGTAAGTTTTAAGAAGCAAATGAATCCCCAGGATTGTACCCACTGAACTATCATATCCAGGTAAACTATACTTAAAACAGACCATGGTTCCAATGTCAGGAGTGCTTTCTTTGCAGTGAACCTTCCTCTGCTCTGACCATAAAAACAAGAGCAAGGAGTGCACAGCCCATGAAACAGCACTATCGGGAGGGGGACTGTGCATGTCAGAGCAGTATTAGTGTGGCTGTCTGTAAGATCCCATCACAGGATCAAGCACTAGTCCTGTAAGTGTTCATTGTTATATTTCAGCTCAGTCACTCAGTCGTGTCCGATTCTTTGTGACCCCATGAACTGCAGCACACCAGGCCTCCTTGTCCATCACCAACTCCCAGAGTCCACCCAAACCCATGTCCATCAAGTCGGTGATGCCATCCAGCCATCTCATCCTCTGTCGTCCCCTTCTCCTCTTGCCCTCAATCTCTCCCAGCATCAGGATCTTTTCAAATGAGTCAGCTCTTCGCATCAGGTGGCCAAAGTATTGGAGTTTCAGCTTCAACATCAGTCCCTCCAATGAACACCCAAGACTGATCTCCTTTAGGATGGACTGGTTGGATCTCCTTGCAGTCCAGGGGACTCTCAAGAGTCTTCTCCAACGCCACAGTTCAGAAGAATCAATTCTTCGGCACTCAGTCTTCTTTACAGTCCAACTCTCACATCCATACATGACCACTGGAAAAACCATATCCTTGATAGACGGACCTTTGTTGGCAAAGTAATGTCTCTGCTTTTTATTATGCTGTCTAGATTGGTCATAACTTTCCTTCCAAGGAGCAAGCATCTTTTAATTTCATGGCTGCAATCACCATCTGCAGTGATTTTGGAGCCCAGAAAAATAAAGTCAGCCACTGTGTCCACTGTTTCCCCATCTATTTGCCATGAAGTGATGGGACCGGGTGCCATGATCTTAGTTTTCTGAATGTTATATTTAGAATATTTTGTTTTCAAGAATATTTGATCCATAGGGAAGAAATATATGTCTTAAATTTGTTACACATGAAAGAAAATGGGAGGGTGGCCAATATTTCTTTCCATTTGGCATTATTCTAGTCTCTCTCCCCCAGAGGCAGGCACATCACAGATCCACATTCTGGTTTATGTTAACCATTTTCCCCCAATAGTCATTATTTATGGACTTGACCAAGAAGTGCATTTCTTAACCATGCCCCTTTTCTACAAATACTTGTAATGTGTTTTCAGATGTGAATTCATAAGTGTTCTTATTTGCATGATATGTAATTAGTATTTTATAAAATTAGAGTGGTTGCATAACTCTAACAGTATGGTCTTTGTTCATTAATTATAGATGTGCTACGCTTAGTGCCTCAGTCATGTCCAACTCTTTGCAACCACAGGGACTGTAGCCCACCAGGCTCCCCTGCCCATGGAATTTTCCAGAGTTTTCCAGGCAAGAATACTGGAGTGGGATGCCATTTTCTACTCTGGGTGATCTTCCTGACCCAGGGATCAAACCCACATCTCTTGTGTGTCCCACATTAGCAGCAGATTCTTTACCACCATGCCACACATACATACATATATATATACATATGAAATTTTATATATAAATAATTTTATATTTGAAATATATATGACATTCATGTGATTTGATTGGATTAGGAAAAACAAATGAAAATGAAACAGCTACCATTCCAAAGGACACATTTAACCAGCCAAGTTTTTGTTAAATATACATTCCATATGTGAATTTAATATACTTGAAAATGCTACCTTGAATTCCAAACATGAAATAAGATGAGACAGTGTCCATTTGGGCTTCCCAGATAAAAATCAGGGCAAAAGTGAGTAATGGAAGATTTATTTCTCTGCTGGGCAAATGGCACAGATTTCCTTTTGATGGTCAACTGTTTCCAACACAGTTAGAAGGAGCCTTGGTGTTGCAAACTCCACCCTTGATCACAAACATAAAGTTACAATGAGGATAAATGTAAGACATATGCAGCCCACATTTTTATTTCTATAAAAGGACCTTGGACAAACGAGAAGGAAAGAGCGTTTTTTCAAATCCTGCAGGTGGTTTCAGTTACTCGGTATGTTTGTCTAATTGCTCAAAATTTACCTCCACAATATTGAGTTCAGATACTTTTTTGTTACGTTTCTTAATCAGCTTCTGAATATTGCCTGCATCTTCTTTAGCATAAATCCCTTTTTCTGCAAGAAAAGCTGAATTATGCCATGTTCTTGTTTTACCCTTTGCCATCCAGTCTCAAGAAGCTGGATCTGACAAGCATAGCATTAAAAAAAAAAATGGGCAGGAGACTGCCACCAGCTGTTGCTAATAAAACAACTGCAGACCCTGCATTGGTAGCTTCCTTCTCGAACTTCGTATCCCCATGGTGCTGGCAGTAATTGGGAGGGGGGTTACAGGGGCATTTTTCTCTCAAAGGAGACAATAAGAATATTAATATTAATGCAATATCTGCTCTTTCAGATGGGAATGGATAAGATGAAATGATTTAAAGAAGGTTTGATCAATCATTCCACCTCTTGGCAAGAAAATGATGCCTTTGCATTTAAGAATGCACATCTGGGTAGAATCACAGTGGTTGAAAGAACTGAGTGGTTGGCAACCAAAAATTCTCTTTCTTGATAGAGTTTGATTCCTTCTCCCCCTCTGCCCCCACCGCCTTCCTTTGGGACTTCTGACCCTGCTGGGGGCAAAAGGAAAACGTTGAAATGTTTCACTGGAAAATATGTGCTTACCTTTCAGCACTCTTTTTTTGTGACCTGGCTGCTTACTGATTTATTAGCAGGGTCTAAGAAGGGATCTGGGGTAGCTGGTCAACTTGTCTAATTCTGAAGAAAGGGTGGCCACCCTGGGAGCCTTTTTGACTCCGTGACCCTGCATCTGGCCCACGAAGCTCTTTCTCCTCCCATGGCGGCTTGAGACGTGTCTGCAGCCAAGAGCTGTGTGGAGCAATGCAGACAGTTAGCCAAACCTTAAAGTCTGGGAGAGCGGAGAGGTTGCCGCTTGCTTCTGACCAGGGCACCTGCAAGACTGCGGCACGAAAGGACTGCGCACATGGCAGATAGACACGGGCTTCTTAAGATGTTAACTATTTCGAGGTCTTGCTACTGAAAGCACAAGCAGAGCCTTGTGTAAGAGACAAAGATGTGTGGCCTCGGGGAGGGCGTGGGGACACCCTGCTCCTTTTCTGTTCTCTCTCTGAATAGTGATGACCCAGCATGGAGACATTTGTGACCTGCATCCTCCTTGCCAGATGCCAGAGGGCCATTAGTTAACCAGTGACATTCCTTCCACCGGTCCATTCTCCCAGCTTTGGGAGTTGAAGCCAGGAGTAAAGAGCAAAGCGGGGCTCATCAGGGCAAAAATCAGCACAGGAGACAAATTTGGAGGGCTGTGCGAAGGCAGAGGCACTGGACTTGAAGCCAGAATAAGGAGGAGGCAGATATTCAAAAAGAGTCTTCAGAGTTACTATGAGGTTTAAAGATCACAGTCACATCCTAAGGAACACTCCTCCTCCCTGCATCTTCTCCAAGAGCATTCCCTCACTCCCCAGTCTTTACATGTCTTTGTAACACCTTAACTGTGCATCTCCTAAAACACCTGTGCTACCTTAAATGCATTGAGGCTCATCCTAGGTCTGTTCCCTGGACGAACAACTGGGAGTTAATCAATTACAATTCTTCCCAGCCCTCTCTCCTTTTCTCTTATTTCCTCTTATTCCTTACCTTACTAATATGCTATTCTTTGATGTTGGTTTCCCTGATGGTTCAGGGGGTAAAGAATCCGCCCGCAATACGGGAGACACAGGAGATGTGGGTTCAATCTGTGGGCTGGGAAGATCGGCTGGAGGAGGAGATGGCAAGCCACTCCAGTATTCTTGCTGGAAAATCCCATGGAAAGAGGAGCCTAGCAGGCTACAGTCCAAAGGATCACAGAGAGTCAGACACGACTGAGTGACTAAGCACACTCTCTCCTTGTCTCTTCTTTCCCCTTATTCCTTACCTTATTAATATTCTATTCTTTGATGTTGTGTTCTTGCAAAGCATTTAAAACATCACTAATATCATCAAGGAGCACTTTCATATGCACATTTGTACATGATGTGACATTTTTTGTTTAAAGAGAATTTCCTTGTTTTCTCCATTAGAATGTAAGCTCCATTCCTAGGTAATTCTCCATTTGCCCCATGAAGCCTTCTGTTTCCAGACAAAAACTGTAAGGTAAGCTGCTTTGATGGTTTGTCTAAATATATATATATATATATATATATATGTGTGTGTGTGTGTGTATATATATATACACACACACACACATATACACTTCATAATATCTCTGAGTTCTCAGTGCCTAGAAATATACATGGCATTTGGATGCTTCATAAATATTTGTTGACTCAGTGTGATGAATGAATATAAGTCTATTCTCACCATCCAAGAGCACAGAGCCTAAGAAATTACATATGTGTACACATGACCAAAAGCAGAAGGCTGACATACAACCAGGCAGTAAAATACTGCCCCAGTTCCATTTCATAAGATGACAGCTGATTCCATTAACCATCGTTGTTCCATTTGGGGACCTCAAGCAGGTGAGATGCTTCAAAACCCTTCATGGAAACATGCATCCATACACACGTGGTTTCTAAAGAAACACTATTCTACTCTTTAGTACATTATGTTATTGCTATGGAAACAGTAACATTTTAAAGAACACTGTAACTTTCCAAATACAGTATTTATTCTTCTTGTACCAGCAAAATAATGTGTTCCGCCTAAGAACTTGTTAGGTGGCCTGCAGCTAAATATAAGGAGACAGATTCTCATCATGTGTAAGTCTACAGGAAAATTTGGACACCAGCTTTTCCAGATACATTTTAAAATAAACTCAGTGCAAAACTCTAGACATAATTGAGGCCTTCGATGAAACACTTAATATGTTAGGTTTGTTTTTTAGTTAGAAAAACTATTTTTATTTGAACCCCAGAAGCCCCTTTGCAGGATTGCAAGCTGGAATTGCCTTTGGATTTTCAGAGGACCAGCTTCACTTGCTACTTTTGTCTATTACTTCATCAATACCTCTGCAGTGCTCAGCTGGCTAGTGTGGCCCTGGCTCTCCTGGACTGGCACCAAGCTTTGACCACAAAGGTTATGAGAAAACAACATAACCCATATTTAGGCTCTAATAACACAAGAGAAAAGGAACCAAGCAGGGTGAGATGAGTGTTATCAAAGGTCACTCGACTCTGGTTCACACACTTGGAAGCTCACTAAGTTTCAGTTGACAGCCTCCACTAGTATGATTGTGCCTTCCTTTCCCATCGGTTTCTAAAGCAAACCTCGACAGATGCATTTGGAAAATATCTCTTTCTACTGACAAAAAAGGTAGAAGCCATTTAAGATGTACATTTCCAGCATTGCAGTGATCATGATTTCTAACTCGTATGATGTGCCAAATTGATAGCATTTTTAACATTTATTTTTAACTCAAATATGTTATCCATGTGCAGAGAAGGTAACACCCTGCTTCTTTCCTGGTGATGGGAAGACCACGGACTAGAAGTCTCAAGACTAGGTCTGGTCTCTGCCTTCGCCTGGTGAGCTATTTGCCTCCTGCAGATTACCACCTCCCTCGGTATTCCTCCAGTTCCCCAACTTGGTGGGTTAGCCAAACAAGGACACACATGCAGAACCTAAAAGAGGTCACTGTGAGCACAGTTCTCTTCTTGTTCTCAATAAATAAAACAACCTTTGCATTTCTCTTATTTTTGTCAGCCTGTTAAAGTACAGATGTCTTTAAAATTTCCAGCATTGGAAAGATATTAGAATCATATATCCATGGACAAAGTTCACTTAAACCAAACATGTCTCCTATTAGTAATGTAGTTCAGATAAAACATAAACCTGTATTTGACAAAGTATATTGCTCACATTATCATAATTTATAATTATGTGTCATCTCCTATGTTCAGAGGGCTTTGCAAATAAAAATACTTGCAATGCATTTAGATACACGTAAATATTAACTTTCATTTTAGGTTAACTAATAATAACAAATTAAGTGACTTGAACACAATTTTATACTGCTTTAGTAACAATACATGAGAAAATAAAAAACTTTTGTGTTCTATCCACTGTATGAATGGCAAGTTTGTGGTGTATATTCCCCACTCTCCTTTCTGTGACCTTACTGGCCATCATAAATTGATGGCAATGCTGTTGCACACTGATCCTCAGAATTGTTCACGTAACACCCCAAGCAGCCACCATCAAGCAGGCGGAGTTGGCCTATCAGTCTAAGTCTACTTGCCTTCCTTGAGTTAGATGGTTTCCCATATATTGCCTACGCTAGGAATGAATTCACGTTAAGGGAGCACAGACCTTCACTTGCGTGCTTCCTTGCTGTTATTTTTGAATGTTCACAATATATGTCCTGAAATTTTACTTATTTGTCAGTTTTAATGGGACCTGACACAGTTAACCCTCAGAAAAAGAAAATTTGCTGAAAATCCTCCCTGCCTATTAATCAGAGAAAATAGGTTCTCCAAGACCTCCCTCAAAACCAACACTGGCCTCCATCCTGTTACTTACTGCGCTGCACTACTGATCCCTGATCCTTCTGCTCGCTCTGTGACCTGGCTTCATCAAGTTTCCTCTTTGTTCCTTCTATCTTTCATGTTTCCTTTTCCTGGATCTTCCCATACTCGGGTTTTTAGAGGAAAACACATCCTGTCTGGTTCCACTGCAAGTGCATGGTTCCAATTTCAGTCGGGCCCTCAGGACTGCTCAGCAATTCTTCTATATAACCATAGTTGGCCCCTTTCCCCATCCATTTCATCAGAGCTTCTAAATCTTCATCAGTCTTCTCAGCCTCCACCCCTGGCTCCTTCGACTCAACAGATGCCAACCTGTCATAGAGAACACAGATGCCATTAGGTATGGCCTCCCAGCTCCCCTGAGCTCTGCCTGAACCTCTGCACACACTCGTTCTTGGCTCCACCTCACCTCCTTTCTCTCCGGTGTCCCTCCCCTTGGCCCTGTGCCCCACACCTGATCCAGGACTCTATGCCATTGTTTTCCCACCCCTCCCCAAAACCACCTTTACAATATTTTCTTGGACAAATGCCCCTGAGCCCAGAAATAAAATCAAGAGTGTTCTTCACCAAAAACAAACAAACAAGGAAGCAAACGACAAGGCACTTTGAACTTGAGCCTGATGCTTGTGCTTCATCCCACCTCTGGGTTTTCTCTTCATGCTCCTTCCGCCTGGGGTAAAATCCTACCTATTTATGTACATCTAAATTTTGCTCATTCCTTAAGACTCAAACCAAATACCTTTTCCTTCCCCATATCCCCAAATGCAAACAGTGACTTGTTTTCTTGAATTTGCTTGTAGACTTGTGCCTCTCTCGCCACAAGCATCTCTTCTCTGTCCTGTAATTACATGCCTGTCTGTTCTCATAACTACTGGAAGCTAAATAAGGTCAGAATCTATGTCTGACTTATCTTTGTATTCCCAAAAGTGCCCCAAACATGCCTGTATACAATCAGTACTTATTTAGTCACTGCCACTTTAGAGAGATTAGGAATCTGAGGTAGGATGCTCTTAGATACAGAGTTGATAAATTGCAGAGTTGTCACTAATTTTTGTTCTCATTCAACTCCTTGTGCAAATCTGTATTCTTAGAAAGTTCACTGCAACGAATTCAAAATTATATCATTTTTGTGGTCTGTAGCAAGTTTTTTTTAATGTCTATTTTCCAAAGACTTTTCAAACATGTTTATTGTATGTCTCCCATAGTAAGAACTAAAACATTGAACCAATGAATGAATAAACGAAAGCTTTGGATAACGACAACCATAAAACTTAAATTTGTTAAGGGAAGAAAAATCAGAAGTGTTTTGATAGAGGAAATCCCACAGGAGACCAAGATGAGGCTACAAGACTGTTGAGAAAGAGAAGAGTTGCCCATCTGCCCAACTGTGAGGTTCCATTCTTTTGGTCGTACTGCATTTCCACATTGAAAATTTTAACAATTTAATGTATTTTAAAATTACAGAGTAACATCTATTTACTGAATTTGGTTGCCAAATTCTGATCCTTAAGGTCTGAGATAAAATTATTACCTGACAAAGGACAATATTAGGAAATGATTTACTTTGTGCTGCCAAATTTCCTACTGAAGAAGCACCTTCAGATGTGGAGCCAGGAGAGCAATTCCAGACAATGAAAGAAAACCATTCAAGACCATTTCGTTATCCACTTTCTGTAAGTCCAGGTAGAACATAAATTTCAATCAGGATACAGTTGGAGATATCTCAGCTGAAGAGAATTTGGGCACCTTTGCTGCTCTTCGGGTTATTCACAGTGATGGATACTCACCTGGATCTAAGTTTTATTATATTTGACAATGATAGGATTATGTAAAAATTTCACAGCACCACTGGTATTTTGGGGAAATCAAAGTACAACCCCTGGATATAAAGCAGTTTGCAAATGCTGAGGAATGTATATTTTGTTATGGACAATACACTTTGTGAGTCTGAATAGGGCTGGTTGAAAAACATTCACTTGAATGCAAAAAGAAGAGTCTATTATCCAAGGAGTGTAAGAACTCTACTGTACTTTAAGAGAGAGAGAGAGAGGGAGGGAGAGAAAAGAGGTGTAGTAGCAGACAAGAAAAGGAGAGTACTAGCCCTCAGCTGAATGTCCAGTAATTGCCTCACTGAAAAGGCTCTAAATACAGTAATCGCATAGCAGTAAACTTAATGGTATAAAGGAACGATTGAGCACATTTAGGTGGGACAACTGAAGCCTGGAGCTATTTGTTTTCCTACCTCATTGAAAGGCAGGAGTTGTGTTTCAGTTGTGGGAATGATCCTACAGGATTGAATATGGAGATTAAAATACATCATAATTGTTTTAGTCAAATGAACAGATTTTATATAAAAGAGGGATCTATAAGCATAATTTAAAGAAGGTTTTGCATGGAAATGAACTATCAATTACAATTCCAGTTCCCAACTACCTTATACAACTTGTCTCCCCAAGATGGATATTTTAATCTCTAATTTATTAAAAGATGAAATGTTGGAATGTTGGATAGATTGAAATCATTTGTCAGATCACGAAGTCCTCATAACATTTCTCAGCCTTAATAACACATCTGCTCTTAGAATGTGGTCTCTTGATAATAGCTGTCTGAAAGTGTCTGAATTTAGGGATTATTTGAGACAACAGATTTCCTTCTATTTGGAATTGAATGAGGCATCTGCTCCCTCACCGTTAGCTTTGTGTGATAGTCTCAAGGCATTCATAAAAGGGCAGATCATTGTGAACATTATGAGGAGAAAAAAAGATCTTTGTTGACAATATGAGATTTGGAAAAAGGAATGTAAAACCTTTAAAATAGTAGTATTTTATGTTTAGAAATATTATCCCCTAGTTCCTTTTCCAGTCTTGGGAGAACAAGTTGGCTAGAACTGAAGGAGGAATACAGTACTCCTGAACCAACAATTTATAGAAGACTTTGATAGAACACTAAGGAGATATTCACAAATTTTATCTGATGTGATTCAGTATAACCAACAAAACTCAGTGGAAATGGACAACCATAATCATTTCAAAGACCATATGCCAAACAAAGTATTCAAATGCAGGAGTTGACTAAAGAGAAAGAAAAATAATACATAAAAATGACCTTCTCCATTTTACTTCCAAGACAGAATATTCCAAAAGATAAAACAATGACAAAACCTTTGTGCAACTTCAAGGATAAACTATATATACAAAAAAATGCAGGTCAAGAGCTCAAGCATCTTTGAAGGTGCATGATCGATAAGAAAGATGCCATTATCAGCTTCTTGGCTGCATTTAATTAGAAAAATTATCATGAACATGTAAAAGAAAATACATGTATGTGTGTGCATAGAAGTGAATTACTTTGCTGTACAGCAAAAATTAACACAACATTGTAAAGAAACTATAATTCAATAAAATAAAGTTTTAAAAATGCACACGGTTTCAATTAAAAAAAATCATTATAGTTGGAAAAGCTCGTTTTCAAATGGTGGTATTGACACTTTGTTTCCACACACACTCACAAAAAATTTTTTTTACATTTAGAAAGAACTAAAAGGAAAATTTTAGCGAAGTTTCCTGATATTTGCATATTGTCATCCTATAGATAGCTACCCAGATGGCATTAATGGATATATAAAAACAATGAGATAAGATTTTATATTATAAAAGCCATACTGTTCCTATGAATCAGGCCATTTAACATGTACATATACAAACATATATATATATTTTTTAACAGCTAGATTTTCAGATTGTTTAACTCTATGAAGGTGATTGTAACAAGGAAGCATAAAAATTGCACCATGCCTGAAAAAATGCAGTTGTCCGATTACTTACCATGTAGGACAACAGTAATTATTTTGGAATAACTAACAGTGTTACAAGGATCACCACCCGTTTGTCTTTTGTTTTTCAAGGTGTCCATTTTCATTGGTCTTTCTGTTACATTTGACACCACTGATTACCCTCCTTTTGGGAACCTTTTTGCCTTTGGACTTTCTCCCACACTATTATCTCTTGGTATCTCTTGGACAACACTTTCTCTGAATTTAGATATTCTATTCCAGAGGCGTTCTCAATGGATTGCAGGGTCAGGAACCCTATCCTGGAGAGAATTGGGATATATTGTCCAGTGAAGTGCTACTGGCCTTTAATGGGAGGGAGGTTGGGAGGGGAGAGAAGCAAGAATGCTGATTCTTTGGTATACACAGAACAGAGCAGGACAAAGGCGTTATGCAAAGAGCGCTTCCGCTTTGAGGAAGCACTCAGTGTGAAAACCAAGTTCTTGACTTTCAGTTATTATTTCTGAGCCCCTACCCTTGAGCACTTTGCTTCAACTGGGGTCAAATCTCCCACATACACATAAGACCCCCAAGACTGTTTCTTCCACTTTGTGCCTCGGGGCTCCCCCAGCCCTTCACATGTTTGCCGCTGAAGATGTCCTCAAGGGCAGTTCCAACAAAGATCCACACAGCAGCTTTGCAGATGGCTAGTCTTTACTTTTGTTTCTTCTCACATCCAAATAATTGAGTCTGCCAGTTCTTTTTATCTATAATGTCTTTTGGAAATGTTTCCTTTCCATTGCCACAGCAATCCCTTAGCAGACACCTGCATTTACCCCACTGCTGCTGCTGCTGCTAAGTCACTTCAGTCACGTCCGACTCTGTGCAACCCCATAGACGGCAGCCCACCAGGCTCCCCTGTCCCTGGGATTCTCCAGGCAAGAACACTGGAGTGGGTTGCCATTTCCTTCTCCAATGTAGGAAAGTGAAAAGTGAAAGTGAAGCCGCTCGGTTGTGTCTGACTCTTAGCGACCCCATGGACTGCAGCCTACCAGGCTCCTCTGTCCATGGGATTTTCCAGGCAAGAGTACTGGAGTGGGGTGCCATTGCCTTCTCTGATTTACCCCACACCCATCCTAATTGTCTTCCCTGAGGCAACCCCTATCCTATACCACCCAACCTATAAACTATTGCTACAGTTATTTTTATGGACCACTCACTCCCCACCATTTTTGATAATCTACAAGACAAATCTTGCCTCTTAGTTCTCACTGTGCCTCTTCATCCCACACTCAATGACTGTCATATATCTTTTTCCCTTTCACCCTTTATCTTTTACTGTCCGCTTGTTTAGACCCTCTGTCCCAGTTAAGCTTATTTGCTTAAGAGTACAGTGTGAGTTTTTTACTCCTTCCTCAGAACCTTTGCAGGGCTTTCCTGGTGGCCAAGTTTAATCCCTGGGTCAGGAAGATCCCCTGGAGAAGGAAATGATAACCCACTTCAGTACTCTTGCCTGGAGAATTTCATGGCCAGAGGAGCCTGGTAGGCTACAGTCCATGGAGTTGCAAAGAGTCAGACAGTACTGAATGATCAACTTTCACTTTTTCAGAACCTTTGTACCTATGACTAATGCTGCCCCCATCTCCTCTCCTTCCTCACTTATAGGCTCAGCAATAGCACTGTGAAGAGTCAAATCAGAATCCAAGAAAAAAGGAAAAGTCTGTAATATTGATCCTGTGTCTCTTGTTCACTATTCATTGTATATTACACAAGTTTAATTTTAATATCGATTGTGATTTTTTTTAAATACTGCATTCGAATATTCTTTATCTTGATTACTAAGTTTTTGGCACTCCTTTACATTTGGCACCAGCGACAGATTCCTCACTCACCTTGCCCTTGTCCCAGCCTTGCAGGGCGGTTTCCTTGTCCCCCACACTGGTCCTCGGGCAGGGCAAACCTGACAAAGACTTCCCATGCTGAGAGTCCCCTTGACGGAACACCTGCCTGCTGTGAAGTGCATCGTGGTTATATGTTGCCATGCAGGAGCGCTTGACATTTGCAGGTTTGGGGTACTTGGTACCCTTCTAGGACCAAGGCTCCTATGCTGTGCTCTTCACAGGACTAAATACCCTCCCCTTCATTCAGCGGATGGTTAATAAAGATCCATGAACATCACAGAATGTAAGAGCTGGGCTGTGATTGAAACTCCAGCTAAGATAACAAGATGCAATAATAGGAATGTTGGTTTCAGGGAACATCAGAGAAACAAACAAAAAAATCCTCACATTCTCCACTGTTATCTGTGAATAGGTTAGGCTTATCTCATCAAGAATCCTGGAAGAATTCTTTCCCATACATAGAAAAACAAAATGGGCCTTCGCACCATTCTTGTGGTGTGGTTGCTTGAGGGTGAGTCTGAGCTGCCCCTGGGTTGTTCAGGGACCCCTCCGGTTAGTCAGTTCCCAAACTGCCCCTCCCAACTGCCAGAGACACTTGCAATTCAAACAGTCCATCTCTTTTATGGTGAAAAAGAGTCAGAACAGCTCCTCCCACCTCAGCTGGAAAACACACCACTATCAAATAACAAGCTTAAGCATTTCTGAGCCATGTGGCAGAATAAATTAGTTTCATCTCACTAAAGAAAGAAGACATACCACATTGGAAGACAAGACCGGAAATCCAAGAGTGAGGCTTTCAACGCTTGACAGGCCTTGGGTGACACTGTTTTGAAAACGAAAAAAATCAGATATTGGGGCTCTTTAACTTCATACTTCTGAAAGTTCTGTGCTTCGCCCTTCCCCCCAAACAGCATTTAATTGAGTTCTGATATTCAAAGAATGGGCAGCTGGGAATCTAGGTCAAACCTGCTTCCTTTCTCTGGGCCTCCTTCTCTTTCTGGCCCACCTCCTCCTCACTTGCTTCCCTTTCCACTTGCTTTCCTCTCCTCTCCCTCCCAAATCACCTCTCAAATAGCCAGATATGGTTACTAGCTTTAGCTAAATGGAGTAAATTCGGTGGCAATGAATTATTTCTCGCTTTCTAAATAATTTTGATGTAGATTTTCATGCAGAGCAAACACATAGATTATATATAAGGCTATTCCAGGCATTTCTAAAACACAGTAACTTCTCTAGGATTTGATTATTTTGAACATTAGACAAGTAGCAAATATGTGTGTGTGTATATATATATATATATATATTTCAACTAAAAAAGGATATGCTTAGTCATGTCCAATTCTTTGTGACCCTATGGACTGTAACCTGCCAGGCTCCTC
Source organism: Bos taurus (assembly GCF_002263795.3). Lineage (NCBI taxonomy): Eukaryota > Metazoa > Chordata > Mammalia > Artiodactyla > Bovidae > Bos > Bos taurus. The sequence continues at coordinate 33,074,043 of NC_037343.1, forward strand.
TGTCCATGGGATTCTCCAGGCAAGAATACTGGAATGGATTGCCATGGCTTCCTTCAGGGCATCTTCCCAATCCAGGGATCAAACCCGCTTCTCTTGCATCTCCTGCATTGGCTGTTTACCACCAGTGCCACCATATTTCAACTAAAAACGAATAGGAAAAGAGTATAAGTAAACAAGAATTTCCTGTTGCTGCTTAGTTGGGACCCACTGAACTACAGAGTTGTGATGGGGTTATTGAGACTAGTTAAGCTGTCTGTCCTGTGTAAGAGGCAGCAGATTTAGGCAATTTCCCTCAGGACGTTGGAGGGCAGGGCTGACTGCAGAGAGGGTTCTCCATGGTCTGTGTGACCCCTTTCTCTTCCCAGTGGGGTCTCTCCCCACAGGTAGCCTTAGCTCATTGGGTATACTGGCGTCAGTAGAGCTTCTAGCACAAGTTCTTAATTTACTGAACAAAAGTTCTATTTTAAAAATAAATGGTAAACATTCTTGTTCCATCCATTTTTGAAAAGCCAAGAAGAAAGACATTTGAAAATCATCACATGTATGTCCAAACAACGTTTTATATCTTCTGACCTCTAAATGATGACATTTAAAGAAGCCAGCGTGAAGCATGGAGAGCAGTTTGGCAAGTTCAGATGTTAGAAGAAAACACATGGAGAGTGGTGCATCTAAGCATGGATAGAACGTATATAGAAAAAAAGGAAGATGGAGCATGTAGCCCAAGGAGATTACAAAAGAGTTTCAGGAACACATAAGAATATCATAAGGGAGTATATTAGTTTCCTGTGGCTGCTACGGTCACCAGTTGTAGTTGTTTGCGCCAAACAACTAAATTTCTTTCTCTGACAGTTTTGGAGGCCCTGGGCCTACTGCAAGCTTAGCACAGGGGGGCATCACATTCCAGCCAGATGAACATGTTCTCAGCTAATGCTAATGTCTAGTGTGCCACAGTAGCACTGTCCCAGTTATGGGAGTAATGGAAATTATAGGCAGAGTACAAAACCCATGAGTCAAGTTGACTTAGGTGACGTGAGCAAAGTATTGAAAATTTCTAAGTTTTTTTTAAAATTTTATTTTTAGTTGGAGGATAATTACTTTACAATGTTGTGCTGGTTCTGCCATACAGTGTGAATCAGCCATAAATATACATATATATTCCCTCCCTCTTAAACCTCCCTCCCACCTCCCCCTAAGATCTTATGTATTTACCTCTACAGTATATACCTGAAAGGGTTATTATGAAGATTAAAATAAGTTAAGAATGAGGACTTGGCCCATGGTAGGCTATAAATAATGTGAGTTCACTTCTTTCTCCTCCTTTAATTTCTGTTGTACTTTGCGCAAGGCCAGTCACAGGTGGAACAATGGATTTAATGTTTGTCACTACATTTTAAGAGACACAGTGACAAACTATAGGTATAGCAAGAAAATGGATACCAGATTGGTGAAGTAACTGGAAACAATGTCTTATTGTAATAATACTATCTTACATTCCTTTAACAGCTTATAATTTTCAGAGGATTTGATCTCTAAAACAATACTTTGAGGTCAGCTGACAAATACTGGGGGTGTGTGTGTTAAGTCGCTTTAGTCGTGTCTGACTATAGCCCTCCAGGCTCCTTTGTCCATGGGATTCTCCAGGCAAGACTATTTGAGCGGGTTGCCATGCCCTCCTCCAGGGATCTTCCTGACCCAGGGATGGAACCCACATCTCTTAAGTCTCCTGCTTTGGCAGGGGTGTTCTTTACCACTAGCACCACCTGGGAAGCCCTGACAAATATTAATTTGTAATTAATATAGTTTGTGTTTTATACATGAATCTATGAACGCCCAGAGAGATTAAGTAGCCCACCAAATGTCAAACCAACGTGGGATACAAATGCAAGTTTGCTGAGCATTCATGACAATTGCCTCTTTGTTACACTGCCTCACTTAACAAGCAGTAGAAGGAACTGGGAAATACTCTGGCAATGTCTACAGAAAGACATGATAACTGCCTTAAAATATTAGGAAGATTTTCCTGTAGTAAAGGGAATAGAATACTCCCCACGAAGTACAGATCAGGACTGGTGGGTGGATAGTATAGCCAGATAAACTTTGGCTCAGCATCACAGGAATTTTTGAAAACTTAGAGGTATAAAACAATAGATGAAAGTTGACGAGGGAGGTATTCAGGGATGCAAAGCAGCAGCGTCTGTGTTGGGATATTGGTTGAACTAGATCCATTCAATTACTCCATTGTTATTTACGTAATTATTGAGCAAAGCCCTGTGCTAGGCATTGTGGGAGACAGATAATTAAGATGTTGTCCTCGACTATGTGGATCACCTCAAATGCCCCCACAACTTTAGAAATCATGTGAGTGTTTGACATTTTTATTTAAACAGATTTTTAAGACATTTGGGAAAACACAATTGGCATAACAGTGGAGACTTCAACAACTGACAGAATGATGCTTACATCCACCTAAATGTTGCTGTATTTTTCAATATTGAATGGACATATGAACAAGCGTGCATGGCCATGTGAGAACTGTGCTCATCTTCCGAAATGAGAAATAGACAACGTGACAGGATGACAGTTGTTTTCTTTTACTCTATCTTCCTTCTAAAAGACTCATTCTACTTATTCTTGAACAATCTAGAATGCTAACTGTAGCTTGCAGCGGGGAGCAGGTCAGTGTATCTAGTTCTTTATGCCTTTGAAATTAAAAAAAAAAAAATGTAACCATGTGCTATTCTAAAGCAATTCAATATTTGCATTTCTAATTCCTATAAATTACAAGCATTTATTTTATGAAACTTGGAAGGATCACTATTTGTCTCAAATTATACCAGTTATGCCGGCATCACACCAGAACACAGAATTATGGAACATATGAGATAGAAACCTGACACTCAGTTCCCTGCGATGTGTTAAGCAGAGAAAAAAAAAATTGTACTGCTGTATAAAAAGCTGGATAATCAGGAACAAACCTCAAATTATAAGATTAAATCAGTAAAGAAAACAATTGAAAAGGTACATGCAAATCAGAACCTCTGAAGAGAGTCCAAATGACATAATGGAGAGTTGAGTAATGAAAACAAACACTCTTAAACTGCTATGGAATTCATAATCTGGATTAAATATGGATTTTGCTCAAATCCATAGCTCATGTATATTTCTCTTAAAATAATGCGTTGAAGTGTGTTTGGGCGTTAGGAAATTGTTACTGTTGTTACTTCCTTAAAAAATAGACTAGCACACTTAATGCCACAAAGGAAATAATATTTTCTATGATTGAAAGAAAAAAGACAGTGATTATCTTTTCCAGTAAATTAGTTTTAAAAGCTAGACCTAGTCCTCAGGCAATTTCCAGCCCACTAAATTTCCCCAGGCTTTCCCACATTTGTTAGTGCCAAAATAATGACACATCTGATACGAGTAAGCCATCAGAGCCTTGAGATATCACTGAGAAACAGTTCTTTGGATCAGAGTTCGAAATTCTGTTAAAATTCTTACGTACTACAGACTGATTTATCTCTGACATGTTCTCTCATGTCTCCAAGAATACCCACACCTATGAAGCTTACAAGTTAGAGTAGATCGCTTGCTACAGGCTGATTAACAGACCTTCTACAGATGTTTGTTGAGTAGATCTCAAATTCCTGGTTCAACTATCACATGCATAGAAACTTTTTCTTTATTAATGATCAATTACTTTAAGAAGGGGAAACTTAAAGCCTTTATTGTTTCAAAAAGCTATCATTTTATTTCTCAAACTTTCAGAATAGAAGTGACCTACAAATTTAAGGGCCAATCAAAGATTTAAAAACTTGCCTCCCTTATCGGAACAATGAAAAGGAAGGATTTTTCTGTTTTAAATGACACTATAGGATTGAATCTTGTAGCTGAAGAACAGGAAAGAGGCTGATCTAATAGTATTTAATTAACAAATATTAAATCGGGAAAAAAATCCTCTTATTGAATTCATGCCCTTCCTTCAGCAATGACTCATATCCCATCTAAACCATCATTTTAAGGTTCAGAATGATAGAATCTCATCCAATTTTGACTTTTATGAGGTCTTCATATGTTTGATTACCATGATCTCAAGTCACTTGTTACTAAAAAATATTAAGTCAGGAGACTATTTAGAACTGTGTGATGATTTCAGATTCCTAAAGCAAAAGAAAGTTGGACCATGCCTTTGAATTGTCTCTACTCTTGTTCAAGGGAAAGTCTATCCTACAGTGAAGTAGATTCTGTCACTTTCCTTTAAGACATATTCCTAAACAGAGCTGGAAGAACCAGGCTCCCTGACTTCAGACTATGCTATTAAGCTATGGTAATCAAAACAGTATGGTACTGACACAAAAACAGAAATTATAGATCAATGGAACATGATAGGAAGCCCAGAGATAAACCCATGCACTTACGGTTACCTAATCTATGACAAAAGAATATACAATGGAGAAAAGGCAGGTTTTTCAATAAGTTGTTCTGAGAAAACTGAAAAAGGATGAAATTAAAACACTCATTAACATCATACACAAGAATAAACTCAAAATGCATTAAAGAACTGTGAGGCCAGACACTATAAAACTCCTAGAGAAAAACATAGGCAGAACACTCTTTGACATAAAATGCAGGAAGATCTTTTTTGACCCACTTCCTAGAGTAATGAAAATAAAAACAAAAATAAACAAATGAGACCTAATTAAACTTAAAAGCTTTTGCACAGCAAAGGAAATCATAAACAAGGTGAAAAGACAGCCCTCAGAATGGGAGAAAATATTTGCAAATGATGCAACTGGTAAGAGATTAATCTTTGCAACTCAGCATCAAAAAAACAAACAACCCAGTCAAAAAATGGGAAAAAGACCTAAATAGACATTTCTCCAAAGGAGCCATACAGATGGACAAGAAGCACATGAAGAGATGCTCACCATCACTAATTATTGTTGTTCAGTAGCTAAGCCATATCTGACTCTTTGTGACCCCGTAACTGCAGCATGCCAGCCTCCTCTGTCCTCACTGCTTCCCAAAGTTTGCTCAATTTCATGTCCATTGAGTCAGTGGTCGTATTAATATGTAATCATCTTATTCTCTGCTGGCCCCTTCTTCTCCTGCCTTCAATGTTTCCTAGCATCAGGATTTTTTCCAGTGAGTTGGCTCTTCCCATCAGGTGGCAAAGTATTGGAACTTCAGCTTCAGCATCAGTCCTTCCAATGAATATTCAGGGTTGATTTTCTTTAGGATTGACTGGTTTGATATCCTTGTTGTACAAGGGACTCTCAAGAGTCTTCTTCAGCACCACAGTTCAAAAGCATCAGTTCTTTGATACTCAGCCTGATGGTCCAACTCTCACATCCAAACATGACTACTGGAAAAACCATAGCTTTGGCTATATGGACCTTAGTTGGCCTAGTGATGTCTTTGTTTTTTAAAACACTGTCTAGGTTTGTCATGGCTTTCCTTCCAAGGAGCAAGCATCTTTTAGTAATTTCATGGCTGCAGTCACTGTTCTCAGTGATTTTGGAGAGAAATGCAAATCAAAACTATGATGAAGTATCACCTCATACCAGTCAGAATGGCCATCATCAAAAAAATCTACTAAGAATAAATGCTGGAGAGGGTGTGCTTTCCCTTCTACTGTTGATGGGAATGTATACTGATACAGCCACTACAGAGAGCAGTATGGAGATTCCTTAAAAAACTAAAAATAGAACTACTGTGAGATCCAGCAATCCCACTCCTGGGCATATACTGGAGGAAAGCATAATTCAAAAAGGTACATGCACCCCCTGCCCCCTGCTCATTGCAGTACTATTTACAGTAGTCAGAACATGGAAGCAATCTAAATGTCCATTAACAGAGGAATGGATAAAGAAGATGTGGTATATATACACAATGGAATATTCAGTTCAGTTTAGTTCGATCACTCATTCATGTCCGACTCTTTGTGACCCCATGAATCACAGCATGCCAGGCCTCCCTGTCCATCACCAACTCCTGGAGTTCACTCAAACTTACATCCATCAAGTCGGTGATGCCATCCAGCCATCTCATCCTCTGTCATCCCCTTCTCCTCCTGCCCCCAATTCCTCCCAGCATCAGAGTCTTTTCCAATGAGTCAACTCTTCGCATGAGGTGGCCAAAGTACCGGAGTTTCAACTTTAGCATCTTTCCTTCCAAAGAACACCCAGGGCTGATCTCCTTTAGGATGGACTGGTTGGATCTCCTTGCAGTCCAAGGGACTCTCAAGAGTCTTCTCTGAAAAAAAAAAAAAAAAAAGAGTCTTCTCTGACACCACAGTTCAAAAGCATCAATTCTTAGGTGCTCAGCTTTCTTCACAGTCCAGCTCTCACATCCATACATGACTACTGGAAAAACCATGGGAATATTACTCAGCCATAAAAAAGAATGAAATTGTGCCATTTTGCAAAGATGTGAATGAACCTAGGGACTATCATACAGAGTGAAGTAAGCCAGAAAGAGAAAAACAAATACTGTATAATATCACTTATATGTGGAATCTAGAAAAATGATACAGATGAACCTATTTGCAAAGCAGAAACACAGACACAGACACAGAGAACAAAGGTATGGACACCAAGTTGTAGGGGTGAGGGGGGATAGGATGAATTGGGAGATTAGGATGGACATATATACACTGCTGCTGCTGCTGCTAAGTCGCTTCAGTCATGTCTGACTCTGTGTGACCCCATAGACAGCAACCCACCAGACTCCCCCGTCCCTGGGATCCTCCAGGAAAGAATACTGGAGTGGGTTGCCATTTCCTTCTCCAATGCATGAAAGTGAAAAGTGAAAGGGAAGTCGCTCAGTTGTGCACGACTCTTAGTGACTCCCTGGACTTCAGCCTACCAGGCTCCTCCGTCCATGGGATTTTCCAGGCAAGAGTACTGGAGTGGGGTGCCATTGCCTTCTCTGATATATACACTACTATATATAAAATAGATAACTAATGAGAACCTAGAGTATAGCACAGGAAACTCTACTCTACACTGTGGTGACCTAAATGGAAAGGAAATCCAAGAAAGAGAGGTTATATGTATACATATATCTGATTCAATTTGCTATACAGCAGAAACTAACAACATTATAAAGCAACTATACTCCAATAAAAATTAATTTTCAAAAAGACACATTCATACTTCTCACAGCTCTCTACTGTGGGAAAATATTTTATACATTGAATCCTTTGTATTTCAGCAAGTGTTCATTTATTTCCCTCCAATTTAAGAATAACATGCTACCATCCTACATGTGAGGTTATCATGCCAGGAAGACAAGGATCAAAGAGGCTGCAGTGGGATCTCCCCTCAAGATCAGATCAGATCAGATCAGTCGATCAGTCGTGTCGACTCTTTGCGACCCCTCAAAGTCCTACTCAAATGCTCCCATCATGAGTGCTGTGCTTCAAAGTCTATATTCCATGGTTAACACGTTAAGAAATCGAAACTACACACTTTCAAGTTTAGCCTAATGATTGGAAGTACTGTTCTAGGTGTCAGGACATAGTCCCTATTCTGACTGATTTTATCAGCTGTGTGATCTTGGGCAAATTGCTTATTAGGGCGGGACTAATAGCACTTTCCATGGAAGTTTGTTGAGAAAACACAGTGAGATAACACACAGAAAATGCTTAGAACACTGTCTAGAACACAGTAAGTACTCAATGACTGATCGTTAGTATTACTTCAATAATTAACATGCTTGGCTGTCAAATGTATAGATTTAGATGTTGAGTTTTTGCAAATGTAAGAAATTATCATGGGCTGAAAAGCTAGCCTCCTTATGTAAATTCAAAACCCATATGATATCCAGCTTGAGATTTAATATTGGTTCACATCAAGTGATTCTAAATTACTCCATAATAACATCATAATAGCAAATAAGCACCAACAGTATCCTAGTACTTTGGAAAGTTTTGAGCAGACATGATCTAAGAGATCTAAGACATGGTCCATCTATATTGAATTTAACTTAACTTGCAGGCAGTTTCGGGGCTCTTGAGACCAGTCAAGCACTTTGCAAATGTTTATTTTATTTACTGACAGATGCTAACATTTTCTTTAACCTAATCTAGGGGAAGGTAAGATGAGAGAGAGTCCCTGACCAAATCAAGTGGCAAAGAAGGGAAAGAAAAGAGACTTCCAAGATGTAGTTAAATGTGAAGCATGAAGAAGGGATTGATGTGGCAGGGAGTGTGGTTGTAACGAGATAGGGTCCAAGAAGAAGGTGAGATTGATTGCTACAAGTAGCCTGACTGTGAGCTGAGTCTTGATTTTGGGGAAAAAAAAAAAGTGAAAGTCACTCAGTCATGTCTGACTCTTTGTGACCCCATGGACTGTAGCCCACCAGGCTCCTCTGTCCATGGAATTCTCCAGGCAAGAATACTGGAGTGGGTAGCAGCCATTCCCTTCTCCAAGAAATCATCCCAACCCAGAGATCGAACCCAGGGATGGCAGTCAGAAATGTGGATTGACCAACGGATGGAAGATGAGAGAGCTTCGGGAACATCGTTACAGGCTTCCTTTGAGTTGGGGAAATCTTGGCTTATACTCATATCTCAGAGAAGACTAATGTGTATGGAGGTGGAGATAAGGAAAACACTGGACTAAATGAACTTCCAAAGCATTTACTATCAAATGATGCTTTTATAGTATTTATTTATTTGGCTATGCTGGGTCTTCATTGCTGCACATGGGCTTTCTGTAGTTGCAGCAAGTCCTAGGAGCTACTTTCTAAATGGGGTTCATGGGCTTTTCACTGCAGTGGCTTCTCTTGTTGCAGAGCACAGGCTCAAGGGTGCTCAGGCTTCAGCAGTTGTGGCGCATGGGCTCAGTAGTTGTAGCTCGTAGACTCAGTCGCCTGTGGCATGTGGAATCATTCTGGACCAGGTAGTAAACGCATGTCTCCTGCATTGGCAGGTGGCCTCCCAACCACTGGACCACCAGGGAAGTCCTAAATGATACTTTTCAAAAGATGTTTTAGAGTACTTCATATAACTGGAGCACAGTACTTTTTTTAAATTATTTTTTACTGAAGGATAATTGCTTTACATAATTTTGTTGCGTTCTGTCAAATCTCAACATGAATCAGCCATAGGTATACATATATCCCTCCCTTTTGAAACTCCCTCCCCATACCACTCTTCTAGGTTGATATAGAGCCCCTGTTTGAGTTTGGAAGCAATCTAGATGTCCATCAACAGATGAATGGATAAAGAAGGTGTGGTATATATACACAATGGAATATTACTCAGCCATAAAAAGGAACACATTTGAGTCATTTCTAATGAGGCGGATGAACCTAGAACCTATTATACAGAGTGAAGTGAGTCAGAAAGAGAAAGATAAATACCATGTTCTAATACATATATATGAAATCTAGAAAAATGGTACTAAAGAATTTATTTACAGGGCAAAAATGGAGAAACATACATAGACAATAGACTTATGGACATGGGGATAGGGGAGGAGAGAGTGAGATGTATGGAAAGAATAACATGGAAACTTATATCACCATACATAAAATAGATAGCCAACGGGAATTTGCTGTACATCTCTAGAGCACAATACTTTTAATGTGCAGTATCTGAGTTCAGGAGTAGTAATAGAGTCTGACCCCAAAACAGGGATCATGGATGCTGCTCAGATCTATACAAACACAGTTGAGAAAAGGAAGGTTTCCTAACTTTGTTTTTAAAATGGTACAATCTGTGTGTATATGAATAGGTAGGTAGATAGAAAGAATTATGGGTTGATCTAGCTGTAGCTCTCAAATCAGAAAGAAATATTTTCTTTTTTAAAGCAATTTCTCAGAATAAGCCTTATACTTTGTAGTATTCAACAATAAATTAGACAAAATTATGAAGCTGATCATTTTAAAAATCTCTTGCATCTAGTCTACAGTTGTTGCATGAAAAAAGGAAAGAATGTTGGTTTCAAACTTTCAAAAAAATTCATTTCTAAAGATAAATTGTACTTTCAATAGTTATTATAGTTCTTCCTGGAGAAACTTTAGCTAAGGGGGTGAAGTTACTTTGATTAGAAAGTAAAATTTCAAAATGGGAGAAGCTTGAGTTACCTAGTCGAGAGGTATCAAATCCTAATTTTGAGAAAGTCTTCTTCTAATGTCTCAGGACCCTATTTCCTGGATTCAGGGAGTACCAGAGCTGGGAGGACCTTGGTTGTTCCCTGGTTCCAGCTTTTAGTTTCACACTGGAACCTAAGACCTCCAGAGAGGTAAGTGACTTGTACAAGATCCCACAGTTAGTGATGAGCAGAGCCAGGACTGTAGGTACGGGGATCTCTTGAATCCCAGTTCAGTGCTTTTTCCACTACAACATGCATCTTGTCTTGACAGAAATGGAACCTGCATTGAAAGCCTCCTGGGAGATGCCATGTGGGTCTTTTTTTATATAAGTGTGATGCATTTTTTTTAATTCCACTTTGAGAAAAATGCTGCCAAAGTGTTCTCTAGGGAGTGGAGCCTCTATAAGGAGAAGAGAGTGTTCATGCTTGGAGATCACAATGAATAATCATTCATTTAACACCTAGACTGCATCCCAAAGGCCACAACCACCCTGGGGAAGATGATCAGATGGAGAGCATCTGAATTGGGTTCAGGAGAAAAAGACACAGAGAAAAGTTGAGGAATTTAGCAACCTAGGGACGATGGAGTAGAATTGAAAAGTGAGCAAGACTTGAGAATGGAAGCCCTGTGGGTAGCAGAAGAGAAGCTCAAATCACCTCTATCTGATATAAATATATTCTCTCTAACAGATACAAAATACTTATTCTTTATATTCACTGAGAGCCCAATAGAGAACTAAACAGATACCTTTGGGCTATCCTAGGGGGTTGGGAATCCAGCATTTTTCCATGTGTGCATTTTTCATCCATTAAACCCTTGAGGAGTGGGGGACAGTGTGGGAGAATAAAGGAGTCTGAATGGGGTCAGACAAAAAGAAAAACATCAAGAGATGAATGGAGCTGAAACATAATGGCCGGATGGGACAAGTGCAAAGTGTTTTGTGCCTGGCTCAGCAGTGAACCGGTGATCAGTTTCCTTAAAAAAAAAAAAAAGTGAGGATTTCCCCCCTTTGTTTTAGAATTATCTCAATTCAGTTTCCTTTATTTTACCAAAAATGCAGCTTTAATCTAAGCCTGAAGAATAAGTCTAGGTATTCTATGTAGTACACCAAAATTCCAGATAAACCTTTTGAGAGATATTTCTTTACCTGTAACAGGGGCTGAATAGGTATTGGTTTATTAACAATTTAATAGTTTGTTAATGAACTGAAGTCAGTAGCACCTGTGTGAACCCCAGTTGCTGGCATGTGCGTATTCAGGATGAATCCTGCATTTGTTTTCTTCCCTAAATGCAGTCTGAGTAAAAGAAATCTATCAGATCTAATATCTAACTGATTTTGTTTTTCTTTTTTTCACTGATGTTGAGAGAAGAGTCTTTTCAGCTAGTTTCTCTCTGCACCACCTGATCACAAAACAATGCAATGATGGGAAAGAGCATATTTGTTCTTGGGACCAAGTTCACATTTATCTTGAGAGTGAGACTGCAGAAGCCTCCAGGGTACCCTAATGAGGACTGCATAGATAGTGTAAGACGAAATAAAAGACAGGTCTTTCCCTTCCTAAGTGTCTTAGATCCTTGTCTCTAAAGGCAGACTGTCGGGGTCCCCTCTCGGACAACTGCCTGCTGCTGACAGGAGAGTTCGGCAAACACAAGTGCCTACCACATTCCTCAGGTTTCCAGAGTGACCAGGAAAGGGCATGATCTTGCTTTGAAAGAGCATTCCCTGGGCTGACTGGATTCTCAGTTAAGACTTTCTCAAAAGAGAGACTTTGAAAAAGCAAAACCGTTTCTACTCACAGGAAGATACATTTAGCAGATAAAAAAATTTAAATTTCTATCCAGACAAGTATAAATTTCCACTATACATTCGACAAACTCATCACCATCACAGGTGTCTTGTTGGAACCTAAGTCATTTATGTCTCATCCAACAGACCCTATGTTGAGACAAGCAAACTCCTGAGATATATTCAGTGGTCACACCCTCTCACAGTGAGGGGTTTCTAGAAAAATGCCAAGGTGGCATTATGTTTCATTCAAAAGAAGGTGCTATTCTATAGCAAAACTTTTTCTTTGTGTCTTAAAATTCACTTTTGATGAGTTGAACTTTTTCCTTTTACTTCTAATAAGTAGCCATGAGCAGAGAACTCATGTTTTTTTTCAAATATAACCTTGTAAGCAGTTCTAACAGTTAACAATTTTATTGTTATTGTTGTTATTATTATTACTTCCAAATCCAAGGAACTATGCTTCCATGATGTTTGGAATAGCTTCAGCTAGATCATCCTTCAAAACACTTCTACGTTTTGTGGTTCATTTGAACTGAAGCGCTTAGGATTCAGTATCAACAAGCAGCCAATGACCTTTGTAAATACACCTAATTTACTGAGTCCATTAGGTTTATGATAATAAATAAAACCTCTGTAATGCTCCATAATAACAATAATGCCTTTCAAATGATTCTCTACTTAATGGCCAATTTCAGAGCATTAAATGATGCTAACAATCAATTTCCTGGATATTATTGTGCTTCAGTTTATAAATACCAAATTATATCAAATTATATAGGTCGTAGCATTACTTACGCAAGCCAGTTGCAGGATTTACATTGATATTCTGTAGAATAATTGCCAGGCATTGTGTCATGGTGTTTTGTTTTTTTTTTTTAAATCTGATTCTCCACAGGTTACTAGGCTTTTGCACTGACACTTTTCTCTAACTTTTCCCCCCTCAGGATCAGGTAATTAAAAGGGTATTGATGCAAAGGGAAGCCGAACACCACATGGCTTGGCAAAGTGTCTCCATAAAGTCCTGTCCTGTAGCTGTGGATACAAACTCAAGCTGGTCATGTGCAGAACTCCAGCATGTTGAGCCCACTACCCCTCGGCACAGCCAAATGTTTCAGCAGCTGCCCTTTTGTCCTGTTTCTTAAATAAACAAAGAACAGATACAAATTAATGACCTAGATTTATGGCAAAACACACTGCCTTCCCAGAGCAAATAGCCTTAAAAGAACAGATGCTAAAATCACATTTCTTCCTCACAGACCCCCAGAGAAGATAGTTCTGTGAGCACGTTAGTTTCTGTTCTATAGAAATTAATAATTAGTAGAATGTAATTGTGGTGTACAATGTCACGCTTACCCCAATTTCTCGAGCTTCCAGGCGTGGGCAGAGTCCATGGTTTGTTTCATGATCTGCAGCCCCATTTTTGCTCCAGGATCTTAAATAGCTTTATTTCACTTTTGCATTTTACTTGACTTTTTGCTAAGAATGATCCAAAGATCATTTTCCTAGGATTTTAAATAATACTTAATGCGTAGATTTGGTTAACATCCTTGCTGATATGGTTTCTAAAGAGTATCAGGAATGTCAGAACATTTCCTTTGTTTTACTCTGTACCACAGGATGGGACTGTGTGAAAATGGGGTTGTTTCCTTCAAATTTGGTTCAAAATTTGCTTTCTGCTTTGCTTCCTTGGTTTTTGTTTTAGCCAATGCTAACTACACACACAACAAAACCCGACAGAAACAATGAAACCCTTGCTGCTGATTTTACATCCAGAGATTTAGCAGTAGCTTCTAATTTATGGCAAAGGGGAATGAAGCTAGGTCACCTCCAGGCAGGCATTAGAATGAAAAGGTACAGTATGTCATTGGCAACACGTTGTGCATTCTCTTTATCCCACACTGTACAATATTTCCAATCTTATTCAATAATTTAATATACATTTTCTTGTCAAGCTTCTTGGCAGCAGGCTATGCAGCTTGCAAGATGGACTGAGAATGCCACAGGTGGGCTGATTAGCGGGTGGCATTTCTGAATTCTAACAAGCTGTTAGCATTATGTCTGTTTGCTTTAGGTACAGATGTGAAATGATTTGACAGTAGGTTTCAAAAGTGTGTGAGTACATTTTTGTATGTCAAACTATGGAAATATGTTTTTTTTTTACTTTCACACATTGATGGTATGTATTGTATTTATTAATTTCAGAAAGTGTATGTCACTGACATGGCATAAAAATTAAAAAGCAGTATCCATAATGTATAAAATGAACAGATTGAATAAACATCCCACCCCCAGTTAATCAGAAAGTCTTATCTTGTGCTGCAGAAAAAGTCAGAGGTTGGAATAGCTCAGCCACAGAAAAAGAGTCTTTGAAAAGTTTGCTTTAATTGGGTTTACAGTCTGATGGTGATTTTTTTTCCTTAAAGGAGGAAAAAAAGAAGCAAAAGGGAAAACAACGACCACACGCAACAAATGGTGTGTGGAACACTTGCCAGTCACATTTAGTGACATCTGCCCTTGTCTAAAATTTCAAAGGTGATTTCAGGATTTGTAAAGGAAAAGTCTGCTTGACATACGTAAAGGAAATTTAAAATAAATCTTAGAAATTTACATTTTGGTGTATGCTTAAGGCGATGATACAGTTTTGAAATCAGAGATAGACACCTAAAAGTTAGAGAGCAAAACTAGATGCCATCTGAAGGGAACTCCAGGTAATGGTGCAGCGGGGGCTGGCAGCCAGGAGGGGGGCTTTCTTTTTCTGTGGTGGCATTCAAAGGCAGATACTTGTGTTCAGGCTTGTGGGGATGACACTGCTTAGAAACTATGGTAGAAAATGATGATGGCTCTGCCACTCACCAATGCATTCTCTTCCCTAGTCCTTGGAGAATGTGCGTGGGTGCATGCACGCGTGCTCAGTCGTGTCTGGCTCTTTGTGACCCCATGGACTGTAGCCCACCAGGCTCCTCTGTCCATGGAATTCTCCAGGCAAGAATACTGGAGTGGATTGCCATTTCCTTCTCCAGAAGATCTTCCCAACCCAGGGATTAAACCCAGGTCTCCTGCACTGCAGGCAGATTCTTTACCACTGTACAACCTGAGAAACCCCATCCGTCCCCACTATAAATAGCCACACTTCTGCCTGTGGAATTGCTTTGCAGTAGATGTTGGTGGGAGAATGCCTTCATCTTTCTATGTTAGGATCTGAGAAGTCCCTCAGTTACAGTCCAGCGGGGATGGAAGGTAGACCTCAGCATCAGAGCAGATACTCAAGGTGGTTCCCACTGCCCATATAGGACACCAGGGAGCATAAGGAGGAGGCCCCCAGAGAAAGCTTGGTCAGAGTGTTATTCACAGCTTTCCCCAAGTCTATTTTCTCACCTTGGTCAGGTGTGAGAAGTCATCCCAGTAAGCACTAAGCAACATGAAAGAGGATTTTGTCTCCATCATTACTGACGTTAAGAGCTCTAAACCATCTTAAAGGAAAGCTAATATGACAGTCTGATTTTAAAGATTAAAAAAGAAAAGTGACTTAGAGAAATCAAATCATTTCACAAGCAGTGCTTCGTTTGTTCATCCCAGCGGTGCTGTGAGGTGAGCTGAGGGAGCAAACATCCCAGGTGAGAAAGCAGCCTTGGGGTGAGCTGCTTATTCACAGTCACACAGCTGGACTTCTATACCCCGAGTCCCTCTCTGCAAACTAGAGGTGGACTACTCTTAAAGAGGTAAACATCTTTATCATCATAATAGGCTCTCAACCAATGGCCATTGGGCACCAACTTCAGGCCAGACGCTTTTGTAGGTGCAGTGAATAAAACTGACAAAAGTCCCTGCCCGGGGCAGTCTACCTTCCAGTGGGAGGGACAAGGTGAAGAAGTGTCTTATGCCGTATTTAAGAAGCCGAAAGGACTCAAGGAAAGTGAAGCGGACAAGGGTGATTCAGAATGTGACAGGTGGGATGACTGTGGTCTGGAAAGGCACCTTTGAGGAAGAGGGGTTGGAGTCCCACAGAGATGGGGGCCAACTTTCCAGGCAGAAAGAACCAGCGTAAATCCTGAGGAGAGAGGAGCTCCTGCAAGATCTAAGAGAGCCATGCCACTGGTGTGGCCGCAGCAGCTTGGGGAGAGCAGTGTCCAGGCTGCCCAAGAGATACTGGTTGGTGGGGGTGGGGGTGTGTATTGAGGCCACTGTTGAGGAAAAAAAGCATTTCCAGGGTTTTAGGAACCTCACGGGCTTTCCAGGTGGCACTAGTGGTAAAGAACCTGGCTGTCAATGCAGGAGACATAAGAGAAACCCGTTTGATCCCAGGGTCAGGAAGATCCCCTAGAGGAGGGCATGGCAACCCACTCCAGTATTCTTGCCGGGAGAATCCCAAGGACAGAGGAGCCCGACTGGCTACAGTTCATGGGTTCACAAAGAATCAGACACTACTGAGCAACTTAGCACACAGCAACATAGGAACCTCTCCATGGTGAAAATTCTGTGTGTTCTTCTGAAGGAGAGCATTGCAAATTCCATATGAGAGACTTCCAAATGAGTTTTTGGAGCCCAGATCAGTTTCAAATGGGAGCTTGCCATTGGAGCTCATACGAAATGGGCTGGAAACAACACTGTCCCATCTTGGGTTTAAGCACTTTCTGTACAAATGTTCCAAAACTGGAACACTCTCTTGTACAAAATGGCTCTTTTAAACCTTTGCATGATATCCGCCAGCTTACTAAGCCTCCTTCTCTTACTGGGGAAGGATGTGTTCTCTAGACATTTCCACCCATTTCAATATCAACAGTATAAAAGCATAGTGATCCTCACTTCTAGATCTGAGAGACTATGCTTTCTTGTCTTTTTTTTTTTTTTTTTTTTTTACTAGTTTTTACACTAACTAGCTTTTGGCTAATAAAAGAATTTCTTACATTTTTCTATATTCATGTTATTGTTGTTTAGTCTGGCTCTTTTGCAACACCATGGACTATAGTCTGCCAGGCTCCTCTGTCCATGGGATTTCCCAGACAAGAGTACTAGAATGGGTTGCTATTTCCTTCCCCAGGGGATCTTCCCAACCCAGGGATAGAACCATGCATCTCCTGCATTGGCAGACAAATTCTTTACCACTGAGCCACCTGGGAAGCCTATTCTACCATATCAAATATACCCAAACCTTAAAGGTAAGAACAGGGTATAACGGAGCCCACATGGAGATCCATGATAGCTCAGCCCAAGTGAGAATCTGTTATTACCCTTGTCCTTGACGCCTGGAGTATTTTAAGTGCTTAGTACAAATTTGCTGAAGGTTAAAGCATTTTCATCAATAAAGAAAGTGGATAGCAAAGGAAAACTATTTTTCACTTTACCTCCCCAAAACAACTGTACCGTGAGTTATTTTCTCCTCCATCGTCCAACCTACTTCCAGAAATAGCTTGCGCAGGAGGAATGTGACACCATCTCTAAGGGCCTGGAGCTAACAGAAGATCTGTCTCTCCTAGGTCAGCATCTTGGGAGGGGTTTACATACAGAAAAGCGACCGGGTGTTATTCCTGGGTGACGGGCTTTGATGTCTCCTACCATCCAGGGAGGCTTCGGGAGAAGTCAGCATCCACAAACACTGCCTGACCCCATGCGTTTGTCCAGCTGCCACAGGTTGTTTCGGCCTCCCCGCTGGAGCCCAGCTGCTTCACACTGCCTTCATGGTGTGCCCGACCTCACTCGCCAGGGCCATCAGTCTCTAAGTCCCAGCCTGTACTTCTCCCTACCCGCAACAACACCATCCACGACACCGTTAAAAACCCAAGGCATGCAGCTAAATGCCAGCCTGCATTTATTTTCAGCACACACAGAAAAGACTCCCTTAAAAACAACACTGATAGTGTTAAAGAACATTTCTGTATTGCAACGTGCCCAGCTCTGTGCAGAAAGAGACCACTGCTGGCTCGTCTTATGGAGGACCGGCACTTCAGTGATGCCTTTGGAAAGATGATGGATTTGCGCTGCTCCGTCCCACTCCCAGCTTGCCTGGTCCCCCCTGTGACCAATGGCAGGCATTCGCGAGACAGCTGGCAGGGTGAGGGGTGCAGGCTGAGGCTGTGCTAGAGCTCACTGGCCTCTGCACGGATCAAAGACTCATTAGCATTGCTCTCACCAAATCAACTTATTGGCTCAGACAATCTGTATTGCTTCAAACCTTCAGACAGCTATAAAATTTATTTGTAAACGAGGCAGGGTTAGGAGGTGATTTTTGACAGGTCCCATCTGAAGCAAAAGGTACACAATCCCAAAGGCATACATATTGCATGCATACGTTGTAATTCTAGTGTTGTGGCAAATACAAATTAATGATTATTTCCCAAAGTACAATAAAAAATAATGACTTGGGGTTATAAAATATGAAAAAGAGCCCACAAGGAAATTCAGAAAATATCTTGACCAGGAAGATCTGGTGACAGACTACTCAAAATATGACTTTACGGTTTATGATGTTTCAAGAATTTCCTGAAAGATTTATAAGCTGGTAGACTTTGCAGTGTGGCAGTGCATGTTGCCTAGGCTATTGGGTGCTATTGTTTTGTGGCTCAATGGACAAAATCAAAGTGGAGAACTGAAAAGGCATCGAGTTCTAATTTAGATTGTACCCCTGACTAATTGTGTGGCTGACAGAAGTTATTTTATTCCTCTGTGTTCGAATTTTGCTGGAAATAAGATGGGAATTACAATAGCCAGCTATTTACCTTTCAGGAAAACTGTGAAAAGAATAACTTAAAAAAAAAGAATCGCCTCTTGCTGAAATATAAAGGCCTGGCTACAAGATAATGAGATTTGCTTTTAATTATAAGGGAAACTTCACTGTTGATGTAAAAAACTTTGCATTTTGGCTCCGCAAGTTTGCCCATCCTGAGGATTCTCTGTGTAGGCTGTTCAGCCTGCTGGAAATAGCAAAGGTATCAACCTTTCTGCTGTTCGTTTTCCTTTTAAGAATCCTCCAGTTCCCACTACGTTATTGCTTGGAAGGAAAAGAAGGCAGCAGCCTGTTTTGCAGTGGGAGCCTGACGCTGTCTGGGTGGTTCTCAGGTACTCAGAGCCCCAGGAGCCACGCACAGACTCCTTGACTTCCACCCTCCGCGGAGCCTCCAGCGGGGGCGTCAGCCATGGAGCTGACTCCTCGGCGCAAGCTGCTAGGTCAGTGGCCCCTGGAACTCCGACCCACCCGTCCACTTCATGGAGATATTAAGCTTGTGATGTCCAGATGCTGGGTTTTTATGGCGTCAAGTAAAGTAGCTGGGGAGAAAGAAAGAAGAACATTTAGTTAGATCCCCCAAAAAGAAACTCACGGCAGGTATATAGACATCTTTAAAAAAGAAAGATTTCAAAGCGTCTCATGTTGCATGAAGTGCAAGCAGTAAACAGCTGTTGAGTGGAGGGGATAATGGATGGTGGGGCCCGTGAGCAGCGCAGAGGAGATGGCTCTGTGGTCCTGAGCAAGGGCGAGGATGCTCCTGCCAGGGAGAAGGGAGTGTGTCAGGGCAATAAATCAAGTCAGGGATTCCAACCATTGGGTTTGCAGTGAGGATTTGCTTCTCAGTGGGTTGCATTTTCTCACTAATAATTCTCTTCAGTGGAAAAGAGGGGAAAAAAAGAGAGAGAAACTTTAGGATCATTTATATCATGAACCAATTGGGGGTAAACACTGCTCATTTTCAAGTCGACCTCTGATGAAAGGCCTTCTGCCGTTTCAGCCTTTGCTAAGCATGTGAATTCCCAACCACACTACATGTGCCGGAAAATGGGTGTACAGTGTTTATATGACTTAAAATTAACTTTAAAATTGGAGATGCTCACCCGATGAGTGCTTAGATGTTTTCTGAGCCTCGATGCTTTAGAGTCCACATCTTAGCATCTTTTACACAGTGGCTCCCTGTATCCTATTTTATGCAAATCAAATGGTTTGTCTAAAGGCATATTAGCATTTGTAATGGTTTAAAATCTTTCATTCGAGTATATATAAATTAGATTTTTCAGATGCCCTGTCATGTATTCATACTTATTTATCCAAGGTTAAATTTCTATTAGACTAATAAGCCAGTTCATTTCTTGAATGATAATGAAATATGTATAAGGGTTTTCAGTGAACAACGTGCTTTCACATCCAGATTGAGCCTGTTTTTACTGTTGGGTTGATTTTTTTAATCCTATACATTTTTACTAAAAATAGTTTACCAAAAGCCAAGTCTGCTTTAATTTAATTATACTTTAAAAATCCATCATCTGCCAGCAATTAGTTACAGTAACATTAGAATTTGAAACTATAGTCAGCAAAAGAGACATCCCAAAATTAAAAAAAATCACCATCAGGATGCAGAAATGTGTCCATTTACTGGTCTTTTCACCTTCCTCTCCTGTGCTGGGTATTTCACAGTTAATGATAAAAGGGGAGGATTTGGAGGCAACCTGGTGCTCTGTGAGGTGGGGCGGAGGGCTCTGCTGGGCGCCATGGCATGACGGCTTCCTCTTGATGCTGATACAGAAAGAAGGGTCATAGCCATGCCAGGACACTGACAGCAGGGGCAGCTGCCACCCCCACTGGCACATGCCACTTGACTCAGTGCCTAAAGATAACAAAACAGAGCCATAGGAAAACAGAAGAATTCCATTAGCCGGAGCAGTCATCCTCCGGGAGAGGCGAGCAGGCTTCAACCTGCCAAAGTTCGATGAGTAATGAACGCGGCCCCAGAAAATTTATGGATTCCACAGTTTCCAACCACCCTACAAGGTTTTTCTATGCCTATCAGCAATTTTAAATGCATGCTTCTCTGTTGCCTCCTCCACTGCCATGCTGAATTGGCAGTTTGGAAAGCCCCCCAAATCTCCCCTTTCTTGGAGGAGCTGCTTTCCTCAGTGAAGAGAGCTGGTTTAACATGTAATAGAGAAAAAGAGAGGAAAAGGGAAAAGGAATTAACAAAAGTAATAATGGCAGTGGGATGCAAAGAGAGAGAGGGTCTAAAACAATAAAGTTAGTCTAGTGCAGAACAAGGAAACAGACAATAGGCAATAAGCATTGCACCTGCCTTCTTCCAGAGAGCTTCTTGGCTTATTCAGAGAAAAATATGTAAAAGGAAAGTCAAGATGTATAAAGAAGAAAATCTTCCAAGCAAAGACAAGAATGACTTTGGCACTAAGATAAAAGTGTGAGGTACACAAAAGTAAAAAAATTTGAAGTACCTTGGGAAACACCACTGGAAGTGACATCTAGATATCTAGATGTGTAAATTTGGAAGTCAAGGAACATTTTTTTTTTAAGCATTCAGAAGGAATTTAAATCTTACTCTAAATTATTTGGCAATGTCATCTTCCAGTTATCTGAACTGGATAAGCGCAACCTGGAAACCCTCAACTGTCTGCATAAGCACAAGTAACTATTTAATAATGCAGTTATTAATGCAGTTAATAATCTTTAAAGACAGAGGAATTCTTGTTGGCTTCAAGTTAGCATGAACTTCAATCCTTATTTTTTTTTTGTAGAAGCCCATTTCCTTTAGTTGGGTGTAGTGTTTAAGAGTTTGGACTCTGGAGTCATACACATTTGAGTTCAGATGCTAGCTCTGTGCTTCCTAGTTGTAGGAGTTATGGTTATGTAACTAGTTATGGTTATATAACTAGTCATAGGCAAGTTGCTTAAAATTTGTCTTATAACGGAGACCATGACAGTAACTTATTTATAAGATTGTCATGAGGATGAACTAAGATAATGGATAATTAACACAATAAGCACTTAATAAATCTTAGCTGTTTTATGATTATAATTTCCACTCTTTATGAGGAGATATAAGATCTATCCATTAGTCCAAGTATGTTTCCATGTCATTTATTGCTATTATAAACTTATTTTCCTGGAAAGCTCAATAGTCCCTGCCTTTAAAATGGAAAGTATAGGGTGATGGGTTAGATGAGACAGGAGGGGAGGGAGAATTTGACCAGTTCAGGATTAGAGAGAGATACGTTAATTTTCTTTGATATTTCCAACATGACCAAATAGAGCATATTTAGGCACAAAATCATATATACTTCATATGACTTATATTTATATGACTTTATATGTTCTTATATTTGAACATCTTTTGTAATTAGCCTAACATAAAATGGAAATCCACAACCACTTTCTATTTTATGTCTGTCTCTCAACACTGAGGTTCTAGTTTTTTTAAAATAATTCCACATGTGGCCTGTTAACTCAAACAAAGTATTAAATTTTCAAATTATTTTTAAAAATATTGTTTAGCCTACATTCTAAAAAATAATACAAAAACAAAGTAAACAAACAAAGTTATAAAGCACACAGCCTAATTTTTGTGGGCCACCATCTCAGGGCAGCTCCAGATTAGCTGACTTTTCAAGAACCCAGGACTCTCTTCTGCCCACTGAGAATGGAGGTGAGTATGTATGTGCTCAGTAGAGCCAGGGAAGCAGTGTCATGGAGTTAACAGTAAAAAGGAAGTTTTCTGGTGGAATCAGAGACTTGGGCAGAGTGCAAGTGTTTTTAGTCGCTCAGTCGTGTCCGACTCTGCAACAGCTTGTATTGTAGCCCACCAGGCTACAATTTCCCAGGCAAGAATACTGGAATGGGTAGCCATTCCCTTCTCCAGGGGATCTTCCCGACTCAGTGAGAAAACCCGGTCTCCTGCATTGCAGGCGGATTCTTCACCCTCTGAGGCACCAGGGAAGCCCAAGACTGGGGTAAATTAAGTGTAAACACCTGTGGGATAGGAAGCTGACTTCCCAGGTTAAATAGGATCTTGGGCAAATCTGCTGGGTGAGTCTTAGGAAACAGACAGGTTTGCAGTCTCTGTCTTACGTTTCTTTTAGAAAATGGCATGTAATGGCCCAGAGATTTCTCGCATGATGCGGGAGCGTGCTCCCTCTGCGTCTTTCAGGTACATCTTTCTTCCCCGGGAGCGACCCTACCTCACACCAGAAAGTTGACAAAAATCACAGCCCAAGATGGTATGACAGCAGCTTGATTAATAACGATTATCACAACAGATGGAAAACTGTAGACAAAACCTTCCATAGAACGAGTCTTCCACGAAATCTCTTGATGAGACAGAAGGATGGTTAGCTTACACAGAATGATTCCTTACTTCACAAAATAAAACCGCTGAATTTCTACCCACCCCTTTTGATAATTTTCACAAAGTCTCCAGTGACTTACGAGGCAGGCGCGTGCTACTTCTGAGGGCAGCAGACCGCGTGCACCTTTGGAAACGCCTCCTTCGCCTGTGTGTCCCTTACAAAAAGTGACTGCGTGGGGTTTCTCTTCAGCAATTCATCTGGCCAGTGGGCCCACACAGCGTGGACCTCTGCTGCTGACAGAAAGTGAGTTTTACACCTGTCACCACAATGTTTCTTGATCATTTGGGCTGTTTTGCTTCATCCCTGCTTTTTGCTGTTTGCTTTCATTTACAGTGCAAATAGCCTCAGCAGACGCTAACCATTAATTCTGGAAAGCGGAGCCAGAGTCTTCTTTTTCTATTCCTTCCCTCCCCGCACGACCCAGCTCAGCATGGAATAGAAAGGACCTGGGCCCTCCTCCTTCTGCCGCTGCTGGAAGGAGAAAGGACAGAAGGCCCAGAAGGCCCCAGAGAACCGGCTTTGAGACATAGGGACGGCAGCCCAGGCGGCAAGATGCGAGGAGGGCTCGCTCCTCTTTCCATCTGAAGAGCCTTCCAGAGCTGGGCAAGGATGCCGGTCTGCGTTTGAGTCTGCAGACACTGCTCTGCATTCCTTCTCCCAGACCAAGGGGAGTGCCCTCCAGCAACTCTGCTTAATTACCCAGTTCTTCCGAAAATCTAGAGAACTCCCTCAGTCGAGCAGTCCACAAATTAAGCCTGAATTGCCAGCAGATTCCTGTCAGGCAGACTATTTGGAGTATTAATTATACCACTAACACTCTGCCTCACTATTAAAGAACTGAATCAAAAGAATGCATTTGCTGCAAAACCTGAACTCAGGCGGCCTGTCAGAAAGGCGCTTGCAGTGGGAAAGGTGGAGAGCCGCTGAGCCTTAAACTGCTCACCACCTGACAGTCCTGGGCAAGGACGATGGGGCTGAGCTGGGGACCGGAAGATCTGGATTCCAGCCTCTGCCCGCCCTTCTCACCTGCCTGCCGGAGGCAGGTCAGTCGTCTCTGTTCACTGTTTCCCCGACTGTCAAGTTTGAGGAAGGAATTCATGAGACTGGTATGAGAACACAGGAGATAACAAAGGTGAAAGCACCTTGTAAACTCTAAGGGGCTGCACACAGCTAGGTCTTCATCCTTGGAGTGAAAGCCTACAGGATGTAGGAAGTTCGGGAAAGAGGTACCCTTTCAGGCTCCACCATCCCTTCTGTAATTGGTGTCTGCTTACTGCATCCCTCCAGGGCTGAGATTGCCAAGGAAGTCTGAAAAACAGGACAATGGATTGTTGTTGTTGTTATTCAGTCACTAAGTTGGGTCTGACTCTTTGAGACCCCATGAACTGCAGCATGCCAAGCCTCCCTGTCCCCTACCATCTCCCGGAGCGATGGATATTTCACAGTAAATGAGGAAATGTTATGGTTCAGATTAGGTGTAGGAGTTTGGGGACCAGAGAGACTGGGTTCAAAACCTTTCTCGGCTCTTCCATGCAATGCTGAACAATTTATTTAAATTCATTAAGCCTCCCTTGAGGGCATCCCTGATAGCTCAGTTGGTAAGGAATCTGCCTGCAGTGCGGGAGACCCTGGTTCAATTCCTGGGTGGGGAAGAGCCCCTGGAGAAGGGATAGGCTACCCACTCCAGCATTCTTGGGCTTCCTTTGTGGCTCAGCTGGTAAAGATTCCACCTGCAATGTGGGAGACCTGGGTTCAATCCCTGCAATAGGAAGGGTTGGGAAGATCCCCTGGAGAAGGGAAAGGCTACCCACTCCAGTATTCTGATCTGGAGGATTCCATGGACTGTACAGTCCATGGGGTTACAAAGAGCTGGACATAACTGAGTCACTTTCACTTTCACTTTCATGCCTCCCTTTCCTCAACTGTAAGATGGGGGATGATAAAGACACTGCCCCTCATGGAGTCACGGTGATGATTAAATGAGGGAATGCCTGTTAATCATGGGGCACACACCTGGCACAGGGTCACGGTCAATCAGTGTCACCCAATCTTTGTCCTGCGGAGGCTGACTGCTCTGTTTGTAAATACAGTAGGCATTAGGTGAATTGGTCGTATTTGGTTATTTACTGAGCCACTTTTACAAGCCATCCAAGGTTTATCTCAAGTGTTACCACCACTGTAAAACTTCTCTTGGGCCAAGCCCTGCTCCCCAGCCTGTAGTAATCTCCGTGTTAAGTTCAGGGCCAGCTTTGTGGGCATAGGACCTGTGCAGCTGGAGAGGGCCCCATGCTCACAAAGGCCCCTCACTTGGCTTAATGCTTCGTTTAATGTTGTTGCTGTCTTTTTGAGCAAGGGACCCTGTATTTCCTTCCTGAATTGGGCCTTATAAGCTATACAGCTGGCCCTGGTTATATTTTGCTTTTGCCTCAATTCTGCCTTGAAAATTTTGTAATTTGCTGTTAACGTGCCTTTAAGAAACACAATCAATCCTTATTATTCATGGATTCCATAACTGCAAATTTACCTACTCGATGAATTTATTTGTAATCCCAAATCCATACTCATAGCACTGGCCCAGTCATTCACAGACATGCATGAAGTGGCCCAACATACACGTTTCCAGCTGAAGTGGGACAGGGGACTCTCTGACTTCTTGTTTCAGCTCATACTGTAAGCAAGCACTCTTTTTTTCACACAGCCTATTTGGTGACATGTTTTTCTGATTTTTGTTGGTGATTCCACTGTTTAAAATGGCCCAAAAGGTGGTACTACAGTGCTGTCTAATGTCCTAAGAGCAAGAATGCTGTGATGTGCCTTGTGGAGGAAAAATGTGTGTCAGACAAGCATCATTTGGGTGTAAGTTATAGTGTTGTTGACCATGAGTTCAGTGTTAATGACTCAACAATATCTATTAAATAAGGTGTCTTTGAGGCTTTCCCAGTGTCTCAGTGGTAAAAAAAAAAAAAAAAATCCACTTATAATGCAGGAGCTGCAGGAGACCCAGGTTTGATCCCTGGGTTGGGAAGAGCCCCCTGGAGAAGGAAATGGCAACTCACTCCAGTACTCTTGCCTGGGGAATCCCAGGGACAGAGGAGCCTGTCAGGATACAGTCCCTAGTGTCGCAAAGAGTCAGACATGACTGAAGCGACTTATAATGTTTAATGGTGTCTTTAAACAAAAACACACATAAAACAATACAATATCAATACAAAAACAATTTTTGTATTGGTTGATTGACAAAAATGTGACCAAAGGCTCGCAATAACCTGACCCTCTATTTCCCTTGGAGAAATGGTTCAATATTCACCTAATTCAGTTTTTGCTGTGGCTTTGTAGAATATAAGTACTGCTAATAAAGAGAATTGTCTCTAACTGATGCTTTCAAACTGTGGTGCTGTAGAAGACTCTTGAGAGTCCCTTGAACTGCAAGGAGATCAAACCAGTCAATCCTACAGGAAATCAATCCTGAATATTCATTGGGAGGACTGATGCTGAAGCTGAAGCTCCAATACTTTGGCCACCTGATGCAAAGAGCTGACTTGTTGGAAAAGACCTTGATGCTGGGAAAGATTGAGGGCAGAAGGAGAAGGGGATGACAGAAGATGAGATGGTTGGATAGCATCACTGATTCAATGGACACAAGTTTGAGCAAACTCCAGGAGATAGTGAAGGACAGGGAGGCCTGGCGTGCTGCAGTCCATGGGGTTGCAAAGAATCGGACACACTGAGCGACTGAACAACAACACCCTTTAAAGTAAGTGACCCCGTTTTATTCATCTTCTCATTTTCCATTGTCATGTTTGCCCTTCCCCCACCAGTGCCCAGTACAGTGGTATTCAAAAAAGCGAACTGAATTAAGTTATGGTCTTGACTTTGCAGAAACATTAACAGCCAATTGTCAATTCTGAGGTTTTACTGCTGGTCCCCTGTGAAATCAAATTCTCCTTGGGATATTGTGGTTACATGAAAGACTATCCCACACAGTGAAAGTTATCAATTACTCTCAATTTTTTTCCTTGTTGAAATGAAAGAGTACAGCAGTGAATGGTCATGGACTAAAACACCTAAAGTCTTCATAATCTTCAGACAAAATATTGAAGACATAAACTTGAAACTTGTTAAGAAGTTGTCATAGAGTTCTAAAGGGATGCATAACAAATTAAGGAGTTTGTATTCTCAGAAAAACAATTTTGGATATAGTGAACTGTTTATAAGAGATTAGCTGAAATAAATAAAGGGCTTTCCCAGTGGTCCAGATGGCAAAGAATCTGCCTGCAATGCAGGAGAACCAGGTTCAATCCCTGGGTTGGGATGATTACCTTGGAGAAGGGAGTGGCTACCCACTCCAGTATTCTTGCCTATAGAATCTCATGGACAGAAGAGCCTGGTGGGCTACAGTCCATGGGGTTGCAAAGAGTCATACATAAATGAGATTTAAGCACACATACACAGCTGAAACAGACTGGCAGGAATGGCACCCACTATTTGGTTAAAGACTTCTAGAATAAGTGATATATTTATCAACTGTTTAAAGAAGATAGCTCTACTGGATTCTGTGTTGGTAGTGCCCCAGAGTCTGCCGAATGCAGAAGTGGATGAAATAATTTGCTTATTTATCAATAGCATAATGGTAATAATGCCTGTTTTATCATAGATGAACCCATCTCCAAATCTGAAAAACATGCATTTTCATTGGCTGAGTCCAAAACTTTCTGATATCTATCCTGATTTTCCTTGGGAGGAAAACGATTTGTCTTAACCATTTTATTCTTTGTGTTTGAGGAATAATGTGTACCTAAAGCAGTCAAAGGCAATGGCACCCCACTCCAGTACTCTTGCCTGGAAAATCCCATGAGCTGAGGAGCCTGGTAGGCTGCAGTCCATGGGGTCACTAAGAGTCAGACACGACTGAGCGACTTCACTTTGACTTTTCACTTTCATGCATTGGAGAAGGAAATGGCAACCCACTCCAGTGTTTTTGCCTGGAGAATCCCAGGGACAGAGGAGCCTTGGTGGGCTGCCGTCTATGGGATCGCACAGAGTCGGACACGACTGAAGCGACTTAGCAGCAAAGCAGTCAAAATAAGTCAGCACCTGGTCCCGGGACCCAGTTAGTGCTCCCACTCACACCCTCCTACCCTCCACCTCCGTGCTCTTGGTTCTGGGCTCTTGACCCTGGCTGCTAGATCTGGCTCCTCTCTCTTAATTTGGCTTTTCCTTCTTCAGAAGTATGTCCATAGTTTGATAGGCTGCTTCAGAAATAATCAGCACCGACCACTAAGTAAACAAGTAGGGCTGAGACAGGCCTGTCCACAAGAAAGATGAGGTTCAGATTTGACTGATAAACCACCAATGGAACAAGCATAAAAGCACAGTAGGTCATGAAGAAATTATTGATGTGTCCTGACAGTTGAGGAGCATAAGGTGTTAGACAATGTGCCTTTTGAAAAGAGGAATAAGAGGAATTAAAAGATCTTCACCACCTTTATGACATGTCTCTTTGGGTTTGGCTAGTAAACAGCAACAAGGTTACTTGAAATGAAAGTAAGGTGAGAAAGAGGAGGTTCCAGCTGAAGAGAAAAGTGGTCCTAAAGACCTGGAAGGAAGATGTGAAACTATAAATAGCACACTTGGGTCAGAGTGCAGAGAATGAAGTTAACTGTGAGAGGAGAGGAGGGAATAAAACCCGAGCTACCCACCATAGAACCCAACAATCCCACTACTAGGCATATACCCCGAGGAAACCAAAATTGAAAGATACATGTATCCCATTGTTCATTGCAGCACTATTGACAATAACTAGATCATGGAAGCAACTTAGCTGCCCATTGACAGATGAATGGATAGAGAATTTGTGGTAAATGCACACGTGGAATATTACTTAGCCATAAAAAGGAACACCTTTGAGTCAGTTCTAATGAGATAGATGAACCTAGAACCTATTATTCAGAGTGAAGGAAGTCAGAAAGAGAAAGATAAATATTGTATTCTAATGCATATATACGGAATCTAGAAAAATGGTACTGAAGAATCTATTTATAGGGCAGCAATGGAGAACAGACATAGAAAGTAGACTTATGGACATGGGGAGAGGGGAGAAGAAGGTGATATGTACTGAAAGAGTAACATGGAAACTTACATTACCATATGTAAAATAGACAGCCAACAAGAATTGGCTGTATGGCTCAGGAAACTCAAACTGGGCTATGTATCAACCTAGAGGGGTGAGATGGGGAGGGAGATAGGAGGGAGGTTCAAAAGGGAGGAGATACATGTATACCTATGGCTGATTCATGTTGAGGTTTGACAGAAAACAACAAAATTCTGTAAAGCAATTATCCTTCATAAAAAATAAATTAATTAAAAAAAAACAGCCCCAAGTTACTCAATTGAATCATATGATAAAGGCCCAAGAATTCAAGGAGGAGAATGTACTCCATCAGGCAATGGGGATCCACTGAACATTTTCCAACAGGGGAATATGGAACTTAGAAGTGCAACTAGAAAATAAGTGCAACAATGATGCATAGATGCTTGGAGAAACACAAGAACAGGAAGCGAGACCAGAGAGGAGACTTTGGCAACAGCAGACAGCAAGGAGCAATGAGGAGCACAGCTCTGGAGAAATGACATGGCAGAGTTTGAGTCTGTGGCCCTGGAGACTGGGCCCATGGAGGTGAGGGTAAACAGAGAGAAGGGGGATTGAAAGATGAGGACTGTGAGCCCCAGTGACTGGGAAACAGAGGTATGTGGTGAGTGAGGTGGATAGAAGGTTTTGGCATGTGTGTTTAAGATGCTGGAAGCAATTGAAAATTGGCAGAGTCTAGATATGACTTCATCTGAATTACATTTCAGATATTAATGCACCAACTGTTCCGACTTTATTTCTCTGTTACCCACCAGTATTTCTCCAAGAAAGTGTGTCCAGGCTTGATTTCTCAGACCTGAAGTAATCTAGGCAGAGTTTGCTCTTCCCAGGTGGCTCAGCAGTAAAGTATCCACCTGCAAAGCAGGAGACCTGGGTTTGTTCCCTGGGTCGGGAAAAACCCCTGTAGAAGAGAATGGCTTCTCACTCCAGTTTTCTTGCCTGGAGAATCCCATGGACAGAGGAGCCTGGTGGGCTACAGTCCATGGGATTACAAAAAAGTCGGGCATGATAGCAACTGTACAACACCAAAAACAGACAGAGTTTAGCCTGGCTGTGATAACACACACTGGTACGCATTAGAGATGATCTTTCCCCGAAAGACTCCTAGTGGAGAATGTAACATCTTTAAACTTAGGTTGCTTATAGAATTAGCAAAATCTTGGTCTTATCTTTTGTACCCCTTTCCCTAGTCCTTCAAATTTAATAATACACACACACACACTATTGAGTTTCTCTTATTCCAAGTCCAGTGCTAACATTGCAAAAGACAGAGGTGAATAAGATGCTGAGCTGTCTTCAGAAGAGCTTACGGTCTGGTGAAGACTCCAGTAGTTGGCTACAGTGATGGTTACTGAGTACTGCTATGCACTGAATACCAGGTTTGGAAGGCGCTAAGAGGCAATGCTGCCTAATGGTTGAGCACGGATTATGGTAGCTAATGTGTAGGCCCTGGAGCCTCCTTGCTTGCATGTTAAGTCACTTCAGTTGTGTCTGACTCTTTGCGACACTATGGACCATAGCCCACAAGGCTCCTCTATCCATGGGATTCTCCAGGCAAGAATATTGGAGAGGGTTACCTTTCCCTCCTCCAGGGGGTCTTCCTGACCCCGTTGCTGCTGCTACTAAGTCACTTCAGTCGTGTCCAACTCTGTGCGACCCCATAGACGGCAGCCCACCAGGATCCCCTGTCCCTGGGATTCTCCAGGCAAGAACACTGGAGTGGGTTGCCATTTCCTTCTCCAATGCATGAAAGTGAAAAGTGAAAATGAAGTTGCTCAGTCATGTCTGACTCTTTAGCCACCCCGTGAATTGCAGCCTACCAGGCTCCTCCGTCCATGGGATTTTCCAGGCAAGAGTACTGGAGTGGGGTGCCATTGCCTTCTCCATCCTGACCCTGTTAGCAGGACTCAAAGTCCTGATGCAGGGTTTATGCATCATGAAAACATCAATCAAAGTCTTAACCATCCTAGTACCTTTGTTTTCCTATCGTAAAATGGGAATAATTCCTTCACAGGATTGTATGAAGATTAAATAAGTCAATAAATATAATATACCATTACGTGTTAGGAACTCACATATGTTCCTAGCACATGATTAAACACTCAGTAAACCTTGGCTATTATTGTTAGACAGTGCCTTCATAAATACAATCTCATTTAACCCTTATGTTAGCTCTACAAAACTAGTATTATTTTTCCCATTCATGAATGAGGACCTCAGTACTCAGGAAGAATAGCTGACTTGCCCCAGGTTGCCATTAAATGAAAGAGCTATGGCATGAATCCGGGTAAGTCCACTGCCCATTCAACAATATTGCAATGTATCTTGTTACACGGTAGAGTGAATTAAAGAAGAATGGTATAAATCTCAATATGATTTAAAACCTTGAAACTGAAGACAAATTTTAAGTGGCTGATAATACAATAATCAATAATGATTATAGCTGTTAATATAATTTCCTAATTTAAACTTACTCCACAAAAAACCTTTTAACATCATTTGATTGTGATAATGAATTAGATTGACCAGGTATTTTCCTCTTTGATTTAATGAACTATCCCTGGAGACATGGTTTATTGAAAAATTAACTCTTAATTTCCTAAGGGTGTAACTAGTTTGCTAAAATTAATAAATTGATGAATTTTAGAAAATGTCAAGTTATTGTCAAGTGTCTGAAGGCCCTGTATGAATGCTAACAAGGTATTTATATATTTATGTTTGTATGTATACATACCCATATATGTGGGCTTTCCTGGTAGCTCAGATGACAAAGAATCTCCTTGTAATGCAGGAGACCCAGGTTTGATCCCTGAGGCAGGAGTACCCCCTGGAGAAGGAAATGGCAACTCACTCCAGTTTTCTTGTCTGGAGAATTTCATGGACAGAGAAGCCTGGCAGGGTACAGTCCATGGGGTCACAAAGAGTTGGACACGACTGAATGACTGACACATACATATATGTACATATATATATGCATATGCATTTTATATACATATACATTTTATATACATATACACACAGAAGTACACAAGGTCAGTTATGAGGCTGCAAGGATGAGCTCTGTGTTGCACAAAATGAATCACATCATAGGGGTTGGCTGCTTCTTGCCCATGAAGCTGATGTGAAGAAGTCCACACTCTGCTGACTTTCACTTGGGCTCTGGCACTTTACATTCTTCCCTTAAGATTCTTTTCAAGCACTACCTTACATTTGCCATCTGGTCAACCTCTGAGGACTAAGCTTGAGTCAGTCTCCCACTCAGGCCAAATTAGGCAAAATATTTGCCTGAAGTGGCCCTCAACCCACATAATCCAAAGGGAGAACATCAACCCTAGCCTAAAATGAAAGCCGGAGGTCAGTACAAAAAGAGTTGTACCAACTACCAAGGCAAAGAGACAAAGGGAAGACTACAAATGAAAAACGGGAGAGAAATCTGAAATCAAAAAGATTCAGAATGGTTCAAGAGAATGGTGTGTTATGGAGAAACTATTTTTTACATGCAGGGGAATTCTGGTCTTATTCTTATTGGGTGCTAGCCTAGATCTGGACAAGAGAGTAGCTATTTTAACATATGTCTTCTCTACACTGAGCTGTAAGCCTTTTGATAGCATGATGTGATGTGCATCTTGTCATTTTTGTATCTCCCATAGAGTCTGACATATGGCAGACACTTACCAAGTATTTGTTGAATGAATTAAGGAATGATGAATAGAGTTAATGATATACTACCAGCACTACTACCCCAACCAGTCATAATACCCATCACTTTTGGGACATTTGCTATCAGCTCAAAATTGTGCTGTGTACTTGACATATGTATTTTTTAATTCTTACAAAACTTTATAAGGCAGATGCTGTTCTTAACCCATTCTATACATGACAAAACAAAAGCTTAGAGAAGTTATCTTTTCCAAAATTGCATACCTAACAAGTGGCAGAAATAGCATACTAACCCAAGTCTGTTTGACACCTCAGTCCATGAACTTGATCACTCAATTATACTGTTATGGAAACCCAGTTTTGTTTGACCTTGAATTGGATTCTAAAGGTTGTATAATCCCCTGTTTTTCCCTTCGACTTCCACTACTCAAACTGGGCTCTGTATTTTGGGGGCAAGTCTCCACCACTATACTCAAAACATTGTCAGATAGTTATGTTTAGATGGGCGTCTTGATGGAGGAACACTTATGTTCCCCTACGGTAAATAGCATAAGCCCTGGAATACAGTAAGTGTTAAATAAATGTTTGTGGAGTTAAATAGCTATTGACTTCTGAATTAATGATGGTGATTATAAGTCTATGTTTACTAGAGACCATTTTGATTTTGATCCATGGATTTCCTCATGGAGGGACTGAAAGGTCAAGAGATAAGATATACAAGCCTGTTTCAGCACCTCCCAGCAGCTTTCTTTGGGGCTGGATTTATTGCCTTCTTGGTTGAAATGTTAGCTCTCAACTTTGCTGAGATGTCAAGAGCAGTGATTTTAGGTGTAGGGCTGTCAATTGCCCCCACAAACTTACTTTTTAACTCAAAAGTGCCATCTGGCACTGGAATGGGAGACCTGTCATGAGGTTCACAGGCCCTCTGGACCTCCAAGAAGGAGGGGAAGGGAGGCCTTCAGAAACAGGGTACCCTGTTCCCAGCTTTAAACATTAAAGTAGTAAAATAAAGGAAGAAATTTTAAGCTATAAAAAATCTAAAACTTTCAGTAAAAAATCAACAATAATAATGGGCTTCCCTGGTGGCTCAACGGTGAAGAATCTGCCTGCCAATTCAGGAGATGTGGTTTCGATCCCTGGGTCAGGAAGATCCCCTGGAGAAGGAAATGGCAACCCACTCCAGTATTCTTGCCTGGGAAATTCCATGGACACTGGAGTCTGGCAGGCTACAGTCCACTGGGTCTCAAAGAGTCAGACATGACTTAGCAACTAAACAACAATGACAATTATAATAAGAGCATCTGAGAGTAGTGGTTAGACAGCATGGGCTGTGGAGTTAAACCAGCTTGTTTCCAACTCTAGTTCCTCACTCACTACCTGGGTTATATAGGGCAAGTTACAATCCTGAGCCTCAGTGTTCTTGTCTGTGCATGTGTGCAAATTTGCTTCTGTGGTGTCCAACTCTTTGCAACCCTATGGACTGTGGCCTGCCAGGCTCTTCTGTCCATGGGATTCTCCAGGCAAGAATACTGGAGTGGGTTGCCATGTCCTCCTCCAGGGGTTCTTCTCAACCCAGGGATTGAACCCTGGGTGTCTCTGATGTCTCCTACCTTGGCAGGCAGGTTCTTTATCAGTAGTACCACCTGGGAAGCCCTGTACAATGGTACCAGTAAAGGCTACTTTATATGATATGTATTAGATTATATATGTGAAATATTTAAATCACACCTATTATAGAGCAAAGGTCCAATAAAAGATAATTGTTATTCAAGCAGTTAAAACTCTTTTATTTACTCAACAAATATTTATTTAGCACCTAGAGCATGCCAGGCACGATGCTTTACCCATCAACATAGAATGGTGAGTAAATACATATAGGGTGTGGGTTCTCACAGAGCTTCATGGAAAATTGTAAAAGTAGCCACAGACCCTTTCCCTCCTTGTATCCACACCCCCACCGTGCCCTTGGAGTACCTTCCCTCTTTGATGCTAAACTTGGCCATATGACTTGTTTTGGCCAATGAGATGCTAGCCAACATGATACAAGCAGAATCTTGTAAAAATGCTTGTGCTTCGTCCTATCTAGCTGCTCTTAGAACCCCTGTGACCACCATCATGTAAAGAAGCCCAAGCTAGTCTGCTAGGTGTTGAGAGACATAAGGCCAATTGTTCCTGTCTTCTTGTATAACAGCTGCCAACTTCTAAAGTGTGAGTGAGGCCATCTAGGAGCTTTGCCTCCAATTGACCCACCAACCAACCACAGGAAAATAGGAGTGCCCAGCAGAAGTCAGCTGATCAGAAGCAGACCAGAAAAGCCACCCAGCCAGCTCATAGATTTGTGAGCGAAATAAATGGCAGTTGTTTCATTTTTTTTTTTTTAGTTTTTTGTTTTTTTTTTTTTAACGTGGACCATTTTTAAAGTCTCCATTGAGTCTGCCCCGGTGCCTCAGATGGTAAAGAATCTGCTGGCAGTGTGGGAGACCTGAGTTCGATCCCTGGGTTGGGAAGATCCCCTGGAGGAGGGCATGGCAACCCATTCCAGTATTCTTGCCTAGAGAATCCCCATGGACAGAGGAACCTGGAGGGCTGCGGTCCATGAGGTTGCATAGAGTCAGATATGACTGAGCAACTGGGCACACACACACATTGAATCTGCCATACCACCACCTCTGCTTTATATTTTTAGTTTTTGTTGTTGTTTTTTTTCTGAGAGGCATGGGGTATCCCAGCTCCCCCACACTGGAAGGCGAAGTCTCAACCACTGGACTGCCAGAGAATTCCCAGTGGCAGCTGTTTTAAACAGTTAAGTTTTAGGTTGGCTTCTTGTAGAGCCAGAGCTAACTGATACAAATTTAGAGCCTAGTGTGGGGCTCACCAGACTTTTTCTGCAGAGGGTTAAATGGTCAATATTTTGGCTTTGCAAGCCATAGGTCATGATGGAAACTACTGAGCCTCCACTATTATAACCCAAAACAAGCTACAAACAATATGTAAATGAGTAATCATGCCTGATTTGGCCTGAGGGCTGTTGTTTGCTGTCCCCTGCAGTGGAGAAGGAAATGGCAACACACTCCAGTGTTCTTGCCTGGAGAATCCCAGGGACAGGGGAGCCTGGTGGGCTGCTGTCTATGGGGTCGCACAGAGTCGGACACGACTAAAGCGACTTAGCAGCAGCAGCAGCAGCTCTAGCATAAGAAACAACATTATTCAAATAACCACAAAAAGAAATATGTGCATATAAACTGTGATAGCTAATGTGCAGCCAATGCTCATCATGCTATTAGAAAGGATAAGAACCTGTCCCAAGCTGGTCATTCATGTACAGGGTCTTGGATAGATTTCCCTAGAAGCAAACCCTGAGAAAGGATTTGAGTGTAACAGTCTATTTGGGAGGTTACCCCAGGAAGCATGGTAGGAGAGTAGAGACACATGACAAAGAAAAAAGCCATTAGAAAGCCAGTTAATGGACAAGTTACCCCATTGGCCAGTGAGGTTTAATCTGCTGGGGCCTCTGGGAGATGCCTTAGCTCACTGCGGGGTGAGGAAGCTGAGCTGTCTCTTCTCCAACTCCCATCCCTCAGTGTTGGAGGGTGGTTCCTGGAGGGCTTCACTCTCCTATGTTCTGCCCTGCAAGAAGAGCATGTAGGCAGAGAGCAGCAGTTCACAGTTAAGAGTCTGACCTGATCTCGAGGCGTGCCAAGGGCTGTTGGGGGGCTCCGAGAGCAACTACTGCAGAAGGCTTCTTGTGGGAGTCAGGTCTGAGCTGAGTGCTGAAAGATAGGTAGGGTTTACAGACAGAGACGCCACAGCTGAAGTGTAGATGCAAGGAAGGTCACCCAGGGAGGAGGCTACATAGAGAAATAAAAAGAAGCCTAGAACTAAGTGTTTAGGAAAACCTACATCAAACCAAGGAAGAGCCTAAAAGAAGACAACATGAGTTTCTCAGGCTGTTGTAACAAAGTACGACAAACTTAGTGGCTTTAAACAGTAGAAATGTACTCTCTCATAATTCTATAGGCCAAAAGTCCAAGATCAAGGTGTCAACAGGGGCGTACTTTTTCTGAAGGCTCTAGGGGAGGGTTTCTCCTTGCCTTTTCCTAGCTTCTGGTGACTCCTGGCAATCCTTGGGTTTCCTTGTTTTGTGAATGCATCACTAAAATCTCTCTACCTCCATCATCGCATGGCTATCTTCCCTCTGTTTGTGTCTGTGTCCAAATTTCCCTCTTCATACAAGGAATCAGTCTTTGGATTAGAAGCCACTTTAATGACCTCATTAATTTGATTACTTGTGTAAAGAACTTATTTCCCAATGAGCTCACATTCTGTGGAAGTTAGGACTTGAACATATCTTCTTAGGTGACATAATTCAACCTCAATAGAGACTGGAAAAAAAAAAAAAAAAAACAGCCACAGATAAGAAAATCTGAAGAGAGCATTGTCATGGATACCTACCTTCCACTCAGAGTGGTGCTTTTAGTAAAAAAAAAATATGTATTTATTTATTTATTTGGTTGTGCCAAGCCTTAGTTGTGGCATGTGAACTCTTAGCTATAGCACATGGGATCTAGTTTCATGGCAAGAGATGCAACCCAAGCCCCCTGTATCGGGAGCACAGAATCCTAACCACTAGACCACAAGGGAAGTCCCTCTAAGCAGTGCTTTGAGGAGGAAGTGATCATCACAAATGAAATAAAGACCATTCATTGGATTTAGAAACGTGGACAATGTGGTTCTCAACAAGAGGTGATTCTGTGTAGAAATAGAAGCATATCAGCAGTGAATATGAGATGAGGGAATGGAAATAGTGAGCATTCAACTCTGTCAAGATACTGGACAGTGAAAGAGAAGAAAGAGAGAGAAGCAAAGGTTTATGGGGTTGAGAGAGGACATTTTTTAAGATGGAAGAGGTGGGAAAGACTTGGTTTTGAGGGGGGTGAGAATATGTAGCGAAGTGAAAGACGTTCAGTCGTGTCTGACTCTTTGAAAGCCCATGGATTGTAGTCCGAGGAATTCTCCAGGCCAATACTGGAGTGAGTAGCCCTTCCCTTCTCCAGGGGATCTTCCCAACCCAGGGATCGAACCCAGGTCTCCAGCATTGCAGGCGGATTCTTTACCAGCTGAGCCACAAGGGAAGCCCAAGAATATTGGAGTGGGTAGCCTATCCCTTCTCCAGGCAATCTTCCCAACTCAGAAATCCAACCGGGGTCTCCTGCATCATAGGTGGATTCTTTACCAACTGAGCTACCAGGGAAACCCAAGTGACCAGCAAAATGCAGGATCCTGAGGAGACAGAAAGGAACGGCTTCCTGGGATGAGCTTCTCTGTTGTAAGAGGCAGGAAGGACAAGTAGACGACAGCAGGCCCCACAATGATTCCTCTATGCTCTGTGCCCTTGTTCTTCCACTGAGTGGTCCCACTTGCCAGTCTTAGGATGGCTACTTGGGAGCAACTACCACCGATCTGCCCCAAGGAGATCTGTGGTTCCACATTTTCCTAGTATTTCCCTTCCATCTGTGATCCTTTGTCAATGTTTATCAATAACTGTCTTTTGTGTCTACACAAAGTGAAAGAGTTAGTCACTTAGTCATATCCAACTCTTTGTGAGCCTATGGACTGTAGCCTGCCAGCTCCTCTGTCCATGGAATTCTCCAGGCAAGAATACTGGAGTGGGTTGCCATTTCCTTTTCCAGTGGATCTTGTTGACCCAGGGATTGAGCCCAGGTCTCCTGCGTTACAGGCAGATTCTTTACTGGCCACCAGGGAAGCCCAGACTCCATCTAAAAGGATTATCCTGAAAGGAGGGAGCATAAGGGTGTGGGGCTTTGGTAGATGCATTGTTTATTCATCTTGAAAACAGCCTCAATGGGAAGGCAGGACAGCATCATTATCTTCACTTTGCACAAGAGGAAACTTAACTCTGAAAAGTCAAGGGTTTTAGAAAAGCTCACATGGATTTAAACCCTTCATTCTTAGGCATCTTGTTGGAGAATTTTCCACTGCAAAGAACTGCCTCCCTCCAAGTGACATCAATAGTGGTTTAGAAATTATATGAGAACAGGAATATTACAGCTTCCAGAAGGAAATGGAACATTTCTTTTCTTGAAGACTTGTAGAGTAACAGAAAATATTTACAGCCTTGTTTTCTTAGGAATAATGAACCAAGCTGGTGTCTTGGGAAATAAATTTGCCTTCCTTGAGAAGGTCATACACCCAAATGACTCAGATGAAAATACACAAGAACTATTTTCCTATCATCTTAAAGCATCATCTCTCCAGCGAACATTAACTTAGCTCCTACCATGTGCCATGGATTGTTCTAGGGAGGTTGTTGCTGTTCAGTTGCTCAATCATGTCCGACTCTTTGTGACCCCCATGGACTGCAGCACGCCACGCTTCCCTGTCCTTTACCATCTCCCAGAGTTTGCTCAAACTCATGTCCATTGAGTCAGTAATGCCATCCAACCATCTCGTCCTCTGTCATCTCCTTCTCCTCCTGCCTTCAATCTTTCCCAGCATCAGGGTCTTTTCTAATGAGTCGGCTCTTCACATCAGGTAGCCAAAGTATTTCAACTTCAGCTTCAGCATTAGGGCTTCCAATGAATATTTGGGGTTGATTTACTTTAGGATTGAACGGTTTGATCTCCTTGCTTTCCAAGGGACTCTCGAGTCTTCTCCAACACCATGGTTCAAAAGCATCAATTCTTCAGTGCTCAACCTTTATGGTCCAACTCTCACATCTATACATGACTACTGGAAAAACCATAGTTTTGACTATACAGGCCTTTGTTGGCAAAGTAATGCCTCTGTTTTTTAATATGCTGTCTAGATTAGTCATAGCTTTTCTTCAAGGAGCAAGTGTCTTAATTTCATGGCTGCAGTCACCATCTGCAGTGATTTTGAAGGCCCCCCCCCCAAATAAAGTCTCTCACTGTTTCCATTGTCTCCCTATCCATTTGCCATGGAGTGATGGGACCAAATACCATGATCTTCATTGTCTCAATGTTGAGCTTTAAGCCAGCTTTTTCACTCTCCTCTTTCACCTCTTTCACCTTAAAGAGGCTTTTTTAATTCCTCTTCACTTTCTGCCATAACAGTGGTATCATCTGCATATCTGAGGATATTGATATTTCTCCAGAAAATCTTGATTCCATCTTGTGCTTCATCCAACCCAGCATTTCCCATGATATACTCTGCAAATAAGTTAAATAAGCAGGGTGACAATATGCAGCTTTGATGTACTCCTTATCCAATTTTGAACCAGTCCATTTGTTCTCGGGACTAAGGGATAAAAATGACCTGGGTATCATCTCTGTTCTCAAAGACCTCAGAATCCAGAGACTAGGCAGGCATGTATGGGGGCAGGCTACCCTGGTCATGAGGAGCAGTGAGCCCTAGGAATACACTCCAGCATTTGAAGAAAGGTGATATTTCAATGAAGTTGGTAGGATATAAATCTACCAGAAGAGAGGGGAGGAGGAGAGTGGGCACCAAGAGATCAGACCAGGGGGCAGTAATAATGCCAATAATAAAATACACTGGAGAGGCATTGCAGTTTACTAAACACTTTTAAATATTTTTTAATTTAATCTTCACAGCAACCTTTGGAGAAGTAAACAGTAACGCTCTTTCTCCCCACGCAGTTAGGTCTGGGAAATGAGTTCTCTAAGCAGCAATACGTTCAAAATGAATAAAGAAATCTGCCCATATTGTACTACAAATTCATTAGACTTGTCTTTCTGAGTTTCATTTGACAGGTATTGCTTAATTTGAGGGGTTCTAATTTATTATGTTTAGCCCAGGCAGTGCTCCACACTGTTTTCTCTTAAAGGTTCTTAAGTCTGCCAGCTAAGCTTTGAAAGTCGGTGGAAGTCTCAGACCCTCGCCTTCTCCGCTTTCTGCTTCCTCAGTCAAACATGAGTTATCTTCCAAGACATAGCTGCAGTCCTTCCTGGTCTTTTGTTAACTGATCACCAGCATGGGCACCAAGAATTGACAGCTTCAACTGGAAAACTCATTTAGGTGGAGTTCTAGGCAAATCTCCTAACGATGAACTTCCGTCTTAAGGAAGTGATTCATGCACCACAGTTTATATGTTCATCCATTCATTCAACAAATGTATGGAATGCCCAAGTTACACCGATAAACCTTGTAAAGGACTCAAACAACAAGACATATATTTGGAGTCTGTTGAGAAGAATAGGATAAGCATACAAATAAATAACTAAAGGGCAAGTCAAAGTGAGATAAGCGAGAAGATGGAGCTAGGATCATATGTTCTTTTAATTCTTCAGCAATCATTTATTGAGTCCCAAATATGAGTAAAGAACTATGCCATGTTCTCTCCCACATGTTACCTTATTTAATCTTCACAACAAGGAAAGAGATGCTTTTAGCCCCATTTTATAGATGAGGAAACCAGGCTCTCCTTACTTCCTTCCATGGAAGGGCTTCATGGAAGGAGTTTTCTGTTTCTCTGGGTTTGTTTTGGCTTTTTTGTTTGTTTGTTTTTGCTTATTTTGTTTATTTTGTTGCTGTTGTTCAAGTTTGAGGTTTGCCCATGATTTTAACATTTGAATCTAGGAGAATTTAACAGAAAGCTGAAGAAGCTTAACCTTCAAGGACCCAAGTTTTCATGAGATCTTTTCACAAACTCCTAAAAGGAGCTGTAGACAAGTGTTCACGTTTTTGTAAGATTTGCCAATGTAATTTAGCATTATTCTTAAAGAGGGTGTCTCAAATGTGTGCACTTCAGGTCCCACAAAATCTGGACACACCACAGCATTTAAAAACAGCATGAAGGGCATGTGAAGAAAAAGGAAACTGCTGATACATGCCGTCAAGGGGAGAAAGGTCAGGCACACGTGGGAGGAGTGTGTGGCCCTTTCTGGGCAGGGGCAATTCAAGGCAAGTCTAGAAAGGAAGAAATGATGGCTTCACCCAGCCCTGCATCTGCCCCCTCCTGCCCTCCTCGTGACAACAGTGAAAGAGGGACCTCTCTTCCCCAGGGCCAATCTCCACCCCCAGGCTCAGAGTCCCTCCCCGACAACTTTCTCTATGGAGCATTCCCCTCCCTCCAGGGTCTTCACCTGCCTCTGCTCCACTGGTCCCTTCCCAGTAGAATGTGCTCATGGTTCCTACTAAGGAGGGAGAGAGAATGGAGGAAGGAAAGAAAATCCTCTTTGAAAGATTTTTCCTCTCCGAACTCAGTCCTTTCTTTTTCTCCCCATCCTTGGCCAACGTTCTTGACAGAAATCATCTTCACCTACTGTTTCCATTGTCTCAGCTCAGATGACGTCTCAGCCCACTGCAGTCTGGCTCCTCCCCCACCAGCAGCAACTCCTCCTCGGTGGAAACTGCTCCTGCCAAGGTCATCAACAACCTCCTTGCTGAGACAACAAGAAGCACGTGCTCTTTGGTCCTCATTTTCCTTAGCATTCTGACTCTGAGGACCAGCTCCCAGGCTTTCTTCCTGCCTCTGGGCCTCCTCCCTCTCTGCCTCTATGGCAGGTTCTCTTTCCCAAGTCCAGCCTTGAACACTGGTACTCTTCTGCTTGCCTCCAGTCATGATAAATATCTCTCCTCTGTGTCACAGGCATTGACTCGCTGAAGCTGAACTCAGCATCTCACATCCCCACCCAGCCCTGCCCAGACCTGAGAGCTGCCCGTCTGATACTCTGGCCCAGGCAAGGCACCATTGTCTATAAGCTGCCAAGGCCAGACAGCCATAGAAGGGGCTTGTCGCCTACCTCTCTCTCACCCTAAACCTCAGATTATTGTCCAGACTGGCCCTTGGCATCTCAGATCACTCTCACATTCCGTCCCCTTCTGTCCACCCCCAATACCATGATTTTTGCCTGAATTCCTGGATCTCCTCACCCCACTAGACCCCCCTCCCCTTCCTCGCAATCATTTCTCCAAACCGCAGACAGAATAGACTTCGTAGAACGCAGATGTGTTCACATTACTCTTTTGCTTACATCCCTCAGCAGCCTCCTGCTGCTCTCAGGACTGAGTCTGAACTCCACCAGGGTATTCAAACCTTTCACAGTGAGGATGCCCTCCCTTGTCGCCACGTTCCTCTCATGGACTACAGCCCGACTGCACTACTCATATTCTCTTGCCTCTGGCCTTGCACTCGCTGTGCCCCCTCCATTTTCCTGCTCCGCACACTCCCCAGCCTGGGCGTTATCTGACTCTCTCATATGCCTTCTTCCAGTGACAGCAAATGACTTTGGACAGGAAACCTTCACTGACCTCCTGAGACTGGATTAACACTCAGGCTACGGTGCTCCGCAGCATCTGGCTGGTGGACACCAGCACACTCTCAAATCCTCGGGACAAGGCTCCAGGACTTTGTCCTTTTGTATCCACTGTGGTGAGCCCGGTGCCTAGCACATGGTGAAATAAATATGTGTTGAGGAGGTAATGAATGAAAGGGTGCAGGGAACTAGGTGCCCATGCGCACTGAGTGCCAGGCTGGGGAGTTTGGGGTTTATTTGGTGAGGCACCTGGGGCCAGTGCAGGGTTTGGAACAAGGGAGACTGATGACCTGACCCGTGCTTTAGGAAGTTCACTCTGATGGGTTAGTGGTTGCAGGCTTCATAACAACAGATGACTCCCAAAGGAAGAAGCCCAGTTAGCAAGGCATTGATAAGGTCCAGGCAGGAGGTAGCCAAGCATGGGCACAGGCAGGGAGAGGGCAGCAAAGAGGAGAAACCATGCAAAGATCACATTAATGGACTCCATCAACTGGTCAGCCTGGGGCTGAGGGAATCCGGGTGACCAGGTGACCTGAGACCTATTCTCTTTGTCCTCTGAAGTTTCAGGGTCTGAGACCTCATGTTTCTGCCCTAAACTCTTATATGAAGAGCAGACATTTGCATAGCATTGGGGTTTTATTGTGGGGATTCCCAGGTGGTGCTAATGGTAAAGAATTCACCTCCCAATGCAGAAGACTTAAAAAACCTGGGTTTGATCCCTAGGTTGGGAAGGTCCCCTGGAGGAGGGCATAGCAACCCACTCCAGTATTCCTGCCTGGAGAATCCCATGGACAGAGGAGCCTGGTGGGTTACAGTCCATAGGGTCACAAAGAGTCAGACATGACTGAAGTGATTTAGCATGCATGTATGCATGGGGTTTCATTGCTGCTTTTCTTGTTATTTATCCAAACTGAACTTGAATTGTGAAATAGACAGTGGGTTGCACTGATGTCTCTACACAGAGAGCATGCCATCAGCCCTACCTGGGCTCTAAAGAATGTCTATGGCAGAGAATTATGGGTTTGGCATTTCATTTCGCTTTTCAATCTTTCAATGCTCTGCTCAGCCCACCTCAGTGGAGCTGTCTCCCTGTTCACCTTTCCTAGGCAGTGGCCGTGGCCATCAGCATG
Source organism: Bos taurus (assembly GCF_002263795.3). NCBI lineage: Eukaryota > Metazoa > Chordata > Mammalia > Artiodactyla > Bovidae > Bos > Bos taurus. The sequence continues at coordinate 33,118,242 of NC_037343.1, forward strand.
TAAGCCCTAAGCCACAGCCAGAGCTAGGACAGACACCACCATGCCTCCCAGCAACCGGACGGCAGTCAGGAAGCCCCACAGCAGGCTTCCTATTGGGTGGAATTGGCAAGGAGCTCATGTCTTCTCTTCTGTTTCCCATCAAATGCAAACTTCAAGGCATAGGTTAATTTGAACATGAATTGCCATCATCCAGCATAGCCTTGCTGGGGTTCCCATGTTCAACAGATTCACCAAGCTCAGTATTCCTGAAGCACTTATTCCTGCTGGACAGGCTATTTCTGCTGAAAGCAGGAAGGCTAAAGACGGCAATGTTTTAACTGAGTTCCACTGCACTGCGTGCACTTACGATCACAGCACAGGACACTCGGGTCCATGATGTTGGCCGTGAAGAGTGTGGACCTGGAGCTTGGGCCACCTGGATCAAAGCCCAGCTTGGATTCACTGGCTTCAGGACCTTGGTAAGTCATTCTTCTACACCTGTTTTCTCATCTGTGAAATGGAAGGGAAAAAAGTAACAATGTCCAGGGCTATTACAAGCAATGCTGCTGCTGCTGCTAAGTCGCTTCAGTCGTGTCCGACTCTGTGCAACCCCAGAGACGGCAGCTCACCAGGCTCCCCCGTCCCTGGGATTCTCCAGGGAAGAACACTGGAGTGGGTTGCCATTTCCTTCTCCAATGCATGAAAGTGAAAAGTGAAAGGGAAGTCGCTCAGTCGTGTCCGACTCTAGCGACCCCATGGACTGCAGCCTACCAGGCTCCTCCATCCATGGGATTTTCCAGGCAAAAGTACTGGAGTGGGGTGCCATTGCCTTCTCCATTTACAAGCAATAGATGATACTATCTACATAAAGCACTTCGCATTCAGCACTTAGATAGTGACATTTATCAACATGCTGACCCCTTCAGTAGAATAAATAATCCTATTGGCCATTGGATTCCCTTTCTGGGTCTTTTTGGTTCCCCATCCCCAAGGGCTTCTTCATATTCTTTTTTTTTAATTCATGAATTTATATTCCTTCTTTAAAAGAGCTTCCAAAATGTAATTGCTCCTGGAAGTGATTAGTAATAATATTTCTTTTCTAGTCTTTTTTTATGTTTGGAAAAATTGTGGTAAAATTACAAATATAAAATTTACCATTAGTGACTTTTAGTACATTTACAGTATTTTCAACTGTCACCACTGTCAAGTCCCAGAACATTTCATCACTCAGAAGGAAAACCTGTACACATTAGCAGTCACTCCCTATTCATCACCCCTACTCCAGCCCCTGGTAACCACTAATCTGCTCTCCGTTTCTATGGATTCGCCTATTCTGGGCATTTCATATTAAATGGAATGCTTCTTTTATTCCTAAGACAAAGTTTCAATTTCCCCTTGGAAGCAGTAAGTAAGCTCCTTCAGGCAGGGACTTTCAACTGTGAGTCTGTGGACAAGTTACTGAACATTCCTACATCTTGGTTTCCTCCCATAGAAAGCAAGGATGACAATCATTGGACCCCTCGACCCCAGGGCCATGTGAAGAATGAATGAGATGGCACATGAACAGTGCTTAGTAAGTACTTGTGCACTGCCAACAATCACTAATGCTATTTTTTAATTTATTTTTATTGAAGGATAATTGCTTTACAGAATTTTGTTGCTTTCTGTCAAACCTCAAATAAATCAACCATAGCTATACATATATCCCCTCCTTTTGAACCTCCCTCCCATCTCCCACCCCATCCTACTCCTCTAGATAGATACAGGGCCCCTGTTTGAGTTTCCTGAGCCATACAAAAAATTCCCATTGGCTATCTATTTTATATATGGTAATGTAAGTTTCCATGTTACTCTTTCCATACATCTCACCCTCTCCTCCCTCTCTCCATGTCCATAATCTGTTCTCTAAGTCGGCTTCTCCACTAGTGAAGTGAAGTCGCCCAGTCATGTCTGACTCTTTGCGACCCCGTGGACTGTAACCTACCAGGCTCCTCTGTCCATGGGATTCTCCAGGCAAGAATACTGGAGTGGGTTGCCATTTCCTTCTCCAGGGGATCTTCCCAACTCAGGGATTGAACCCAGGTCTCCCGCCTTGCAGGCAGACGCTTTAACCTTTGAGCTGCCAGGCCTCCCTTGCTTCTCCACTGCTGCCCTGTAAATAAATTCTCCAGTACCATTTTTCTAGATTCCATATATATACATATGTTAGAATACAATATTTGTCTTTTTCTTTCTGACTCACTTCGTTCTGTATAATAGGCTCTAGGTTCATCCACCTTATCAGAACTGACTCAAAGGCATTCCTTTTTATGGCTGACTAATATTCAATTGTGTATATGTACCACAACTTCTTTATCCATTCATCTGTTGATGGACATCTAGGTTGCTTTCATGTTCTAGCTATTGTAAATAATGCTGCAATGTACAATGGGATATATGTGTCTTTTTCAATTTTGGTTCCTCAGGGTATTTGCCTAGGAGTGAGATTGCTGGGTCATATGCTGGTTTTATTCCTAGTTTTTTTAAGGAATCTCCATACAATCTTCCATAGTGGTTGTATCAATTTACATTCCCACCAACAGTGCAAGAGTGTTCCCTTTTCTCCACATCCTCTCCAGCATTTATTGTTTGTAGACTTTCCAATGATGGCTATTCTGACCAGTGTGAGGTGATATCTCATTGTAGTTTTGATTTGCATTTCTCTAATAATGAGCAATGGCAACCCACTCCAGTGTTCTTGCTTGGAGAATCCCAGGGATGGGGAAGCCTGGTGGGCTGCCGTCTATGGGGTCACACAGAGTCGGTCATGACTGATGTGACTTAGCAGCAGCAATAATGAGCAATGTTGAGCATCTTTTCATGTGTTTGTTAGCCATCTGTATGTCTTCTTTGGAGAAATGTCTGCTTAAGTCTTTTTCCCACTTTTTGATTGGGCTGTTTGTTTTTCTGGCATTGAGTTGTATGAACTGATTGTATATTTTGGAAATTAATCCTTTGTCAGTTGTTTCATTTGCTATTGTTTTCTCCCACTCAGGATTGTCTTTTCACCTTGCTTGTAGTTTCCTTTGCTGTGCAAAAGCTTTTAAGTTTAATCAGGACCCACTTGTATACTTTTGTTTTTATTTCCACTACTCTAGGAGGTGGGTCCTAGAGGATCTTGCTTTGATTTATGTCATCAAGTGTTCTGCCTATGTTTTCCTCTAAGAGTTTTATAGTTTCTGGTCTTACATTTAGGTCTTTAATCCATTTTGAGTTTATCTTGTGTATGGTGTTAGGAAGTGTTCTAATTTCATTCTTTTACATGTAGCTGTCCAGTTTTCTCAGCACCAATTATTGAAGAGGCTGTCTTTGCCTCATTGTATATTCTTGCCTCCTTTGTCAAAACTAAGGTACCCATAGGTGCATGGGTTTATTTCTGGGCTTTCTGTCTTGTTCCATTGGTCTATATTTTTGTTTTTGTGCCAGTACCATACTGTCTTGATGACTGCAGCTTTGTAGTATAATATGAAGTCAGGAAGATTGATTCCTCCAGCTCCATTCTTCTTTCTCAGGACTGCTTTGGCTATTCAGTGTCTTTTGTGTTTCAATACGAATTGTGAAACTTTTTGTTCTAGTTTTGTAAAAAAAATACCATTGACAGGGATTGCATTGAATCTGTAGATTGCATTTGGCAGTATAGTCATTTTCACAATATGGATTCTTCCTACCCAGGAACACAGAATATCTCTCCATCTGTTTATGTTGTCTTTGATTTAGTTCATTAGTGTCTTATAATTTTCCTTTTGTCTCCTTGCTGCTGCTAAGTCGCATCAGTCACGTCCGACTCTGTGTGACCCCATAAATGGCAGCCCACCAGGCTCCCCCGTCCCTGGGATTCTCCAGGCAAGAACACTGGAGTGGGTTGCCATTTCCTTCTCCAATGCATGAAAGTGAAAAGGGAAAGTGAAGTCGCTTAGTCGTGTCCGACTCTTTGCGACTCCATGGACTGCAGCCTACCAGGCTCCTCCGTCCATGGAATTTTCCAGGCAAGAGTACTGGAGTGGGGTGCCATCGCCTTCTCTGATTGTCTCCTTAGGTAAGTTTATTCCTAGGGATTTAATGCTTTTTGTTACAATGGTGAATGGGATCGGTTTCTTAATTTCTCTTTCTGATTTTTCATTGTTAGTATATAGAAATGCAAGTTATTTATGTGTATTGATTTTGTATCCTGCAACTTTGATAAATTCACTGATTAGCTCTAGTAATTTTCTGATACTATCTTTAGGGTTTTCTATCAACAGTATCATGTCATCTGCAAACAGTGAGAGCTTTACTTCTTTTCTGATCTGGATTCCTTTTATTTCTTTTTCTTCTCTGATTTCTGTAGCTAGGACTTCCAGAACTATGTTGAATAATAGTGGTGAAAGTGGACACCCTTGTCTTGTTCCTGATCTTAGGGAGAATGCTTTGTTTTTCACCATTGAGAATAATGTTTGCTGTAGGCTTATCACATATGCCCTTTACTATGTTGAGGTATGTTCTTTCTATGCCCTTTTTTTTTTGAAGAGTTTTAATCATCAATGGATGCTGAATTTTGTCAAAGGCTTTTTCTGCATCTATTGAGATGATCATATGGTTTGGTTTTTATCTTTCAATTTGCTAATATAGTGTATCACATTGATTGACTTGCATATATTGAAGAATCCTTGCATTCCTGGAATAAACCCAACTTGACCATAGTGTATGAGCTTTTTGATGTGTTGCTGATTTCTGTTTGCTAAAGTTTTGTTGAGGATTTTGCATCTATGTTCATCAGTGATATTGGCCTGTAGTTTTGTTTTTTGTGTTGTCTTTGTCTGGTTTTGGTATCAGGGTTATGGTGGCCCCATAGAATGAGTTTGTAAGTGTTTCTTCCTCTGCAACTTTTGAAAGAGTTTAGAAGGATAGGCATTAACTCTTTTCTAAATGTTTGACAGAATTCTCCTATGAAGCCATCTGGTCCTGGGATTTTGTTTTTTGAGAGATTTTTTATCACAGCTTCAATTTCAGTGCTTGTAATTGGGTTGTTCATAACTTCTATTTCTTCCTGGTTCAGTCTTGGAAGAGTGAACTTCTCTAAGAATCTGTCCATTTCTTCCAGGTTATCCCTTTGATTGCCATACAGTTGTTCATAATAGTCTTTTATAATCCTTTGTATTTCTGCATTGTCTGTTGTAACCTCTCCTTTTTCTTTTCTAATTTTGTTGATTTGATTCTTCTCTTTTTTTCTTGATGAGTCTGGTGAAAGGTTTGTCAATTTTGTTTATCATCTCAAAGAACCAGCTTTTAGTTTTATTAGTCTTTACTATTGTTTCTTTCATTTCTTTTTCATTTATTTCTGCTCAGATCTTTATGATTTCTTTCCTTCTACTGGGTTTTGGTTTGTTCTTCTTTTTCCAGTTGTTTTAGGTGTAAAGTTAGGTTGTCTATTCAATGTTTTTCTTGTTTCTTGAGGTAGGATTGTACTGCTATAAACTTCTCCCTTAGAACTGCTTTTGCTGCATCCCACAGGTTTTGAGTTGTGGTGTTTTCTGTCATTTGTTTCTAGAAACTTTTTTATTTCCCTTTTGATTTCTTCAGTAACCTGTTCGTTATTTATAAATGTGTTATTTAATCTCCACGTATTTTTGTTTCTTACAGTTTTTTTCTTGAAATTGATGTCTTGTCTCATAACCTTGTGGTCAGAGAAGATGCTTCATACGATTTCAATTTCCTTAAATTTATTGAGGTTTGATTTGTGACCCAAGACATGGTCTATCCTGGAGAATGTTCGGACGTGCACTTGAGAAGAAGGTGTATTCTTCTGCATTTGGATGGAATGTTCTGAAGATATCAATGAGATCCATCCCATCTACTGCATCATTTAAGACGTGTGTTTCCTTATTAATTTTCTGTTTTGATGATCTGTCCATGGTGTGAGTGGGGTGTTAAAGTCTCCTACTGTTATTGTGTTACTGTCAATTTCTCCTTTTATGTCTGTCAGTGTTTGTCTTATGTATTGAGGTGCTCCTGTGTTGGGTGCATAGATATTTACAATTGTTGTGTCTTCCTCTTGGATTGATCCCTTGATCATTATGTAGTGTTATTCCTTATCTCTTGTAATCATCTTTATTTTAAGGTCTATTTTGTCTGATATGAGGATTGCTACTCCAGCCTTCTTTTGCTTCCCATTTGCATGAAATATGTTTTTCCATCCTCTCACTTTCAGCCTATATGTGTTATTAGGTCTGAAGTGGGTTTCTTGTAGACAGAAAATATATGGATCTTGTTTTTGTATCCATTCAGCTACTTTGTATCTTTTGGTTGAAGCATTTAATCCATTTACATTTAAAGTAATTATTGATATATCTGTTCCTATTGCCATTTTCTTAATTGTTTGAGGTTGATTTTGTAGATCTTTTTTCTTCTCTTGTATTTCTTGACTATATAAGTCCCCTTAACATTTGTTGTAAAGCTGGTTTGGTGGTACTGAATTCTTTTAACTTTTGCTTGTCTGAAAAGCTTATTTCTCCATCCATTTTGAATGAGATCCTTGCTGGGTACTGTAATCATACTTGTAGATTTTTCCTTTTCAATACTTTAAATATATCCTGCCATTCTCTTCTGGCCTACAGAGTTTCTGCTGAAAGATCAGCTGTTAAGCATATGGGGTTTCTGTTGTATGTTACTTGTTGCTTCTCCCTTGTTGCTTTTAATATTCTTTGTGTTGAGTCTTTGTTAGCTTGATTAGTATGTGTCTTGACATGTTTCTTCTTGGGTTTATCCAGTATGGGACTCTTCGTACCTCTTGGACTTGATCGACTATTTCCTTTTCCGTGTTTGGAAAATTTTCAAATGTAATCTCTTCAAAAATTTTCTCATACCCTTTCTTTTTCTCTTCTTCTTCTGGGACTCCTAGAATTTGACTGTTGGTGCATTTGATATTGTTCCAGAGGTCTCTGAGACTATCCTCAGTTCTTTTCATTCTTTTTACTTTATTCCACTCTTCAGAAGTTATTTCCACCATTTTATCTGAAGCAGATTTGTTCTTCTGCTTCAGACATTCTGCTATTGATTCCTTCTAGAGTATTTTTAATTTCAGTAATTGTGTTGTTTGTCTCTGTATGTTTATTCTTTAATTCTTCTAGGTCTTTGTTAATTGATTCTTGCATTTTCTCCATTTTGTTTTCAAGGTTTTTGATCATTTTTACTATCATTCTGAATTCTTTTCCAGATAGTTTGCTTATTCCTTCTTCATTTATTTGGACTTCTGTGTTTCTAGTTTGTTCCTTCATTTGTATACTATTTCTCTGCCTTTTCATAATTTTTTTTTAACTTACTGTGTTTGAGGTCTCCTTCTCCCAGGCTTCAAGGTTGAATTCTTTCCTCCTTTTGGTTTCTGCCCTCCTAAGGTTGGTCCAGTGGTTTGTGTGAGCTTTGTATAGGGTGAGATTTGTGCTGAGTTTTTGTTTGTTTGTTTGTTTTTCCTCAGATGAGCAAGGCTGAGTGAGGTGGTAATCCTGTCTGCTGATGATTGGGTTTGTATTTTTGTTTTGTTTGTTGTTTATATGAGGCATCCTGCACAGGGTGCTACCGGTGGTCTAGTATTCAAGTGGTTTCCTGTCTGCGAGTTCTCACTGTTTGATACTCCCTAGGGTTAGTGGTCTAGGGTCTTGAAGTCAGTGCTCCCACTCCAAAGGCTCATGGCTTGATCTCTGGTCAGGAACGAAGATTCCACAAGTGATTTGTTGTGGCATTAAGTGAGATTAAAACAAATACCCCAAAACGAGAAACCAAGGATGAACCCCAGACAAATGGCAGTTACAAAATCAGGCAAATAATAATGAAAATAATAGAAATACACATATACATGTACACCCATGAGCAAAGTGAAAACAGTTCAACAAAAATAAATTACAGTAGATTGACCCAGCAAACAAAGTAAATCAAAAATTATATTTACCAGTTAAGAGCAAAACTAAAGCATAAACTGGAAAACAAAACTAAAGCAAGGTGCCAATTGTTTAAACATCTATTCACTGTGCAAGGGGAAAAGAACAGTAGGAAGAGCAAACAAAGGAATAAATGTGGAAAAGACATAATAGGTTTTTGAAAAAATTAAAGTTATAAAAAAGAGAAAAGGAAAAAAGAAAAAGGGGGAAAAAATGAAAATGTCACAGAACTGCAAAAGCCCAGTGTAGAGGCAGAGGTTTATAACAACAATAAAAAGTGTGACTGAATATACACATATACACCTATAAGCAAAATCAGAACAGTTCAACAAAAATAAAGTGCAATAGATCGACCCAGCAAACAAAGGAAACCAAAAAATTATATCTACCAGAACAAAACTAACTAAAGAACAAGCTGGAAAACAAAACTAAAGCAAGGTGCCAATTGGGGAATAAAGTAAAGAAAATAAAACCAACAAATATGTTGAGAGAAAAGGAAAGAAAGAATAGATATGCAAAGTTAAATAGAAGTAGATAAAGAAGATTTCTATACATTCAAGATTAACTGCAAAGGGAAAAGAACAGTAGGAAAAGCAAACAAAGGAATAAATGTAGAAAAAATAATAATAGGTTTAAAATATTTTTAAAAGAGAAAAGAAAAATAAGGAAAACTCCACAAGCCCAATGTAGAAGCAGAGGTTTATAACAGCAATAAAAAATGTGACTGAGGAAAAAAAAAAAGCTCAAAAGCTTAATTGGACTTCATAGTGCCAAAAAAATTGACAATTACAACACAGGTGGGGAGGGAAGAAAAAAGAAAAGAAAAAATAATCCAAAAGAGTCTATTTTGCTAAGTCACTTCAGTCGTGTCTGACTCTGTGAGACCCCATAGACGGCAGCCCACCAGGCTCCCCCGTCCCTGGGATTCTCCAGGCAAGAACACTGGAGTGGGTTGCCATTTCCTTCTTCAATGCATGAAAGTGAAAAGTGAAAGGGAAGTCACTCAGTTGTGTCCAACTCTTAGCAACCCCACGGACTGCAGCCTACCAGACTCCTCCGCCCATGGGATTTTCCAGGCAAGAGTACTGGAGTGGGGTGCCATTGTCTTCTCCAAAAGAATCTATAGAGCAAGTCAAAACATAAGAATAATAAATGTTTATGTTTTGACTGTTGTGTTTTGCTGTCAGAGTCCTTTCCCTCGCTGGGAGTCACAGTCCACCTCACCTCCCTAGGATGCCCTCCAAAACTGTGCTGATGTCTGGACCTGCTGTGGGGACAGCTCAGATTCTAACCTGGTCCTACTCCTGTGTGTTCTTGCCTCCAATGTCCACAGCTATCAGAACTAGTGTGTTTTCTTTTCTGGGAGCTCTTGCTGACCTCTTATGTATTCCATAGACATAGAGTCTATCCAGTTGATCGTGTGGATTCAATCTTCAGCTTGTACAGCTGGAGGGAAGGTTTTGGGTCTTCTTCCTTAGCCACACTGCCCCTGGGTTTCAATTGTGGTTTTATTTCCACCTCTGCATGTGGGTCGTCCACTGGGGTTTACTCCTGAGTCTGCCCTGGAGGACTTGGGTTTGCCCCTGTGATGGCCAGGTGTGGAGGTGGTGCAGCTGCTTGGGTTGCAGGGAGTCTGGCAACATCAGGTACTCAGGGGAGCTGGCGGCTAGGGCAGCAGGAAATATAGTGCTCTAGAAGGGTATGGTGACCAGTATAGGCCAATACGCTCCAGTATTCTTGCATGGAGAACCCCCATTCCTGACAGAGAAGCCTGGCAGGCCACAGTCTACAGGGTCACAAGGAGTCAGACACAACCAAAGCAACCTTGCACACATAGACGCAAGACTTTTTTGCCTGTGGCAGCTCTGCCCTAGTGAGAGTTGAGCGTGAAAGTGGTGCAGCTGCTTGGCTTGTGGGGACTCTGGTGGCGCCAAGTGTGCAGGGACACAGACTGCCTCTGCTGCAGGAGTTATGGCCCTATCAGAGTCTTTCTTCAAGCCTCTTAATAGCTGGCAATCAGAAGGCCTTTTTGGCCAGTCTTTCTCCACAGCTCTGCCCATTCAGGCTCTTAGAAGTCTCCCTTGCCTGGGGTCCTTCTCTGTTGTTTGGTGCGTCAGGCACATAGAGGGGCCCCCCCTGGCTGGGGTCCTACTCTGTAGATGGGCGCATCAGTCACTTAAAGGAGCACCCTGGGTGGGGTCCTGCAGGAGTTTCATGGGCCAGCCTCTCTATTGTTCAGCTTCCGATGCTGATGTGTGGGGAGAGAGAGGCTATGGTGATGGGTCCACCCCCTACACGTGACTCAGCAGTATCGCCTTGCTTCTAAGGCTGCCCAGCTTTCTTTCACAGGCATTTCCCATCACAATCTCCTCCCTCCCCTCCATCTGTCTCTCCACAGTCAACAGCATCCCTCGCCCTGGGATTGCTCCACACTCCCCAAACTCCAGCTCCCAGCCACTGGGCCTACCAGAGGACCCTCGTCCCTGTCTGGAGTACGTATGGCTGTGGCAAGGACTGTCTGATTCTCATTCCATTTAGGCTGCCACAGCTCAGCTCACACTCTCAGCCTTAAATCTTTCTCCTCTGACTCAGACAGTTGCCCCGATGTAGGGATTGGACCCCTGCTTCAGTTCACCCACCTGCAGATGGCAGGTCCAGTCCTACTAATATTCCTTTTTTTCCCCCTAGTTCCTTCGTCCTCTAGAGTTTTGCGTGGTTCTATGTATTCTTTTCTTCTGGTCAGGTATTCCTGTCCGCTCTCAGCTGGTGTTCTGCATGCACTTACTTCTGTGTCTGAAGGTGCATCCTTAATGTATCCTTGGAGAGAGATGTACTCCACATCCACCTACTCCTCCGCCATCTTGTTCTCCCCTCACTAATGTTATTTTTAATTGCACAAGGAATGCAGGCTCTTTTGAAAAAAATTGGAAAAGAAAGATGTGTTGCTGTTGTTGTTTAGTCACTAAGTCATGTCCGACTCTTTTCAACCCCATAGACTGGAAGCAAAGCACACTTCCCTGTCCTTCACTATCTCTTGGAATTTGCTCAAACTCATGTCCATTGAGTCGGTGATGCCATACAACCATCTCATCCTCTGTCATCGCCTTCTCCTCCTGCCTTCAATCTTTCCCAGCATCAGGGTCTTTTCCAATGAGTTGGCTCTTCCCATCAGGTGGCCAGAGTACTGGAACTTCAGCTTCAGCATCAGTCCTTCCAATGAATATTCAGGACTGATTTCCTTTAGGATTGACTGGTTTGATCTCCTTGCTGTCCTAGGGACTCTCCAGAGTCTTCTCCAGCACCACAATTTGAAAGCACCAATTCTTCGGCACTCAGCCTTCTCTACAGTTCCAGCTCTCAAAACCATACATGACTATTGGAAAAACCATAGCTTTGACTATACAGATTTTTGTCAGCAGTGATGTTTCTGCTTCTAAAACCACCCACACCCCCAGCTACACTAGCAGTTGAAGTTCAGTGGCTACGTCTTACCTTAGTGTGGGCAGTGGCTGCCCCAACAGCAGATGCAGGGGTAAGTGGACCTGAGCCTGCTTCTCTGCAGGCTCATAACATGGGTGACCTTGGACAAGTCACTTAGCTCCTGTGAACCCAATTTCCTCACCTGTCACAATAAGGAAACCTCCACTGCAGGCGGCCAACTTGAGAAGCAAAAGAGACGTTCAATGTCAAGGGCCTGACTCATAGGAGGGCTTCAGCAGCCAAGGGCATGGTGTGGCCCCAGAGGAGGCAGCAAGTGAGGAGAGGACTCAGTTACAGCACACCACGCAGCGGTCAGTGGTACAGATCTGGGGAGAGGTGGGGGCCAGAGGGGCGGTCAGAATCTGCAGAAGCAGAGATGTGGGGAAGGATTGTACAGTACAAGCAGGAGGAGGTGTTGAGCACTGCAGGGCTGGGGGCCGTTTTATTCCCTCGCTAACCTTCACACTCATCACTTGTATCCCTCCCTCCCATTCACTCAGCGGTGGGCCCCTGTGGTCCCAGGAGAGTGGGCACTGGGTTAGTGCAGAGGATGCAGAAGTCATGAGTGGCAGGGACCGTGGCAGTAGTAAGAGCCGGGTTCATAGGGAGGGTTGCCGTGGGCCAGACACCGAGCCCACTGCCCTTTCCCACATCCTCCTGTACTCCAAGGAAGGGCAGGATGAGGGAGCTGCTGTTCTGACGGACCCTGAGAACGGAGATAGAGACAGCAAAGGGGCTGTCAAAGTGTCCAAGTAGAAGCACCCAGTCCCCACAGACCTTGTCTCTCCCAGCCATACCTCCTTGAAATCTGAGGAAGTACAGCTTATGAGAAGGGAACAAAGAAGAAGGCAAACACACAGACTTATCTTCAACTCAGAAAGACCCTAGAAAGTAATGGGCCAGTTCCCTCAGGTACTGGATCCTGCCATATGAAACTCAAGTGCTGGGCCAAAGTCACATGCTTTTTTCAGAAAGCCAGAGCAAGGCCACTCCTGCTAAGAATGCGCCAAACTTCAATTAAACGTAAACTAATCCTTTAATGCAAAGCCAATCTGAAACAGGGCCAAGGTTGCTCACTGGGTTTCACCCACGCGGCACCAGGGAAGCCTAGCTCCTGGCAGAGGGTACATATAGATTGACTGTGGGCATCCCAGAGCATGTAAGCTGTTGTAATAATTTCCCTGCAGTTTGCTCCATCAATGAATAGATGACTGTGCTCATTCACAGCACTTCTATAAGCCACAGATGATTTAAGTAAAGCCATCTCCTTTACTGTGTTGAGTAGCTCGGATGGTGGAAGGAACACCAGGCAAAACCAAGTTTCATTTCCATACTGCGAACCAGCTGTGTGGCCTTAGGCCAGTCACTTAACCTCTCTGGGTCTCAATTTCCATACTTGATAGAGAGGGATTTGACTGAAAGAATCAAAGTTCCCTTCTGGCTCTAAATTCCTTTTTTTAGGTCTTCTCATATTGACTTTTGGAATCAGCAAATGCCACCTAAAGAAGCTGTGGCAACATAGAGAACAAATGTATGGATACCAGGGGGGAGGGTAGGGGAGATGAATTGGGAGATTGGGATTGATATATACACTACGTATAAACTAAATGACTATTGAGAACCTCCTGTATAGCACAAGGAACTCTACTTGATGCTCTGTGATGACCTAAAGGGGAAGGAAATCCAAAAAAGACTGGATATATGTATACATGTAGCTGATCCATTTTTCTGTACAGTGGAAATTGACACAGCAGTGTAAAGCAACTATACTCCATTAAGATAAAATAAAGAATCTGTGGCTACATAACACTTCCAGACTGAGCGACAAACTCCTCAGTCAGCAAGGCTTCATGCAACCCATTGGGGGTGTTCCTAAAATTGTGGCAGTAAGTCAGATGAACAAAAGCTGTATCATGAAAGTTCTAGAATCACTGAAAATTAAAAAGACTAAAGAACTGAATTCATCTACAAAAGACAGAGCATTTCTATAATGCCCCAAATTCCCTTTCATCTGTCTTTTAACTTGAATTTTTACATGAGGAATTAATGGACTTTGAAGTCACCAGAACTGGGGTAGAACCCTGGTTCCTGGAGGAGTTACTCTCTGAACTTCAGTTTCCTTGTCTGTAAAATGAGTGTGTATACTGTTCTGGAAACACTGTTGGAGAGATTAGCAGGGATTTATATTGAGTGATACAGAATCTGTTAAACACGAGGTGCCCATTAAATTCATATTGTGCCAGTCCTAAAGCAAGACACATGCATGTGTATTCGTTTTCTTGGGGTTTTTTTTCCTCCCTAATCTCTTTTAGGTTTTTCAGGATAGGGACAAATTTCTTCTCCTGTGGGTAAAACAGTGTTTTTTACTGTGGGTAAAGCCCACAGTGTTTTGCATGACGCTGAGCAAAATAAATGAATTAATTAGTTAATAAAATTAGTCTTTTGTTCTTCCCTAAGATTTAGCCTTCCTTCACAGAATTCATACCATTTCTCCCTTCCTCTTTGAGATGGCAGATTTAAGGTCTCTCATAATATTTGCAAGTCTTAGAGTTGACTCTTCTGCAACCCCCATGGACTGTAGCCCACCAGACTCCCCAGCCCATGGGATTTCCCAGGCAAGAACACTGGAGTATTTCCTTCAGGGGATCTTCCTGACTCAGGGATTGAATCTGAGTCTCCTGCACTGGGAGGCAGATTCTTTACCTCTGAGCCATCAGGAAAGCCTAAGTCTTAGAAGACTTCTGGCATTTGCACATCCAAGAAGAACACATGTCCACTGGGACCCGTGAGGCTCCAGGCAACAGCCTGAAGGTGGAAAGCAGAACTTTCCCCACTACCCCAAAGAGCAAACCCAGCTCCCACAGTGGGCGAAATGGGGTAGATCCTTTACGCTTGGTGCTTGTCCAGTCCCAGGAAACCACCCAGGCTGTCATGCTTCTGCTCCACAACACCTTTGTAGGTACATACATTTTAGATCCAGTCCCTCCATTTTCCAGACTAAGAGCAACAAGCAGGAAGGAGGGAGGTGGCAAGGGATGGCACATGTGCAAGTAAAACTGGAAATGTGCCTGAAAGGTAGGGCAGGGAGGTGTGCTTTCCAAGGGACAACCACTACACCTCCTGGGACTTTGGAAGTTTTTCCAGGGTCCCCCGATCCCTGGCTTAGACTGGAGAAGTTAAGTCATGCTCCACCTGGCTTCACCTGTGGAGGTTGCCACACCAGAGTGAAGCCAGGAAACCAGTGACTCAGGAACATCCATGAGCAGAGGGGAGGTTGGCTGCTGGTGGGATCAGCAAACAGTAGGAGCTTGGGACCGCGGTTACCATCAGCTTTATGTTCCCAGTGCTAACCGGATGCCTGGCCCACTCGAAATGCTTGCTGAGTGAGCAGATGCATAAATGCAAGAAGAAATGAGGGAATGAATGAATTACAGCCGGGACTAAATTAAGCAAGTATTTCAGGTCCCTTTTCAAGGGGGCTAAGACCACTATTTCATACCTTGTGTTGCTTAGGAGGGGCAAGCGAGAGAATATTTGTTGAAGGTTCCGGGACAGTGGAGAGGGTGGTCGTGGGCTGGTCCCTGGGGAGAAGAGTTGCAGGTGGGTGGCCAGCTGCCCAGGAAGTAGATGGGGGAGAAGGGGGTGCAGCTAAAGCCTGGGGGAAGTCCCAGCAGGAAGGGGTGATCGAGCAGGGGGAGAGGGGGGAATCCGAACATCTGGGGCACCCATGTGGTGTATGTTGTCATCTAGTCACCCCACCACCACCAGAGCCCTGTGAAGTCAGTATATCATCTCTGTTTTTATTGAGGAGAAAACTTAAGCTCAGAGAAAATAAGAAACATAACAAAGGTGAAGAAGCTGGGGAGTGGAAGTGCTGGGATTTGAACCCAGGTTTGTGCATGTGGGCTGGTTGCTCAGTCGTGTCTCACTTCTTTATCACCCCATGGACTGTAGCCCACCAGGCCCCTCTGTTCATGGGATTTTTCAGGTAAGAATACTGGAATGGGTTGCCATTTCCTTCTCCAGGGGATCTTCCCAATCTTCTCAACCCAGGGGTTGAATTCAAGTCTCCTGTATCTCCTGTACTGGCAGGCAGATTCTTTACCATTGAGCCACCTGGGAAAGCCCACTGATTAGCCAATTCCGAAGTCAACATTCTTTCCCTCTTCCAGTGCTGTCTCCTGGAGAAGACAGAGCATAACCATGCACATTGTCCGTGAAGCTCCCTCAGCCTCCACCCTACGGCCAATCAGTCCTGTTGACCTGCTCTCTTGAGTGGATCTAAGATCCATTGTCATCCCTTGCTCAGCCACTGCCTTAGCCCAGCTTCCCTCACTCTCACCTGAACCACAGCAAGTCTCCTGAAGAATGGCCACCAGCTTCAATCACACTGCCCACCCACAGCCCACTCCCAAGGAACAAGCAGTGGCTTTTCCAGAAAACAAATGGAAATGTCACTGGTCTGCTCTGGGATCTGGGACCTGGCCTTGCCAGTCAGTCCAGAGTATCCCTCCCTACTCCCCGCTCTGTACTGGACTGGATGGCACCCCCCAAAAAAAGGATATGCCCGCATCCTAACACCCTGACCATGTGAATATTAACATCTTGACAGATGTAATCAAGTTAAGGATCCTGAGATGAGGAGATCAGCCTGGATTACCTAGGTGGGCCCTAAACTCAAGGACAAGTGTCTTTATAAGAAGCACAAGAGACGAAGACACAGAGGTAGGGTAGAAAGCCATGTGCAAATAGAGGCAGAGACTGGAGATAGCCACAGGGAATGCCTGAAGCCACCAGAGGCTGGACTTCAAGACTGAAGGAAGGAGTGAGGCCCCGCTGACATCTTGACTTTGGACTTCCAACCTTTGAAACTATGGGAGAATAAATTTCTGTGGTTTGAAGCCACTTCAGTTCAGTTCAGTTCAGTTTAGTTGCTCAGTCATGTCCGACTTTTTGCGACCCCATGAATCACACCACGCCAGGCCTCCCTGTCCATCACCGACTCCCGGAGTTCACTCAGACTCACGTCCATGGAGTCGGTGATGCCATCCAGCCATCTCATCCTCTGTCGTCCCCTTCTCCTCCTGCCTCCAATCCCTCCCAGCATCAGAGTCTTTTCCAATGAGTCAACTCTTCGCATGAGGTGGCCAAAGTACTGGAGTTTCAGCTTTAGCATCATTCCTTCCAAAGAAATCCCAGGGCTGATCTCCTTCAGAATGGACTGGTTGGATGTCCTTGCAGTCCAAGGGACTCTCAAGAGTCTTCTCCAACACCACAGTTCAAAAGCATCAATTCTTTGGCACTCAGCCTTCTTCACAGTCCAACTCTCACATCCATACATGACCACAGGAAAAACCACAGCCTTGACTAGACGGCCCTAAGAAAGTCAAGTACCTTCCCCCATGGTGCCCTAGTCATTTACTCACTGTCCTGAGAAGGAACTAACTAAGGCTCCTGAAAGCCGCCTGGTTCTCTTTTTTGGCCTTTTTACATGCTGATCCCTCTGCTCCAAACACTGTTCCACCCACTTATTGCGTGACTTATTCTGTGACATGTCAGCCGGGCTGGATGGCCCTTACTGTGGGTTTCTACTCACCATATACTCCTCTATTCATAACATGTATGATAACTTCACCATAATTTTTTGTTTAGTTGTTCCGTTAACCAGTAAGTTCCATGAAGGCAGGTGTACCCTCCCATACACAGTTGTCACTTCATAAATATTTTCCCTGTCCCGTATCACTTTTTCCTTCCCTCCCACACCCAACTCAAATTAGCCTTCCTAGGCAGGGACCCATGAATAGAAATTAATCTCTATCCTTGGCTCCCTGGTACAGTCTTCCTCTCCTACGTCTGGGCCCCTCAAGACTTTCTTCAGTTCTACTTCCAGCTCTGGGAATGAAGAATTAATGCTTAAACTAAGGCTCATAAAGTGGCTATAAAGAGTCACTGGGAGTTCCTTGGTGTGGTTTGGATTCTGGGCTTTCACTGCCAGTCCCTGGTCGGGGAACTGAGATCCCACAAGCTGTGGGGCATGGCAAAAAAAAAGCCCTTATTTAGCCCCAAGCCTACCCAAGCATAGTACCCCCTTCCTTGGGTCATGGTGATTAGCTTGTGGATAAGCACACAGTCTGGGTAAGTTTCGAGTTCTTTTCTAGAAAGTTAAATACAGATGTTCAGAGGATGCCATCCTCTTCTGTTTGGAGTCATTAGCTGTGACAAGGCCAGCTACCATCTTTGTTCATGTCTGATGCCCCCCATGTGAAGAAAGCCCATTTTCAGGTATAAAAACAGAAGTAAAGGCAAGAGTAGGTTGGAAGGAAAGAGAGCTGAATGTCATTGTCATCTGAGCCCTCGTGCCCAGTCATCCCTGAGGCCACCCCAGACATCCTCAAATGTTAGTGAATTCCGTCTTTTGTCAAGCTGGTCTGAGTTCACTTCCTGTCACCTGAGACGGAAGTGGTCCTGCCAGATGCAATGCCTCTGCTGCCTGAAAGGTTCCATACCACCAGTCCACACGGCCCTTCTAAGCGGGGGAGGCAGAAACTTCTGTCCAGGTGAGTGAATGCCTGCCCGAGTGCACAGCCACAACACAGCTCTGCCTGCCTTCAAAGTACAAACCCTTCTCCTATCCTGGCTTCCCAGGTGCCCTCACAGGCAGGGAGGAGGGCAAGGTCAGGGAAGGCTGGAAATAAGATAATAATATCTTGTCCAACCCCAAAGCTCCCCCAATGCAGGTCACAACAATTTAAGCAAAAAGAGCAACAACATAATCCAAGGTGCCCTAAAACGCTCATATGACACACAAACGAGTCTATAACACCCTGAATTAATTAACCTTATGCCTCTCCTCCTTGATCTTGAGGACCTAACTGTAACCAGAGGACATAATTCAAACTCTGATTGTTTTGCATCTTTAGGGAGGAGGTATTGAATACTCAGGGCTTCCCTGGTGGCTCAGATGGTAAAGAATCCACCTGTAATCCGAGAGATCTGGGTTTGATCTTGGGTTGGGAATATCACCTGGAGGAGGGCATGGCAACCCACTCCAGTATTCTTGCCTGGAGAATCCCCATGGACAAAGTGACAAGCCATATGTCCAGCCTAGGTCTGCCACTTAAAACAATCTGAATGTTTCTGCTGCCTCAGGATGAGGAGTCATGTCTCCCTGGGGCTCACTCTTTCCTTCCAACAGGCAGATGGACCTCCTAACTGTGACACTATGACAGGTGAAGCCCTGCAGCTTTGCTAGAAGACAACACCCAGGCCCAGAGGGCCTCATTCACGGTGATCAGTATTGCCCCCCACTTCCCCTGGCCCCTCTGCACCCATGGATTCCTGTGTCCCTGACTGAGAACACATGACTCTTGCCTACTGTAGAGCTCTTTGTTGCACCACCTCTTTCCTACATCCTGAACAAGGAGAAAGGGAGAAGCATCTTCTCTTTCCACTGGGCTCTGTTCCCCGATCCCACCCCCCACCCTCCATGGAACACCTGGATCACTGTTAAATATAAATAGCTGAGAGGTGAGGCCAGCTAGGAGAAGGAGGCAGCAGAGGATGAGATGGTTAGATAGCATCAATGATTCAATGGACATGAGTTTGAGCAAACTCCTTGAGATAGTGGTGGACAGAGGAGCCTGGCCTGCTGCAGTCCGTGGGGTAGCAAAGAGTCAGACACAACACTAAGACACAACTTAGTGACTAAACAACAACAAAGGCCAGCAATTAAGTATTGTGGCCTCACCAGAATGAGTCAGGTAAGGATTTCATTAAAATATGTATGAACATGCTCCAAGATTACAAATGATAAGTAACTGGAGGGACATTAGATGAATTAAGTTAAATGAAAATTAACTTGTATTTTATAGTACTTTAAAAAGCATAGATTATTTCCTTTAACTACTTGACCATGGACTAGACATAAACTGATGTTAGACCACAAGAAAGAATATATTGTTTCACTTGCAGATAAATATATTTTTTCATAGTTTCCCTCTAATTTCAGACAAATGTAATGGGCCCTATAATTTTGTCAGTTCAGCAGCAGCCTCATTTCAGGGAACTATCTCCCCATCCCCCATGCCCTTGTCCTTCCCATACTCTGTGCTCTCCATGTGCATATGGCCACCACCAGAGACTGCAGATTGGTGCAATGGGCGTGGCCTTGGCACAGCCCATTGGTCCAGCAGTGGGCGCCCAGTCTAAATAGGCCAATCAGAATTCTCCCCCAGGATCTGGGAACTGCAACTGACAAAAGAAGTCAGCCTTTCCCTGGGTGTCTGAAAATGAAGACATGTAAATGCAGAAGCAGTTGGCAGTCTTGTTCCACCATGTGGACTGAGGAATAGAAAATGCCAATCAGCAGAAAGAGTTCAGAGGCAAGAAAAGGAGAACAAATCCTGACAGCCTCTGAGCTCCCACTTCTAGCTGCTCCCAAGGCCTGTCCATATTCCTCTTTTGGATTTCATTGAATCCATGTAGCCTTATAATGAAATTCTTGCTTGGCTTAAACTAGCTTAAGTTGGATTTCTGTTCCTTGCAACCAAAGAGTTTTAACTAATATAAGAATGCAGTCCTATTTCAGTCTCACATGCTAATCTTGAATTCCTTAACCATTTTACTTTGTGACTTCAGGATGAAAAAAATAAAAGTGAAAATATTTGAGTTAGACTCTGGTACAAATTAGTTCACCATCATTCTCTTGGACTGTTTTTTTTTCCCCCTCCCCCACACAACAATCTGGTAGTGTTTTCCTCCATACTGGAATGGATTAATTACAAGATAGACACACAGGGGAATGAGTAGGTCAATGGTCTAGCTGTCAATGACAAAAGATGGGATTTTTATGACAGTCACTAAGAATTTGATCTTTCCTAATTTGTCCATTTGTGAGTGCTGTGTGTTCTCTTTTGATGATCTTCCTAACTCAAATGACCTCTGATCTGTAGACCTATCACCAGTCCCCTTGGATACTCCAAATTTGGTGAACCATGCCCACAGCAATGGTCTGTGGTGGGGTCCTTCCTATGGAAGCCAGAATTCGCCTTTTTATTTACAAGGCCTGTCCTAAGAAGATGGCAGGGAGCTGTCCAACCAAGACTCTGTAGAGAAGCTGAACAAGCACAAAACCTCTGCAGGACTAACAGCAATGTTGCCCTAGCCAGGAGCCCTCAACGCTCGTTCACTGCTAGTTAAAATAACAAATGTCAACAACGAATGTGATACCATCCCCATTCACTTTCCCAAAGGTCTGTGTAGAACTAAAGAAGCTCTTGCCTGATATCTAACTAGGCTCTCTCAGGGTTCTCCTATGAAAAAAAATAGAAATTAATCCCAAACCACTGGGCTTGACCAAAGACAAGAGGCATGTGTCTGGCATGTGCGTGGGAAAACATAACCTGATATTAAAAATCCAAAGGCAGGTGGAAATGCTTACCAGCCTTGCCCACGCCCTCCCTTGTCTAAGTGGGTGTTCCTTGGACCACCATAAGCTTCAGAAACCTGAGTGGCAAATTAGTCACGTCTCTACTCTGATTGGAAAATATTTCCTTGTTATCCGTCCAAGTTTAATCAGCATTTCAGTTAAACAGGTTAAAAATGCCCGAGGAATTCAGAGCTGGAAAGAACCTCAGAGTCATTTGGCCCAAGAGTTTATTTTAAAGATGAAGAAAAAGAAGCCCAGAGAGATACAGTCACTTGTTTTTCAAGAGGCACAGCCAGGGAGCAGAGGGCTGGAGAGCAGCAGGGCATCACCCCCGCGGGCTCCAGGCTCTGAGAACCGAACGCCTTCCGCGCCGCGCTGCTCGCGGACCGCTCTGCACGCGCCCGAGGCCTAGATGGCCAAGAAATCAAGGGCACCGCCTCTTCTAAATTCTCCAGGGAGAAAGTTCCAAGGCGCTGGGGGCCGGTGCGGAGGATTTTCAAAGGCCTGCGGCGGAGCCTGCTCGCAGGGACACGGGCCAGATGTCCTCACGTCCCCTCTGCAGACGCTGGGGCTGCCTGCTGCAGTCCACCCCGCGCGGGCGCACGGCAGCCTCTGCTCCCGCAAGCCCCCGGGCAGCTTCGGAACACACCTAGGGCTCCCGCCGGGCGGGCGGGTGGATAGTGCAGGGGAGGCAGGATGGCTGCGAAGGTCAGTCGTCTCCCCTGCTGGCCGCCTTCCTTTCCTGGTCGCTTCCTGTGGCGGCAGAGAAAACAATGAACCTGCGGGGCAGACAGAAGACAGACTGACGCATCTGCACACTCGAAAGAGAGGGTCCAATGGCTAAGCAGCTCGAGTGGGGTCGTGAGAAAACCGTGGGGTTTTCACAGAGCAGGTGGAGTTCACTGCAAATGCACAGGATCTTGCCAATCACTGGAGATGGCACCTTTGTTCGGTTTTCAGAAGTGCAATTCCAGGGGCACTTTTTCCCCTCTTGTAAAAGAGACTGTAAAAATTTGTTTAAGCTCAAGACGTGAAACAAACCGGATGCCATGCTTTCTCAGCTTTCTGAGTTAGGGATGACGGTGTAATTTAGCATCACCTGAAGCCAAAATTCACCTGAGTAGAATTAGGAATTGTCAGAGAATCCCCAATCACACTTCTAGAGATGAGTCTGATTCTTCTACACACACACACACACACACACACACACACACACACACAGAAATAGTTATCTGTCTCCTTGGCCCTGATCTCCGACTGAACAATAGATACATGCCCAGGACAATGTGGGGTTTGGTGCTTCTTTTGGGAGAAGAACTTATAGTATTTCTCCATCCCTATTATTCCCCTCTCTGTGTATGGTTTGTGTGTCAGCTGCTACCTGAACAGAGGTGGCAGTTCCATATAGGTTGGCTTAGAGAAGAAAACTGTTCTCACTCGGGTTCTATAAATTACTCATATTCTCACTTTAATATCAAGTACGATATGTATTAGAGTGCATGGTTTTGGCTAGAATCAATTTGGAAGGCTGTCAAATAAAAAACAAAATAGGAAAATAAATCCAAAGTAAAATTTATGACATGATTTTACTCCCATTACATTCCACTTAACAAATGCATATGTTTTACAATATCTTTAATAATAATTATTAAACATAGTAAAATACTTCCAAACTTGGCTCGTTGCATAATTGTACTTCGAGTGAAAAAAAAAAATTATCTGAAGCCTTGTCAATATGCCACTTCCTCCTCCCCCAGCTTTTAACAGAAGCAGCCTCCAGTGGAATAATCCAAGCTGTGTTCAAGAAGTTGGCAAGTAGGTCCAATTAAATGTGGTTTTACTGTATTCTGGCGTTTGCATATCTTGTTTGCCAAGAAGTAATCTTTGACAAAAAAAAAAAAAAAAAGAATCTCTACTGGCCCAGACACAGCCTGGATGGTGCAATGCATCACATAACTTTACCCCATGACTAAGATAATCTTTTTTTCTTAAATAGCTGTGGAAAACGTATCATATATCCATCATATTCCTATATGAATCACAAAACACTGTGCTTTATGGAGCCTCTTATATTTATACATGACAATCTGAAATTCATCTTAATAGCTCTGCTTATTTTAATTATTAAACTCAAAGGGGGTTACTTTCAGCCACCTGAGCTTGATGTATTTATTCAGGTGTGCTCCAGTTGGATTATCTGAATGAGGCTCCAAAGGACCCTATTGACTATGAAATGCCGGCTGGTCCAAGCTGCAGTCATCCACACTCACAAACCCAGGGACCTGAAACTCAGGGACAGACATGCTCCTCTGAGTTTTGCCGGGCTGTTCTTTTGCTGATGTTTTATACACTCCCATGCCCTTATGCAGGCGCTGACTCTCGTAGCCCCTTCCAGCTAATCCACGCGCTACGTGAACCATCAGCCGTATCCTAAGTCCAGATGGAAAGCTGTCAACAAAGAGACTCCTTCCGCTCTGCCTACTGCATGATTCATCCCTGGCATGAAGACAGGCCGGAGATGGCCCCACCACCTTGACTCCCATAGGTGAGCCAGCCGAAGAGCACAGGTGCCCATTCCTCAGGTCAGCAGGGAGGGATGGGGTCTGAAAATGCCTCTGAACACACAACTTGGCCTTTGTTATCGACCGTCACAAGCTCATTAAAAACACATGCAGAAATGGTTAAACAAAATCCTCTAAACCTTTTACAAAATTGCCAGTCTATTAGAAGGACTGAGCTCACAGCAAACTCTCCCTTCCAATGTGTGCAATGGAGCAGCTAATGTCCTTTGGACTCTTGTCTATGGCACCAAGCAGAGAGAGGTGGGGGGGGGGGCTTGTTTGTTTTTGGTTCTTGTTGTTGTTTTTTTAACTTTTTTAAAACCAAACTCTTCAATAGTGCAACCCAAAGGACTGTTTTTACCAAACGCGTACTGTTAAAGTCATCGCCTTGTAAAAAAAATCTACGAAAATTATAAAATAAAAAGGGAGATCTGTGTCATTGTATCTGGGAGAGCAAGAAGGAAAAGAGAAGCAGATGACCGTGGCACGAATGCTTTTGTGAGTGGCACTGCATCAAAGAGCGAAGTGGACTCTCTGAATGGGGGTTTTGAAGCCTGTTACGTGGAAAAGTTGGATCGTAAGCTTGATCTGGGCAATATTTACTCAAAGTTTCCTTATAAGGCACAGAGCACTGCATTCCAGCGAGTCGTGGACTTTCACCAGGTGCATCTTCCTCCTAACGGAAGTAGTCGCAAGGAGGCAGTTTGGCCACAGATTTGCAGTGTACCACGATGTGGCTCTAGCAACACATAAAATAGCACATCAGGGATGTGAGGCCTGGGATTGAGACGCTCTGAGCTCTGATCTGGCATGTGCCACCTTCTCCTGGTGAGATCAGTAAGTCATTTAACTCTCTGGGGAAATCATTTTAATATGTGTGCCTCCCTGGGGACTTGCACTTGTTCCTTATCATTATATATATTAATCATGCTGGGGTTTTTTTTTTAACTTTATGATGCAAGATTAAATATAAGCTGAAGCTTTCAGTCTTGGTCTCTCCAGCCTTAAGAGAAAAATACATCTTCAGCTTAGGGTTTTGGATTAATCAGATAGGAGTTGAAAGGGCTTGGGACATTGGTCCAAAGGAACCGAAAGTACGATGTAAGTTCTGCGAGGGTTAGGGCATACTTACCTACCTGAGACTGTAGGATCTTTTTCATTCCTATGGTGCTTGGACTTTCACATATCATGTAGAACTTGCTTATCTCAGGGCCTGCTTAAAACCAGAATAAAGTTGAGACTGTTAGTGCCCAATGAACTTAAATCATAAAAATTCACATTAAAAAAACCCACATTGATAAGAAGGCTTTATGATAAGGAAACTTCACCTTGGCATAAAAAATAATAATCATTATAATACTGAAGTCACTGCAAATGTATATAGCATCTTTTTTTTTTTTTTCTGAGAGCTTAATACTTTTGCAAATTCATTTGCACACTATTCTAAGGAAGGAGACAATAAGGGTATTATTTTTCTGGTCTTTCTTACAAGTGGAGAAATCAGGGTGGGGCTGATAGAACTTTACGAACTTTCTCTTAAGCCTTCTTTCCCTAAAGCAGATGATACTGAGAGACAGGGGTGAAAAACATTCCAAGTAACCAAGGCCAGTTTTCAGATAAGTGGAAAGTTATTCAATTTTCCCCTTTCAGCAGCAAACAAGTTTTGAGGTTCCTGTCTGGCTGCGGCCCTCTGTCATGCATCCATGTTTCTTCTCTTCCTCTTGCACATCCAGCAACAGTTCTGCCAGCCCTGCGCTTACTAGCCTGCAAGTAGCAGTGCCTCGTCGTGGTTGAACTAGTAACATGTTTGGAAACCGAAGCAACCCCTTTCATGACTGGGAGTAGAGAAGGGGGGTGTGTCAGTGGGAAGAATCCTGCCAGGGTCTCAGTTCTTGGGGAGCCCAAGGTAGAGGCGCCAAAATATTTCCTCCACACTCTCAGGAGAGAGTGTTCTACTGTGATAATTTTTTTAATAGTTGATAGGATCGAAGTCAGGAAGAGAAATAGCATAATTCCAATCTTAGGTTCAACTTGTAAATATATATAGCAGACAATGGTAAGTGCAATCATGGTAAATATCTATTAACATATTACAAACTTTACCACTTGGGCATAACCAGAATGTTGAGTTCAGATTCAGACTTGATCAAAGATGTGCCCCGAACAAGGAATTCAGCCACCATGTGCCTCTAAAGAGGAAAAAAAAAAAAAAAAAAAAACCTCATGTCTAAAATGATAGATAACTAAAGGTTTGGGGAATGTATGAAATGTTTGCAAAGTAGTCTGGACCCTCTTCCCTTCTCTTATGGCCTCACCCGGTACCTGCTCTTCCACTTTTAGGATAAACAAACTGGAAATCACTTTTGCCCTGTCCAGCTCTAAGTGTCTGTGATTTTTAGGAAGGACATGTGATACAGCAATTTGTAAGGGGAGAATATCAGACACACAACACAGGTCTTCAAATAATGGGGAATAATTGGGCTATTCTGGCCATTAGATTTTTGCAATTTGAATAACCAAATTAACTCATTATTTTAAAAGCAACCAGTCCAAATGCAAATTTTAAAATTTAGGATACAGATGTAAGCTGGGAAATGTTTTTGTTTATACGACTTAAGAGTTATGTTATTTTAGGAGAGAGAAAAAATTATACATGTATCATTAAAGAAGAATAACAATATGAGGATTGATTGCCTCATACTTCGAGGGCGTTGTTTGACTGACTTTTAAACAGAAACACTTCAATCATTTAAAATTCTTCCATGCTGGTCAAGCCTACAAACCGCCTGTATTTTGACTAAAGTATTATTTTTACTGCAAGATAAGCACCTTTACAAAGCAAATTGAATAGATGACAAACCCACCCTCCCTCCCCCTTTTGCACATAAGTGATTCTAGTACTGCTTTGAGGCATCCCTCAAGTCAAATGACATAAATAGAATGTGAGAAATTACGTTTTCTAGACTTCACACTTAGTATGAAAAACAAAACTTCATTGTGCCTCAACATATCCTCTCATTTTTTTCTCATAACCTAAGGATTTCATAGAGTTCAATGTGGTTTATTATACTGAGCAACTGAAAATGCCTCAGCTCCTTGGTCCGCAGGCTCTGCCCTTGGATATATGTCTGTGGGTTGCTGGTGCAGAGTGGTAAGCAGGGCCAACCTCAAATGTAGTTTTCATTCAAATGTACTTCAATTTTTTCAAAATGGTAGAAATTCACACATAAAAACAACTTGGTTGAAAAAAGTCCATCGCAATGGTGTCCAAAATTACTCAATGCATAAAATTTGCCCTCTTATAATTAATAAAGGACACTGAGAAAAACAGAGCAGACTATAAAATACGAATTTTAGTTTGTATCTCAACAAAAATAAAAACCTAAAGGGTAGTCCATCTGCCAGCCTTTAGTTTCTTTTTCATTTATTCAATTGCAAGATCTTGGGGATACTAAAGAGACCTTAAATTTTACAATAAAGGCATGTGTATAATGTCTATCTTTGAATATAAACCTATACCATTTCTCCCTCCTGTCATACTTAAGAGACCCTCTTTCTCAAAGGCAGTTAGTTACAGAAATAACCTTATAAATTATTTTCTTGGAATACGGTTTTATGCTCAAATTTCTTCTATTCAATGAGGATTTTAAGTACACAGAGAAACAGCTATAAATGAGAAGAAATGGATTTTTTCCCCTAAAAATGAATAGATGGCATAAACTTCTGTGGCTATGGTTCACAAACAATAAATGTTTTCTTAAATGTTTTTAATTGTCTATTATTGTATCATTGTGCTTTTCTAAAACTTATCCAAATAGATACTCTAGGAACCCTTGTTGCCTGCCTAGTAAAAATACAATAGGCATTTCAGTATTACCAAAGACTCGTTTGCACGACACAGTTCCAAATAAATGATCCACAAAAAAAGGTACATATGTACATACATATAATATGCATATAATTTTTCTGTTTTTAAGAGATTTAGATTAAAAGCTTAAATGCTCCTACTTTGATCACAGATTTCAGAGCAATAGACATATATAACTAAATGTCAGGGTGTTTTGTAATCCCCTCAAAGGTGAAGTGTACACTGAACCAAGGTATGATTTTTTTTTTAATGAGCTGAATATGTCCTTATTTATAGTTTCGAGTAATCTATATTTTAAAATTCTACATGGTTAAGTTTTATTCTTTTAAGCTCTGTCATATCAGAAAGTTAGCTCTGATTTGTCACAGCACACATAAATAAGGTTATGCTATTCTTTCAAATTCAGTATCATTGTACTTACATGATGTGTATTCAAGCAACAAGAGTTAATATAGCCTAAAAAGTTTACAAATATTCAAATACATTTTTCATGTACCACTTCATATTAACTACAAATATACTTTTTACAAATGTGAATATTTAGGCCAATATATCTTTTTAAAAATTCCTATATAGTCATGTTAAGCATGCATGTTGACATTGAGTAAAAGCTACTTGATTTAATGATTAACTACAGAGATTATAATAAACTGTAAATAAATCGCTTCCGTGAATGGACTCTCTATCTGTGTCACACGGCCTCTTAAAGCCACTCTAAATATCCTCACTGAAACTGTTACTGACTAATGTGCTACATTTTAAAGCCAAATTGGGTTTTTGCTCCGCTCATGCCAAAGGAACTAGAGAGAATTGCCTCCTATAGCAAAATGTGAGCTCAACTGCAAACCCATTTCTGAAGACAATTAGAAAGGGTGGGGGGCAGGGACAAGAACCTGAAACTCAAGAAAATTTTAGTTTTGACAGAATCATTTTGCAAACTACCCTTCACATAAACCCAGGAATTGTGATTAGCAGTTAGTAAATGTTCAAATAGAACCAGGAAAGTCAACTAGGTAGTTTATTTCTCTAAAAAAAAATCAGATTTCTTTCAAGTGCTTGAATATTTAGGATTCTATGAGCCTGAATTATCTAGACAATTAAATCAACAAATTATTTAGTGTAAGCAGACACTTTTAATTGGGCTTAAAAGAGCAACTTTTCAAGTTTCATTTCTATGACCTCACCGTTCCTTGTTACAATGTTTTATATATGGAGTTCAGTTTCTTTCACAAGGAATTACAAACACTAAGATTTTTAACCAGTTTGCAAAATGTTAAAAGTTTCACTTCTAAAATGTCTCTGTAAATAAACTAATATTTCTAAAAACCTCCAGTGTCATCCATATGATCTGATTGCTTTAGCCCTCTTTTTATATTAAAAAAAATCTAAGGAGTTGGGAAGGCTAGAAATATACTATGTTTCTGTCTACCTAACTACATTGACAAAGTCAAAAGATAAGTGGTTCTACATTTTGGACCAAAGGATCACCTACAAAGATATTTTGCCATGTTTCGGCAGGTCCGAGTAGGACATTTTTAACATAAGGGACAAAATCCTATCAGTGTAATAAATTTGGACTACTAGCCAGAATGAAACTCCTAAAACTTATTTGCTTTTAAAAAATAATTGCTTTCTTTTTAAAATAAAAATGGTATTATTTCTAGTGTTTTCATGTCAAATGACATTAAAGAAAAGGATCGATTTTCCAGTCCAGGATTTCAAAATTCACACTTCCTCTATCACTGTACTTTATTAGGAAGTTTCAAACATTGAAATAATTACAATGAGAATTTAGATCAACATCTACAAATGAAAACTAAAATTTGAGTTTCCTATCCAGATGTATGTGAGTTTCCCTCATATTAGAAGTGAAAGAATGTTTTAAGCTTTTATAAGAATAAAATGTAGTCATACAATAAATTTTGAGATGGTAAGATTCTTTTCAAAAATCCTTATCCGGTACAATAGGACTTTTAAAGTCAAGTTTTTATGTTTTGTGTTCTATTGATCAAACTTGGGAGATTCAAGATTCTTTAAGTTGTGTTACTTCTTAGGTTAAGAAAACCAATAGTTTTCTTTGATAACAGTTCAAAATTTTTGTTTTACCTGGAAAAAAATGAGTATTTCAGCCATTTTAATGTGAGCTATTATATAATTTTAATAAAATGTTCACCTTTTCCTAATCTCCCAATAACTTGTTTGTAGATCATGTCTATTGGAAAAAAAAAAAAAAAACCCTCTACTTGATTCACCTATTAATCTGATAGCATAATTAACTAGAAAGGAAATCCAAAACCAGTATCCTTAATATTGGATAGCTCTTGGATATTCCCTAGGGTACACCTTACACACAAAGCTGGGCCCACATTAATCTAGGGCATAATTATCTGAAAGAAACAGATGTTTTCAAAAGTAAATGAAACCCCATATTTAAAGTATACTTATATATCAGCCCAATGTCAAAGGTGAGATCAATTTGAATGGTTTCCAACGTGATTATGTGACAAATTAATTTCCATTTTTAAAAATGTAGTGAATGAACAACTGATTCCTTCACTTATCAAACGTGGTGATTTGTGTAATTTGTTCCAGTTTTGCAAGAAGTGTTTTAAGGAGCTATTTCTTCCAAATTTCATGTCAAAACACTCTTTTTGTAAGTGCATCCAGCTAAGTTTAAAATAATGCTCATTTAAAATTAGATGCTAGTCTGTGGAACTAAATTGTAACTCTCAACATCTAAAAGCTTCGAGACACTCTGACCAGATAGCATAGGAACTGAAGACACAAGTGCTACTCACCCTCCCACCCTGTAACTAACTGCCCAAGAAATTATTTTGTGGAACTCAAATGTGCATTCTCCTTTCATGTCAAACAATGTTTGGTTGGTTAAAACCAAGTGAGTTTCATGTAACTGAAATCCTGTGTCAACCAAAAAAAAAGGGAAAGGTAAGATCCCAAGTAGTAAATTACTGATGGTACTTTATAATCTTTTGGGATTCCCATCCAAAGGCAACAGGGAACTTAAATATGGTACACTTTCAAGCTCCAGACCTTATATATAATTTCTATTGAAATTAGGAATATTAACCTTACTATAGGTCATTTAATATAAATGTATTTGAGAATAATCATGTAAAACTGTATTTTCATAGGTACCTTTAAGGATAGTGTTATGGACAATTATAAATTATGTAAATCCTGGAAGAGTATGGACAATTATAGATTCCAGAATTTGTAAAAACTCTCAGGTTGGTGCCAGCCTTGCTCACACTTAAAGACAACTGGACCCTCAGCATGTATGAGTTAGTGTTCTGTCAATTCTTTAGGTCAGCCAGCAAATGTTTCTCACCCTGACAAGACCCATCAGGCAAATATGAAGTTGGGACGATCACAAAAATTAGGGAACAGTTTTTTAAATGGTTGCATGTACTTCATCACATTTTAAAGTTAAAACTTAAGAATTAAAACCTGAGAACTTTTGACTTCTCCCAGCAACAAAGAGGATGTATACAGCTATTCTTGAACAATCAAATGCCTGCTAATTCAATTGCCTAAAATTCCAGTCATTAGCCAAGCAGTTTTCCAAATTAAGACATCCGGTCTCCTACAATTTTCCACTTAAGCCAGAACACAGAAAAATAGATTTGACCAATCAACTTAAGATTACTCATGAAAATGTGACTTATGGTATATGGATTAGTAGTTGTACAGTGTATTATGAAAAATCTATGCTGCCATCTTCACGTTCCTGATTCAGGTTGTAGAAAATGGGTCACATTTTTTTAAATGTGCATTTAGTAT
This sequence comes from Bos taurus, assembly GCF_002263795.3. NCBI lineage: Eukaryota > Metazoa > Chordata > Mammalia > Artiodactyla > Bovidae > Bos > Bos taurus. The sequence goes on from NC_037343.1 coordinate 33,149,307, forward strand.
TTTCTTAAATGACTAGAAGCAAAATGTTTGAACACTTCTGAGTGATTTAAAGTAATCTAATAATTCATAAACTCTGAATACTAAAAATAAAAGATGCCATGTATGATACATATTTAGGATCTATATAGTACATAATCACAATTTGAAAACACACAAAAACTCTCAGTTCATATAATTTATTGCAGTTAGCACACAGTTTAAAAATTCACCAACACACCAATAGTACAAAACTAAACAGCATTATAAGTTATTCCCCCCTCAGGAAAATAAAACATACTATGATTGTCAAAGCTAGATGTCAGTCTAAGTTTTAGAACAAAGGAAGAATGTGAAACTAATAAAAGGAAAAAGCAATCACTCACAATGACCACAAAAAGAAAATCCAAAAGAAAGTCCGTTTTCTCACAGACATTGATTGTCTTCTCTAAATCAATAAAAATTATCTTAACATAAACTGTACTTTAAAAAAACTAGAAACTCTTCAAGTAACTAAAGATAATGCTCCAAGGCCATTTTCACAGCTTTTTTTGTTTGTTTGTTTGCTTTAAATGCCATTACAGCCAAATTAACACACATTTGACCAAATATTTCCAAAACAGTCCAGCAACACACAATGGAGTTTTCCATTCAGTATCTTAAGCACAAAAATAGGCTATGTTTACAGTAGTTAAGGCGATCAAATTTTAAACAAAAGCAATTTAAAAAAAAAAAAAAAAAGGGAAAAACAGCAAACGTTTTCCATGCTACTCCCATAGACCTTATTTGTAAGTGCAAGACAGGAAAACAAACACTGTGCAAAATGCTTTTGCCCTGTGTGCTGGTCATTAAAACCACACGTTGGGCTGCAGCCTCTGCTGCCGTGATACACATAGTCTACTAACCCCCTTCCCCGTGTCAATCAAGGCAGTCCAGTCCATTCAGCCTGGGGCTTTTTCAGTCCATAGAATCTTTTCATGAGTTGGGGGTGTGGGGGGGACGGGGTAAGGGATGGAGGGAGGAAGGGAGGGGAAAGGAAGGAGAGAAAAAGAAAAGGGGAAGAAAAAATAGAGAATGACCTATTGTCAATTTGTGCAGTAGTTACTCTAAAACGCTCAACTGGGTAAATGTGTACGTCTAAACTTGGAGCTGGCCTGGGTTTGTGCAATTAGAAGTTTTGTTATAAATGCACACTGCACATGCAGATCTTTAAGCCATTTGTAAACATTTATATTTTCCTTGTTATGTAGCGAAGTTATCAATTTGCAGCTTAAGTTTTTATTCAGCTTAACAGTTTCAACTTAAAGACAGTGGGAAAGTCAATTTAAATTATATAAAATAAAAATAAAAACAGTGCATTAACGTTCTTCATAACACCAGGGTTTTTTTTTTTTTTCCAAATGGTGCTATTTCTCTAAGGAAATTAAATAATTTTAAACTCACTCATTAAAGTTATACAATGCAAACAAAGACAAAAAATATATTGAAACTCATGCATTTCTGTAGCGTTAATATTTACTTTTCAAGACTCAACTAAGAGCATCAACACAACCTGTCAAGTCCTTTGACACCCCCCCCCAGCCCATGTAATCAATTACAGTATACAATAACAGTAATTCACATTTTTCAACACACAGTTCAACACTGCTGAAGCTGCAATATCCTTTTTCATCCCAAGCAAACCTTCACAAAGACAGCGTCCCAGTGATCCCAGTGTACTTTCAGAATTTCTCTCATTGGGAACCGTCAGAAAACCAGAAGTTGCCACAGAAAGTTTTAAGTCAACTGCTTGTTTAAAAATAGATAATCCAGCATTTCAGAAATTTTCCATTTGGGTCTAAAAGCATTCAGGTTTCCAACAGCCAGAAAAGATTCATGCAATTTGAGACATATAAAGAGGCTAATAAAACTGGAGGGAATTTCTACTTTAAAAAAAAGAAAAAGTGGGAAAAAGGAGAGAGCTCAAAAGACACCGCAGTGCTGACAAAACAGACCCTATGAAAGCATTTTGTGATAGGACGATTTGTTTCAAAGGTTCTTATTGGCTTACTTCCCCTACCCCCTGGAAAGAAAGGAAGAAAAAAACACCTCTCTATTCTCCGACTTGCTCTAAAGTTTCTTTAATCAGGATGCTAAATTAGTGAGATTCTCATGCTATTCTAAAGTGCAAAAACAAGTTAATATCCCAACCTTTCAGTTCCAGGAAACGAGACTGCTTTTAGACCGTACCACAACTATATAGAGATCTATTTATATATAGGTATATATATATTATTTATATATATATATATAAAATTATTTCCAGAGTTCTTGAGAGCTATCTTCTAAGGTCCAGTCTCTGACCGCGGGCAGGCTCAGCGCCTCGCTTTTGACCGACAAGGAGTTCACCAACTCACAGTGGAACTTGCGGATGTGCCGGTACAGGTCCCCGGACTGCGTGAACCTGCGCTCGCACCACTTGCAGGCGTGCGGCTTCTCGCGCGTGTGCACCACGGCGTGGCGGCTCAGGTTGTGCGAGTACTGGAAGCTCTTGCCGCACTGCGTGCACGTGTAGGGCTTCTCGCCCGAGTGAGTCCTCTCGTGGCGCTTCAGGGTGTACATGCAGGAGAACGTCTTCCCGCACAGCGAGCAGGTGGGCACGTTGACGTCGGCGGCCGGCTTGCTGCGCAGGCCGTCCTGCTCGCGGAAGTGCGTGCTCAGGTGGATCTGCAGGATGTGCGGGCTGGGGAAGACCTTGTTGCACAGGGGGCACATGAAGATCTGGCCGGCCGGGCTCAGGATGTTGGAGACGTAGGGCAGCAGGCTGCTCTCCATGCCGCCCTCCACCTGGACCCGCTCGCTCTCGGGGGTCATCATCTCGTCGTCGCTGGCTTTGTCCTCCCGCTCCAGCTCCCTCAGGACCGAGTCCTCCCTCAGAGGAGCCAGATGGGCCGGCTCATACTGTACCCTGTTATTAGTGCTCACACTCTCTTTCACAGTGCTATGTTCCATGTCATAGTCATTAGTGCCAACATCACTCTCATCACAGGAAGCCTCTTTCTCCACCTTCACCTGCACCAGGTTGCTTCTCAGCACGTCCTGTGAAGAGAAATAAGAGCTGTTCAGATTTTCAACTCCTGAAAGGCTGGACTTGACAGACAGGTCCAGCACACAGTCAACATCTGCCGAATCCCTCACGGAGGTGACAGACCTCTGGGACAAAGACTCTGTTGAGCTGCAGGGGCTGGCTACTGTTTTTCCAGCTGCTGTGGCGTGTGGCTCTGCCTCTCCGCCAGCCTGGGGGATGCCTGCTGAGTCCGAGGGCAATCGCATCCACATGTTCCCAGGCTCGGCCGCCAAGTCCCTTTTGCTGGGCAAGATGTTCAGTTTTTCATCTTCCCCTTCATCTTCATCACTGGGCAAATCGCCTGCCATGTGGCTGCTGCCATCCGAGAGGCTCTCGACTTTGTCCGAACAACTTGAAGCATCTTCTTCCTTTTTGGTGCTGTCTGCCTCCGTGGTGGCTTTCTCTTTCAGCTTCTTTTTGCAGACTTTGACAATGTCATACATGTGGAGATAACTGGCAGCTGCTAGCACGTCTTCAATGGGCAAGTCTTTGAACTGGAGTTTCCCTTCATACATGAATTCAAGCAGGAGAGCGAAGGCTGGGGCTGTAACAATGTCGCTGTTCAGATGAACAATGTCTCTTTTGTCCAGCTGGTCCTTGTAAAAGAGGTGGAAATACATGCTGCATGAAGCCAGTACAGCTCGGTGCGCTCGGAACTGGGCATCTCCCACCAGAACAGTGCAGTCACAAAGAAAACCCTGATGTCTCTGCTCGCTCAGACACTGCAGCAAATGTCTACTATGGTCTGGAAACTCCATACTGTCTTCATAACCTGGGAAGAGAGAAATTTCTCATGAGAGTCTGGTTAGGAACAACTTTTCAATGCTCTAGTCCCCACTTAAAAAAAAAAAATCAGCTTGGGCCTCGGAGGTACATGTCCCTGAATTTTAATCAGGCTTATGACCCAAGCACTACCAAATCACACACTCACACACACAAAACCAAGTGTGAGAAGAAAAATGTACGCTTTCGAAACTTTTTACTCCAGCCAAACAGTCTCTGATGTGTCTTGAACTTTTAGTCAAGTTTTAAAAGTCTTCATTTCAATACAGTCTCTTACTGAGAGTAAGAATTTAGGTCTCTTTCAGAAGAAATTTAACTAACTCTAATCATCAAATTATGTCCTACAAAACCTACAAAATAGCTTTATTTTCAAAGGGAACAACTCAAATAATGAACAAAGAAAAGTCGCAAACACATTCTGGAAGATTCAGAAAACTTGTTCAACCATCCTTTTGTATTACTTTTGATACCTGACTGCACTTAGAAAGCGCGATTTAAACACACACATTTGGCTGAATCAAGGGAAAAAAAAAAATCAAACCGCATAATTAGTCCAGAAATCAGCAAACAACTTACTTTTAAAGTCAGAGTGTTAAAACAACAAAAGCCCTGTGTATAAAAACAGATGTTAATGCCTTAAGATTTGCAGGTATAGCACACATGTACGAGATCAGAAGGAACTACATGAACAGATGGAAAAGATCATCCTTACTATGAACAAATCCAAATTTTTTTTTATGAATTGAGAAAAGAAATGGTTGTATTTCTTTGTAAAATCTGTACACTTAGAATATTAAAAACCAGAAGGGCTTTATTTAACTCTGAAAATTCTCATCTAAACTTTGATCTGTTGCATAGCAAAATGAGTTCTATATTAAAATTAATACAAACTTTTAAATAAAGGCGTATTACATTTAAATGAAACTCAAAAGCTGTACAGGTTCGACATACCAAAAAAAGCCTTGCTAGTAAAAGAGAAACTATTTTTTTTTTTTTTTACTCTGCCATACCTCAGTCAACCGAAAATACTTTGTTTCAACATAACTTGATATATTCTGTTTTCCCAATAGCCTTTATTCTTTCAAATGTGCGTTGTTGCCTTTATTTTCTGGTGAAAAGGGTAAAATGGAGGAGGGGAGACGCAGATGTACAAAGGGTCAAAATTCAACTGCAAAATTCAACTCCTTAAAAATAAAGAAAGCCCGACTTCCCCTTTCCTATGACTAGAAGCAAGGTTCCACATCACCCAGCTCAAAAAATGCATTTGGGGAACGGATACATATTAATTTAATATTTAAAAATTACTTCCCTGCTGCTTCTACACTTTGCCCAAGATGAACTAAAACTTTCAGCCTAACCCAATACATTCTGCAAGATGCCACTGCTAGAATAAACCAAGATTTACAATACAATCACTTTAAGTGCCCCACAGCTAACATCAATCCTAATCCTTGAGAGGGCTAAAAATAAAGATTGGAGGGCAGCTCACAAGGTAGCCGTGATCAAATTAGGAGGCTGAGAGGACAGAGAGGGACGAAGAAGGAAGCTTATAAACATCTGATCCAGCTGACTGTGGCCATATGGCAGCTGCTGCCCAGATAAAGAGATTAAGAATAGAGGAGTGCGATTACAGCTGTCTGGCCAATTCAGGCAGCTCAAATCTACAAGTTCTAAATTAGTCGCTAACACAAAAACTCCTGCAAATAATTATCGTTATGCTGAAATAAAAGATCTCTTAAGTATATATTTGAGAGAGAAATGAGGAAACCAGTCAAACTATTCTCCTGGGGACAAAAGTTTTTTTTTTTTCCTTTTCTTTTAAAAAAACCCTTCGGTTTCAAAAGCACTACAGCTGTATGTTTCAGTAAGTAGTGCTGCTGAATGTTTTGGAGAATAAAGTTTCACAGTGGAATTAATTACACAACAATCTAGCTTCTTAACTAGAATAATCTTCTCATATAAGTTTGAATGCTGGATTCCAAACAGTTTACTGTTTCTCCCCCCCACCACTCCAAAAGCAAAAGGAATCTAAATAGCAGTGAACAACAACAAAAAAGCATTTTAATCCGAAGTGATCTCAAAAAGAAGTATTTCAAAGCCTTTCTTAACATCTCAAAACTTGAAATATTCTGTGAAGTTCTTTACCGCTCAAACAAAAAGGGATAAAAATTAAAACTAAACAAGCCCAAGACTTTCAATGCCAATAAGATGTTCATTTTATCCTCAATTCCACATTTTACCCCTAAACTGGATTAGAAAAGTAATGTGATTTTTTTTTAAATTAAATAAACAAAACACCAAAACAGAAATATGCTCAATCTAATCTCTTGCTACTCCTACCTTTAGGACACATAAACCTGATTAAGTCTTTTCCTCTGAGTCTCGCTGGCTCCAGGTCTGTTACATCGGTGGAAAAAAAGCAGACTAAGAGAGACAGATGCAAAGTGGAGATGATGTTAGAGAGGAATGAGATACCTTCTCCACCACAGATCCGCACACACTAACTCCCTGTCTGTGTGTTAGAATAAAAGGCTGAGGGATGGCAGGCTGTCAGCTGCTCTGACATCATGTTCAGATGGAAATGCTACCTCCAGCTGTGCTCCTTTTAATGCCATATGCTACTCCTCTACACTCCTGCCACCAGCTTTTTCTTAGGAGAACTTTTCTCTTCTGTTAGTATAAACAAAATACTTCAAAGTCTCCCTTTTTTCCCCCCAAACTTTCTAACAGAAGAAATTGAAAAACTCAGCATATGGAGTTCTACTGTATTTATGGAATAGCAACACTTCTGTCTTAAGTTGGTGGACTGGCTTACATACTGACAGCACACTCTTGCCACGGTGCTATTCAGGAAATCCAGATTCACTTTTATTCAACTCCAACATTTAGTTTCAAAGGCAGCTTAGGGATATTTTTAAACCAACCCATTTGACATCTCCAGTCCCATTTCAACATTATTACGGCACTTTAATTTCTTTTTCTCTGCGGAGAGAATGGTATACATGTCTCAGGATGTTGGAAGACTATTCAGAACTATGACTTCAACCTGGTTCTCGTTATTTCACCCTTACATAACTACTTATCTAAAACTACCTTCTCAGTAAAATTTCTCACACTGCCAGTTAATGCAAATTTCAACTCTCAGTATCAACAAGCTGAAACTGCACTTTCTGAAATCCTGGAAAGTACTTCAATGAGACAAATTAATAAACTGACAACCTGCTACAGCCACCTGAAATGATTGCTGCATCTGGGTATCTGATCCGACTTTCACCTCAGAAAGAGCAGAACTTTGTCTTCCCCTTGATCTGTGTCCCATAACAATCTTTTTTTGGGTCACTCTGTAATGTTCATGATCACAAGAAAACCTTTCAGGGAGAAAGGGGAAAGGGGTGGGGGAACCTAGGTCTAGCAAGTTAGAACTTTTTTAGCTACATGTGCGGGTCTTTTCGAATGGCTGATGAAATTGTAAAGCAACCCGGGCTGGCCCGACCGGTGCCCTGAAAGGGGCTGCGACATCTGTGAATGTCAAATACGTCTGCACAGGCTCCTGTGGGGGTGAGGAACAGAAAAGGCTCTGGGGCCTGAGGCGCCAAGTGTCACAGTCCTAGTGATAACCACTCTGTTCTCATTAGAAAAACCATGGCCAAGAGTTAAAGAGTAACAAAGGCCAAGTTTCTCTCTACCGTGCTTCTTGCTTTCCCAAAGTCACAAACCCAACTTTCTCTAACTTCGCGATGAATGACATAATTATGAATGCTTATTTCAGGAGGCACTCTTTGGAGATAAAATTCCTCAGCCACACCACCTATTCTGCACAAATGCCCTCGCCTCATTCCCATATATCAGACATTAATCACCCCATTTACCCAGTGGGGTGGGGGTGGGGGGGCGAGTGACAGTTTAATGAGTCCCGAGCACCGCAATGGGCCAGCGACTCCCACTCCACAAATCAACCTCTTTGCGCCTCGCAGCCGCGGGTCCGTAGAGGGTTTTGTGAGGCCGGGTTTTGTTTTTCAAGGAGGTGGGGGCAGGGGTGCGGAGCGGGGAGGCGGCGGGGGTGGGGGTGGGAAGCAATGCAAATTTTTACGTAGTTGGCTGTGCATAAAACACTAGGGGAAAGAGGAAGGTTAAACCACAGGGAAGGAGGTGGAGGGCGTAGAGCCGGTGCAGCAGGAAAACACCTTAAACAACAGACGAGAAAACAGACCCGGGTCACGGCAACAACAAAAGAAAAGTCGTAAGAAGCCGGGGGAGGGTGGCTGCTACCGCTTCCCCGCCGCCACGGCGAGAGCCCCCGGCAACTGCCCCAGCCCGGGAGGGGCCTCCCCGCGGGCGCCGCCGCAGCTGCAAGGGTCCCCGGAGCCGCGGCCGTCCCGGCGCCGTGCAGCTGCACCGCTCCCAAGCCCCCGCCCCGCGCCCCCCGCCCCCGAGAGGCGCCGCCGCAGCTGCACCGGCCGGAGCGCGCCCCGCGCCGCAGCTGCACCGGCCGCACCCCGCCCGACCCGCAGCTGCGGCAGCCCGGCCCCGCACCCGGCCCCTGCTGCGGCGGTGACCCCCGCCACCCCTAGCTCCACCCGCACAAACTAACTCCACTCGCTGGGCCCGGTCGCCCGCCCCCCTGCTCGCATTGCCCCGCCGGCCGGGGCCGCACAGCCGGCGCCCCGCCCGCCAGGGCCCCGGGCGCGGAGGGGGCGCCGGGTCGGGGCCGGGGGCCGGCGCCGGGACTCACACGGAGCGGCCCTAAGTCACCGCGTCCCCGCCGCCGCCGTGTCCTCCGCCTCCCGGCCGCCGCTGCCGCCGCTGCCGGACTTGGTGGGCTTCCTCCTCCGCGGGCCCCCCCTCCCTCCCTCCCGGCCCCCCCGCCCCCCAATCCCGGCTCCGTCGCCCGCTCCCCCTGCCCCCTCCCTCCCTCCCGCCCACCCCCTCTGGCAGCCGGAGGAGCGCGGCGGAGCGAAGAGGCCCCACTCTCAACGGCTCCCCATGGCAGCAGCCCAGCGGCGGCCGCAGCCTGCCAGACACAGCGAGGGAGCGAGCGAGCGAGGAGCGAGCGCGGAGCCCGGGCCGGGGGGCGGGCGGGCGGGGGGGGGGGCAAGGGGGAGGGGCGGGGGACGCACCACGCACGCACGCGGCGGCGCCGGCCAGATGTTCCCCCCCACCACCCGCGCGCCTCCCTCCCTCCCTCCCGGCGCTGGGCTGCTGCGATTGACCGAAAGCGGCCGGACCGGGTTCCCCGCCCGCCTCCAGCACGCAGTCTCCTCCAATAGGAGGGCGGCTTTTCAGGAGGGCGGAGGCAGTGGCGGGCAATCGTCGGACTGACAAGAGGGCCCAGCCAATGGGAAAGGCGAACTGAAGCTGCCGCTCGCGCGTGCCAATCGCAAACAGAAACTGTTGGGATGGGCGGGTCCGGGCGGGGCTGGTAGCAAGGCGGTGCAGGCGGAGTCGTCGGGCGGGCGCAGCGGCGGTGGCGGCAGCGGCGCCCCTCTGGGGGACTTGGCCGTGAGAAAGTGAAAGGAGCCCGCGGGCGGCGGCGACAGCTGCGCTGGGAGGGGCTTGTTTCCAGGCTAGGAGGCCTCGCGCGCTCTGGGCGAGCGGAGCGAGCTTTTCGGTGTGCGCCTTGACAACCGTAAATACACTTTTAAGCGAAGTGGGGCTGGGCTGCTTGAAGTTACGGAGGTATCCGCGGAGGCAGGGCGCCCGGGACACACATGACCTAAGTCCGGCATTAGGTGGCTTCCTCTACTCTGGCTGCTGTGGGTGGCGACGCCCAGGCCCTCGTGTCCCAGAGCGCAGAGGGTAGGACTAAGGGACGTTCTCGCTCCGTCTGGCGCTGCCCCGTCAGCAGGTGCAGGTGCGCGCCGGGCTCAGCGGACGCCACTGGCTCCGACGGGCAGTTTCTGAGCGTCATTCTCAAGGCATCTTGTCACAGGCACGGCAGAGCGCCTGTATTTCTCGCAGAACCCTCATGTCACGTGTATTGCACTGTTACAAGTAGCCATTCCCAAGTGACCAAATTCTAGAGAACTACAGTGAAAGTAATACTTGTAGAAGCCATACCCTGATTTCTTAATTTGTACGTCTTCAAGCCACAAAATCAAAGTACGGAGGGAAGATGTAAGACTTGCATCGTTTCTGCTTTCCTTCAAATACATTTTAATTCGATTCCCATTCTTTTGCAATTAAACTCTGTTCTTTACGGCCACCAAGAAAAGTAGAAACTTCAAGAAGTTGAAAATCTTCTTGAGGAGGCAAGACTTACAAGTAAAAAGTTGAATAACAGGGCAGAAAATGGTTTACGAATGTAGAAAACTGCGGAGTGAGGAAGTTAGTACCCTTGTAATTGTCAAGGAAATGTGTTTATTCTTTGCTAACTGAACTGAGACTGGCAAGCCTGTTGCTAACCAACTTGGCAGGAGACCTTTCAACTGGGCAAAATGTGCTCTCACTTTGTTCCAGGTCAGATGGGTAAACCAAGCTGAAAGTATTGTTTAGGCAGTCAGACATACTGAATTACTAATGAAGTAAAAAACAGGAGCACTCGGGATTCCTGAAGCTGAAATACTATTGGAATATCCTATTAGAAACAGTGGTGATATTCTCTACTCTTTCCTCAACCTTTCATGTGCCCATGAGATTGATAACTGAGGTCAAGGCCATTCTATGACAACCAGAGTTTTTTATTCCATGAAATGTATTCTATTTGTGCTTTTGCTGACTTCTGGATCTTTTAGTCTGTTGACAAAAGGCCAAATTTTAGTTGACTTGTTAAAAGATAGGGAGTTTATAAATATTCTTGATAAAGGAAATACACTCTTTAAAAAAAAACAAACAGGTGGAAAGAAGTACATGCTTTGCCAACAAACTCAGGGGGAAAAATTGGAAAGAAATATTTGCATTCTCAGAGTTGTTTTTCACCTACTAAAAGTTTAAGGAAAGTAACAGATCTCTGGATAAAAAGACAAAGTAATTAATAGTGTCAACATATTAAATAATAAGTTCATGAGAAAATTAGAACATTAAGATTATCCACAAAAAGTTTAGAAACTCAGTGTAAAGTCACAACTCTAACAAAAGGCTTTACAAAAGGCACCTACAGGGAGAATAATAGCCCCGGAGATGTGCAGGGCTGGACAATGATGCGTGAAAAGTTATGAACATTGTTGTTTAGATATAAGAATCATCACTAGGATCCATTTTGAGGGCTGAGGACATGTAGATTAAATAGAGATTTAAGGAAGCAAGTTTATAGACCCTTAGTTATTTAAAAGATTTTCTAAATTCATGAAAATGCATGAAATATTCATACACTGTCAATTAATAAAAACATTTCTAAAGTATTTATTGTGTTCAAGAAAGATACTCTGATGGGATACAGAAGACAACAAAAAAGCATGTGACACTTTCTCTCCTTAGGGTTTAAATTTAGTTGGGAAAGAAATGGCATACATGTGTAAAAATCAGAACCAATGGAAAAACTAAATAACAATATAAGATGTGAATGTCAAAGCTAAATGTGATATTAAATTTTTATAACTGTCTCGTCCCTGGTCTCTGATTGCTGTTGCATTTTCTCTGCCCTTTTTTTTATATTAAAAAAAATTTTAGGTGACTTTTTTTGAAGGGTCTTAAACACTGTAAAAACGATACTTGTAATCATGTTTGGAAAGTCATCAGCATACAAATGGTAAATAAATAAGACTGATTTCAGAGGTATCATAATACAGAGTGATAACTTTTTATTGGGCACCAATTGAAACCATAGAAGGTAAGTCACACTATAAAGCACCCTTTCAAGTAAACCCCTCAAGTAAGGTAAAAAGTAGAGACTGTTTACCTCTATACAACAAGCTTAGCAAATTAGCAAGATCCAGAGCTACTTGACAGAGTTTGAGAGCCAATAATCTTTTTTTTCTCTCCCACAATGGAAAAAAAAGCAGAAAGTATATATAGTCTCTAAACTATTAGAAAAATACAAAATTGCTTTCCTCTGGAGGAATCCTAGTCCTATACAGTTCCAGTTAATCCACACTTTTCTGGGAGTCCTGAAATTCAAAGTAATACCAGTCAATCTAACCACTTATGGTTAGACTTCTTGTCAGAGAAAAAGATGTATGTTTTACTAACGTGCATCTTGACTGATAACAATTTAACACTCTAAAACATTAACATAACCAAATAAAATTTAATTTGATGAGCAACTCCATAAAGTGAATGTCTGATTTTTAAATATGAACCACAGGTCGAATCTCGGGGGGAAAAAAAAAAGCAGTGTTCTTATTACACTTTATGCAATAGGCCATGTTGAAAAGGTTATCTGTGAAATTAATTTTTGAATATTGACTTTTTATAAGCTTCAAGTATAATTGGAATTTTTTCTTAAAAAAATAGGGAAGCAAGCATTAATAATAAAAGAACAGGTACTCCAACATGTAATGTTTTAAATATCAGAACTATAAAGTGTGACAAAATGTGGGTAGAAATTAACCTGGTTTTGAATCTAGAGGAAAAAATACACTACAATGAAGAAGTTGTTGAAGCTTCTGTTAAGCCCACTTTCAATATCATAGTACACATTAAACTCTGTTAGCTTATTTCGAACCTCTCTCTCCCTCTGTCTCTCTCATTCTCTTCTTGCTTTTAGAAATGAACAGGTTGAAATGGCATAAAGAGAAGACACAAGCACACCTGAGACGATTGTAAAAAAAAAAAAAAGCAAACTGCAACACTCACCACTATAATGAAATGAAGGAGCATATTTCCTAAAGCATAGTTTATATACATACACATATATAAAATAATCCCTAGCACATTATATACCAAATCATTTCTTGGGCTATAGATTCTACAGTACTTGAATCTATTAAATTCCTGAACTATGACAAGTCATAAATAGATAATTTATCCTGATTCTTAGCCCTAATAACAGAAATGTTATCAAAAACACTTGAGAAAAGATCCTTAGCAGATTCACGCAGGGCGTTGGGAATAGACCCCCTATACTGGAATCAGAGTGAACCTACACCAGTAATTCAAACCTGTTTGAGGTCTGTTAAATGGCAGAGAGGAACAAAAGATACAGCCTTCCCAGAACTGTTTTTCCTGTATAGCCAGTTTTCAGTTGCTTACTGTAAATCAGGGCTTTTACATGACCACCATAAATCCAGACAGCATAATGGCTGAAGGAGGCTGATAGCTCAGGCTTGGTTGAGACCAAGACTGGCCACTTCAAAGAACTTAGAAAGCAAGCAGAGTCACCCAACCCACACCCCTTTTCCTCTTTCTCTCTCTCCCTCCATCCCTCCATTAAATACATTATGCCTTATGCATATATGAGAGGAAAAAAGGCATGTAGTGACACTTTTTGTAGTTCACTTAGTGCTAAAATGCATTCATTATTCTACTGGTACGTGATCCCAGGTAGTGTTCCAACCCCAGGTTGGCTGTCTTCCTTCCTACACAGAATACCTTCCTGCCATCCACTGATGTGAGCTCAATCAGTTAAAAAATACTTAAATACTATCCTAAACAAAATAAATTTGTATAGACAAGTCTACCACCCTTAAGAAAATCCACAGTTCCTCCAGAATCCAAATGTTAGAATTGTTCTATTGTTTTGGAAGTTATATTAATTAAAAGATGCATTCATTTTATCTGTGGATTTTTTAGATTTAATTTTAAAAAATAATCTGAAGAAACATGACTTTTCCAGATGAACAGATTCTGTTAAAGAAAGATTGAATGTGAACCCATGATATTCAGGCCCCATTTTTAAAATAACATAAATCTTTGAGTAGTGATTGTTCTCAAATTCTGTAAAATATATAGAGAGTGAGGTAATTTGTTTTTGTCAAAATTAAAGAATAAAAGTTCCAGATGTTTAAATGTTCTTGATTATATTCAGTTGCTCAAATTTGGGTGCAAATGAACTCAGAAAAAGTTAAGTAAGAGAGATTACCAGAATTGGCACCACATTCCTACTATATGACAAGTGGTGTGTTTCTGACCAAAAGACAGAAATTTCTGTCTGCATCCCAAAACAAGGATCAATTTTTCCTTCTTTTTAGGCCTGCTCCACCCTCAAAAGCAGAACATTCTTGGACTTGAAATTGGCAGAAAGAAAATGATGTATCCAAATATTATTTACTGAGAACTGGCAAATACATAGGAGAAATATGGAGCTTCCCCCTTCATATTTAGGACTTCATTATACATAAAAGTCATTCTGAAGCCACTGGACAAAGATAGCATCTCATTTTTCATTCATGGCTAATAAGTGCATACAAACCCTATCAGAATAATATAAAATTGTCCTAATAAAACCCTTCCTTGTAAAGAAATTCTTATGAACTTAACACAAAAGTCTTGATACATACCGAATTCAAACTATTCCTGGTAATAAGAGCAGACAGAAGGTTAAATCTCACTCCAGAAATTTACTTCGCCCTTAGCGATAACATGCAACTCAGGAAGTTACTTCCCTTACAAAGAACTAGCATTTATGCTTAAGACTAAAATGATTATTTTTAAAGTACCCATTTTACAATGCAAATGTGTATCTAAATTAAACTCAGCAGAAAAAAAAAAAAGCATTTTGAGTTGAAGCTGCAGTAATGACTTTATGGGAGACAATAGGAAAAGCGGTTCTTGAATATGAACTCAGAAACAGATTTCAAATTCCTTCTAGGTGTCGTAAAGATTTCCTTGTTCCTCTGACTCTATACCTTAATGTTTTGGCACATGTTTAACTGAGAACCCATTGCTCTGAAATTGTTTTGGAAAACTAAGGCAGTTCAGTAAGATCATAGCAAAAGGAAAAAGAGAGGGTAAAAACCTGACAGCTGATCTACTTGCCAAACCATGCCTTAGCACTTGGAACATGGAACAGATGCAGAGGCTTTGACTAAAGAAGAACAGCAGCAAAAGTCTTTGTAACAAAGACACATGCACAGGAGAGCATTTTAGACATAGACAAATGACAGAGACAAGCAATCTAAGGAACAATAACCTTAGAAAGGAGAGGTAGGGTGTAAAAGGAACGTGAGAAGGCGGTGGCGGTGGAGAAGCATGACTGAAGAGAGGTGGAAAGAAGGAACAGTCCCCACAGGAAGTGTGCGGTACAGGCCTGGGTGGTGGAGACGGTGCCGGTGGAGGTGGGGGCAGCAGAAAGGTGAATACAACCAAGAGGTCAACATTTCCTCCTGGACTCCGCTGATCCTATGCCAGCATTATTTGTTAAATCATATTTTGCCCATTGTCCTTAAATAATGCTATATGAAATATCTAGCCCCAAAATAAAGAGGATAGAATACACTTGGTATTTAACTCAACAGACATTGAAAGAAGTTATTAGTCACTCAGTCATGTCTGACTCTCTGCGACCCCTTTGGACTGTAGCCCACCAGTTTCCTCTGTCCATGGGATTTCCCAGGCAGGAATACCGGAGTGGGTTGCCATTTCCTTCTCCATGGGATTTTCCCTACCCAGGGATTGAACCCAGGTCTCCTGTATTGCAGCCAGATTCTTTACCATCTGAGCCACCAGGGAAGCCCAGACATTGAGTTGCCACAATCAAGGCAGCTGTGTGTGTGTGTGTGTGTGTGTGTGTGTGTGTGTGCTCATGCACCCTCATGTGCATCTAGATCATTGGTTTGGTCTGTTTTTCTGATGAGATACCTGCTTGGTATAAACCAAGTTTTCTTAATACAGGGTTAGAACTTCATAGCACTCTCATTACATAGATTTAGGTTGATCTTACAAAAAATTGTGGGAGTGTACAGACATTTAATTGAGAAATACAACGTATTCATTAACCTAACTAATCATATTTCATTCATTCAACAGTCATAACATACATGGGGCCTGGTATCAGGCATATCAGCCCAGACACAGCCTGTATAAAACATCTGACCTGCATCATAACCAGGTGCAGAAATTAGCAATGGAAAAAAAGAGGGTTGAATGACTTCAATAAAGAAAAAAATTCTCATGATCTAAGATACTGACTCTATTTTTGTTTACTATCTTCCTTGACGAGAACACCTCCAGGATGAGAACTTCTATGACATTAATAACTGTACCTTTAAAGCACCTGAATGGCACATAATAAGAGTTCAAGAAAGATTTATAGGCAGGAAAGGAGGGATGGAGGGGACAAGGAAGGGAGGAAGGGAGAGATGGAAAGAAATGGCTTATAACTGCATTTTTCCAGAGGCTGGAGGAAATAATAGTGTTCAACTGTTCCCTTCAACGTCAGGAAAAGCTTGTTCCATGGACTACCGGGAAAATGTCCATTTACTTTCTTAGAGGTACACTAACCCAGTATAGAAATAACCCAGGAGGATGTGGTAGACCTTACTCTTGGTAGAATCATAGCAGTTCTCCAGCATAGGTAAAGGGTATTCCATCCGTGAGGCATTTTAGAAGTGAGTTACTCCTCAACACATCTCTTCCAGACATGGGATGTGTTGTCATTTTTGTTACTTGGAGGAGAATATTGATACAGAATGGCTTATCCGAGGCCTCAAATTAAGACGGACACATTTCAGGGCGAGTCAATTCCTAGGGTCACTTCTCTTCAGTGAAACTAAAAGAAAAACCTCCCCTGTTTTTAAACAAATTTAAATCTACTCGCTTTGAAAAAATACAACCTATCAGGTCTTTCTCCTTAATGAAAAAGTCCATTATCTCAATTGAACCATACGGACAAGCTAAAAATATAGCAAACAAAGTTATTTCTGACTTTTCAAGTGTAGCTTCAACTAAAGACATATGCCATTGGTGGATATAAATGAAGATGCCTCCAAGGAAGAGATGTTTTCCCTTCTGGACATCCTATTAAGACAGTAGGGTCCTAATAACAGTAAATCTGGTTCAGAGATATCTATAAAACTGTTTATATGGGTGCATCCTGTGACTATGAAAGATACAAGATTATATTTTCATTTGCATGGTTTGCTGGGTTTTATTTGGCAGATACAATAACACAGGCTACGCAGAGCCCATAAAACAAAGTGAGAACAGCAGCTCATTTGGTGGCAGAACGTAATAGTTATGGCTAAAGGGCTTACATAATTCATCTCAAACCCTTATGTCTATATTTACTGTTGTTTAAATGAAAATCAAGTTCTCATGGCCATAAGGAGGGATCTGGTTAGAAACTGGGTTGAGATCCTTTCTCCTTACACAGCTTCTGAGACAATCAGTCATCAACACTTAAAAACAGCTAGAGAAATATCCAAGAATAAGCAATAGGTTACCTAAGCACATTAATACTTTATGTCTCCAATCCCGCTTCTCTAAACAACTCTGAAACTCCCACAGAATGAGAGTGAGTGGAGAGAGAGGCCCTGTTCTTTATCCTGACTCAGAACTCCTAGTTAGACTCAGGGAAGCCTCAGAGAAATTGTAAGCCATAAGAAATAATATTTAGCTTTCAGATGATGTTTAGTGCAAGATAATACTTTGTGGGGGAGGGGATCCAGCAAAAGGAGGGCAATATAAAAGCAAGGTTGAGGCATGTGTCATTTAATATTATTAAAAGTACCTCTATTAGATCATATTTCTAAAATAAGATTTTTAAATTCAGGATTTTTAATCACTTTACTCATGTTTTGTTGTAGGAATGAAAACTTTGGCTCTCAATTGTGACTGCTCATTGCAAAAGACTGCAGATTTTTCTGTTTTGGGGAATGATGTTTGGTTTTGTTTTTTTTTTTAAATAGGATCTGAAATATAGTTTGTTAAAGAGAAGTTTTTACCATATTATCAAATGTATTTTAGGTAAATTTTAAAAATATCAATGATTATCACACCAATTTCATGAAAATGGAGCTATATGACTTAGAACAGCTGTGTAAAATAACATAGCTTTGTTCTCTGCAGATCTCATAGAGGTAGTATATATAAATATTGATATGTACACATACATTTTATAATGTTCATTATAATTACATGCCATCCAGTTAGATAGAAATGTTTAATATTTCTGGGTTATTGAAATATTTGTAATTAAGGTGGTCTTGAAAATAAAAGAATTAACTCAATCATTTTAAGTGAATAGCTCACCTTCTCCATCTAAGTTGCAAAAGTATGAAAATAAATAAAAACATGTGGCCTAAATTTTACCCACCATGAGCAAGTAGCTATTTTTGAAACTGGGTTACTCCTCTTGATTTTAAAAATTCTTTGTTATTTTTAAGGGAATTAATATGATTATTAAAAGTGATCAGGTCTCACTTTCCAGATTTGAAAATTTTATGCCATTTAGGTTGTCACTACATATATACATGCACCAATCTGGAGGGGAAAGATGATTTTTTTTTTAAGTTATTCTAAACCAGTACTAAATGCAAGTAAATAATTCATTTTCTATGTAATAAGAGAATTGATAGACTTAATCTTCCTTTGGTATAAGCCCACACAGTTTGTGTGTGTGCGCACACACACACACACGTGCACAAGCATAGATTTAATTGCATATTCCTCAAGTTTAATAGGAAACAACTACAAGGAAAAAAAGAAACATTAAAAACAAATAAGATATTATACATTTTCATTTGAAATTAAAATGTCATTGTCATAAACATAACCTTGTGTATTTACTTTTGTTGGGGAGATGTTTCATCACTAATCTATATTCATCTTTCAATCAGTTGATTTTCATGGCCTTGTAGTGGCTGCAGGGAAAATCTGACAAGTAGAAAGGAAAATAAGTGGTAAGCTAACCCTGATTAAGAGAATTTCAAAAAGAAAGAAAAGATCCAAAGGGGAGAAAAACAAAGAAAGGAGAATGGAGAGAACCAAATAAAATTAGGGAAAGTTTTAGGAATAAGACAATTATGCAAGTTTGTGGTTAATTCATTTTTCCCAATATATAATTTTTATTTGAAAAGTTATCCTTTATTATTTTAATCTAAAAGAAAAATCTCCCTTTACTAAACTAAAAACAATCACTTACTGCTTTGTACACTAGCGTAGTCAAATTCTAAAATCTTGGCAGCTAAAAGGGCTCTGCTGCTTTGGATTGCCACTCCACTGAGAGGTGTGTGGACTTCTGAAACAGGAGAGAAACGAGTAAGAAAACAAAACAAAGTTTTCCATTCAAAGGCATTCCAGCATGAAGAAGCATCACTTTCTGAACCGCCTGTTATCAAGGCAACTAGATGTTAGTTTGGTCCAGATTCTGCTATCCTAGGTGGGTGAAAGGATTGATTTGTGCTTTTCTCCCATCTCCATGCTATATGCCTTCAAACTTCACCTCATCACAAATATTTTTCTTTTCAGTCTTTTATTTTTGAATTCTTAAAGCATATTATTATTATTATTTTTAGTATTGCAATCTCCAATAGTCCTTATTTTCACTCAAAATTACAATACAGGGGACTATGGCCAATGCTACACAGATGGCCAAACAGATAATAAAGACTCAGTTCATGAATAATATCCACTCAGAAAGAGGACAAAAGCAACAGGAAAAAAGAGCCCAAATTGGACAAAATGTGCATGCTATATTTAAAAAAACACACACGCAGTCATTGTCAGAGATCATTAAGGGTGCCCTGTAGTTTTAATAATATGCCAGTGGCACCAATTTGATGTGACTGTTTGCTCTTATAGTCAATAAAAAAAGTCATAACTGCTATCGAATTTAAATTTAATTTATTTTCTACACAGCCTTTTCTGTTTTCCTTGTTTTTTTCTTTTATAACATTAACACTTTTTTTGTTAAAAAATGTGTGAAAGATTAATTTGTAGAATGAGGGGAGCTGTGGGTGCACAGCACAGGACAGATGGCGTGGGTGGGACGTGACAGTTTTCGTCTGTGGCATCATTTTGTTGTTGCTATTGCAAGTGAGCAAAATACAGCTACCGCCACCACGATCGTTTCTTGGAAGACCCTCTTCCAAGGTGTGCTGCTTTTCTTCATGTCCAGGCCTGCCACGTGGGGACTCAGCCACCCTCTACCCTGTAATCAGCCTGCTCATGACCATTGTTAGTCAGCCAGAGAGCCCTGGAATTTTAAAATTGCATTTATATAGAATTCCAGGGGACTTTGGGATACAACAAAATGAAATATACTCTTTCTTGGTGAGCTGACTGTTTTGAAATGAGTTAATGATCTGTCTTCTCTGAGAGCCTGTATTGTAAACCCAAACACACGAAACTATAGATGTAGAAAAAGAATGATTTTTTCTTTTAAGGAGAAAATGTGTTTTTGGTTGGTTTTTTTTTTTTTTTTTTTGGTCCCAGTCTAAAATTCACACTCACACACAATTACATTCAAGGGGAGGGAAAAACTGTGCAGATTTATATTCAAACTTTCGATTTTTACCTTGGAACAGCCCTAATTTACACGTAAGTGTTGTAGGAGTTCACTATTGTAAAGGTTCTTATCGAAGAATAAAGCAATTACCACAGAAAATCACTGTCATATGGCACACACA
Source organism: Bos taurus (assembly GCF_002263795.3). NCBI lineage: Eukaryota > Metazoa > Chordata > Mammalia > Artiodactyla > Bovidae > Bos > Bos taurus. Next base: position 33,169,614 of record NC_037343.1, read on the forward strand.
GACATTCTGAGAAAAAGTAAAACTTTGAGAAGGAGGAAAAGGGGAATTCAGGACAGCATGTGGGAGGGAAGATGTGAGTTCTTTTTATGCACAAAGAGATCCATTAACAATATCTTTATCAGTTTCCTTCTTCCTTGTTAACTGAACCGACTTGCAATGCCCAGAATATGTGAATGTGATTGCAATTAAAAGACAGGGGAGTAAATAAGGGAGTGCAAATGAACATGGTTGGTGGTTAATTCACGGCAAGACAAAATTTGCTGAAGAAAAATGTTAAAACCTTTCCCTCAAACTAGTGCTTCTGTCAGAGGAAGGCAAAATGGTCCACGAAAGGATGTTAGCAGCCATGGAGTGGAACGTGTAATTCTTCTGCAGTCATGAGGCTGCTTCAGACTTGAGATTAATGTATTCTGATGGGTAGGATACTGATATTCGTGTCATTTTATAGTATTATGTTATTTTCATAATTCAACTGCAGGCTTTCTCAGGGAGATTTCTCCACATCAGGCAGCCCTCCACAAGTGTACTTCATTGGCAATTAGCACTATGGGGTCAAGGGTATGGGGAGGGGCCATAGTGGAGGCAGCATGACAGAGTGGTTACTAGTGTGGGGTTTGGGGGCAGACCGTTTGCACCGGATGTCTGGCTGCCCCTAGCTTTGTAACTGTAACTAAGTTACTTTAATGTGTCCAAGCCTTAGTATGTTTTAAAAACGTGTAATAAAAACAGAGATAACAATAATACCACGAACCTTCACTATAGAGCTAGTGGGGGGATTAAGGAGATCTTTGTAAAGCATCTGGACAGCACCTGGCAGGCAGTTAATTAGTCCTCATTTCCTAGGAGTCCCTTTTTGGACTTTCCCAGCACCTCATGCCCAAGGGTGCACAAAACTTCAAATCTTTGGTGTGAAACATTTCTTCCTCTGTTTCATCAGGAGGTAGTAGGGGGAAAATACAGTTTGGGGATATACATGGGTGCATGGGGAATGAGGAAGAAGTGGATACGATTTGAAAACCAAATATACAGGGACTTCCCTGGTGGTCCTGCATAGTTAAGACTTCACCTTTCGATGCAGGGGGTGCAGGTTTGATTCCTGGTCAGGATGCTAAGATCCCACATGCCATGCAACCAAAAAACCAAAACACATAACAGAAGCAGTATTGTAACAAATTCAGTAAAAACTTAAAAATGGTCCACATAAAAAAAAAAAATGTTAAAAACCCCCACAAATACACAGTGTTACATGGGGGAAGAGTGTCACCAATGTCACAGGAAATCCGGGGGAAATCTGGTGTATGTGTCATTTGCCTGTAAAATAGAATACACAGAAAGGAAATGTGATGATAAAAGGTGTCCACTGCATATCTAATTTAAAGAGTTATCTATTTTATATGTATTTGTTCTGCCAGACTTTCTCCACGATTTGATATAGTAGTGGCAATCTAGAAACGGAGGCCAGCAAGTTCTTGTTGTTCCTCAAACACATGTACAGACATAAACAGACTCAGAAGAGAGAGTTTCTACCCATAAATCAGTATCACAACAATAGCACTGCTGGTATTGAAACAACTGAAACAATTGCAGAGCTTGTTACTTTTATGTGCATGTAATGACTCATTCCTGTGCATCTTTATACACAAATGTAAAGAATCCTCATTCTTCCATTGTTGTCTGATGCAGTTATGTTTCTGTCCAAAGTGTTGGAGAATAGTTAACTCGCTGACTTCAGAGGAATTCTGATGTGCTGAGATTAGGGTGGAAATGATAAACAGTATGGACCTCATATTCTTAAAATACATTGAAAAATTATGCATATGTACACAGATGTATATCTAGAATTGCATTTTGTGCAAGTCAATTCTTCCTTCACAGTAAGAAGCTTGTACTTATTAAAGGTAGTAAAGATTTTTGGAGGTCTATCCCAACAGCTGTTCTTCCTTTTTTCTTTAGCAATAAAACTCTCAACTTTTACTAGGTACCTGGCAGCTCAAAATGAAAACTACATTTTCCAGCATCGTTTGCAGCTAAATCCATCTATGTGAAAGTTTGGGACAATAAAATATAAGTAAAAGTGCTTTGTGGCAGTTTATAAGAAGCCCCTTATAAAAAAATAGCCATTCTCTCTTTTGACCCCTTTCTTCTTTGTCCCTTTCTATTGTTTGGAAAGTGGATGTGATTGTTGGCGCTCAGGTTGATATAACGGGCCATGAAAATGAGAGCCACACTACAGGGAGGGTGTAGAGGTGAGCTGGAGAAGCTTCTGAATTTAATGATTTGATAAAGTAAGCATATCACCCCATGACTGCTTACTTCTCAACTTTGTTTCTATAAGAGAGAAATCATGTTTATCTTGAGAGTTTCTTCACATGCAGCTGGATCTTATTCTCACTGATGCTTTATGTATGCCTTTTCCTAAGGCACCATGGAAGGTAGGATGTATATTGAAAGAACCAATTCCCCAACTACATTGGCTTAATTTTTAATCTTTAAATCTTCTTTTTTTAAAATTTTATTTTATTTTTAAACTTTACATAATTGTATTAGTTTTGCAAATATCAAAATGAATCCATCACAGGTATACATGTGTTCCCCATCCTGAACCCTCCTCCCTCCTCCTTCCCCATACCATCCCTCTGGGTCGTCCCAGTGCACTAGCCCCAAGCATCCAGTATCGTGCATTGAACCTGGACTGCCATCTCATTTCATAACATGATATTTTACATGTTTCAATGCCATTCTCCCAAATCTTCCCACCCTCTCCCTCTCCCACAGAGTCCATAAGACTGTTCCATACATCAGCGTCACTTTTGCTGTCTTGTACACAGGGTTATTGTTATCATCTTTCTAAATTCCATATATATGCGTTAGTATACTGTATTGGTGTTTTTCCTTCTGGCTTACTTCACTCTGTATAATAGGCCCCAGTTTCATCCACCTCATTAGAACTGATTCAAATGTATTCTTTTTAATGGCTGAGTAATACTCCATTATGTATATGTACCACAGCTTTCTTATCCATTCATTTGCTGATGGACATCTAGGTTGCTTCCATGTCCTGGCTATTATAAACAGTGCTGCGATGAACATTGGGGTACACGTGTCTCTTTCCCTTCTGGTTTCCTCAGTGTGTATGCCCAGCAGTGGGATTGCTGGATCATTGGCTTAATTTTTAAAAAGTTAATTTCTGACATAGTAGTGTACTGTGGACTGGTGGGGCTGGAGGACAGACATGGAACCCCTGTTCCATGCAGGTATTCTGACACCAAGGCTTTTTCTATCTTAACCACCAAAGCCTGTGCGATTGTCTATACATGATCTCCCTTGACTCAACAGAATAGAAAGAGAGTGTGTAGGATCAGACATAGGAAATTTTTAATGGTATAAGCCTGGAGTGGCACTTGACACTCACACTCACATTCCATTAGCTAGAACTCAAATGGTCCGAAACTAACTACAAGAGAGCCAGAAATGTAATTTATCTGTGTTCCCAGGAAGAAGAGAAGAAACAAGAGCACTAGCTCTGCCTTTACCTAAAAAATACACAGAAAATAAAGCTTCCAATATCCCCACTTCTGACTTACATTCTAGAGGCCAAATTAAACAAGGACTACACAGTTGATTGTGTAGCAAAATATCCTTCAGAGGTCATTTTGATGTTGAAACATCTGAGTCAAAGATTTCTGATTATGGAAGATGAGTTCCGCAAACAGTGAAGCTTCATTCACAAGCCCTGGCCACTACTGTTCTTTTGATTCCTTTTATTGCTCTTTCTCCTTCCTAGTTCAAGTGCTTTTCTTGTGATGAGGGGGTAATTCTTTAACATCTATGGAAGACGTTAAGGAAAGTTTCCATAGGCTTTGTATTGCTGGGCAAAACAGTTAAACATGCATTTTAAGTGATGGTCTGGGAATATGATGCCGGAGATAACAATGGATCGTTAAGGCAGAGCCTCTCCATTTCCTCTTACACTGCTGTTGTATATTTTGTAGGCTTTGTGGTTATGTGCTAACTGATATTTGTGTAAAAGAAGATCATTTAGGATATTTTTAATATGATTAGACCCTCCAAAAACATATTGAGAGAGAGATGTTAGATAGATAAATAGATAGATCGATAAGGCTAGGTGAGTGGGTGGGCAGGTAAGTATGTGGCCAGATGAATAGATATACAAAAAAAAAAAACCTCTTTCCTTGGAAGATTAATCAAGATGGTTTTACTGAACCAACATTTTCCTCAAATTCTGGGTAATTATTTATGATAACCCATTTGAGGGAAATGGTTGGGATACAGAATAATAGATTCAAGAGGAATGAAGTCCAAGATCCCTTTTCTTAAGAATTGCTAGTCGTGGCCTGCGTAATGGGCTTCCAAGTTGGCACTAGTGATAAAGAACCTGTCTGGGTTCGATCCCTGGGTCGGGAAGATCCCCCGGAGGAGGACATGGCAACCCACTCCAGTATTCTTGCCTGGAGAATCCCATGGACAGAAGGGCCTGATGGGCTACAGTCCATGGGGTCGCACAGGGTCGGACACAACAGAAGCGACTTAACTTGCAAAGCCTGCATAATAGGACAAATTAGTACATCACACTTTATTTTGAAAATCCTTTTAAAATTTTTTTATTAAAAGTTTGAAACTTCCTTTTCTAGAACTGCCGTCAAGATGTTATTACTATAAATTATTATTTCCTTTCATGGTTTGATTTTGTAGTTCAGCTCTCTTCCAGGGGTGTGAGGCATTTGATAGGCAGAAGGTAAATTTTAGAGTATCTGTCTATTTCCTGGGTGAAATACAAAGACATTTTAATGGTTTGGATTGTTTTCTGGAAACATCAGGGTGAATTTTGAATTTTTGTGTTAACAGAAGAAATCTGAAGCATTGATGTTCATAGAGAATAAGACAGGAAATTGGTACAAAAATGCTTCTATAAAACCAGGAAGTTAACTTTAAGTTAACAATGAAAAGACTTTTTATCGATTTCTGTATGTTTCAGGGAAGCGGGTTTAGAATAACACATCTAACAAGCCCAGCACATAGTAGGCATGCAAACAGATTTTGAATGAATGTACAATGTATGAATGCCTAGATCCCCAGAGTTCTAGGAGAATAGAGAAACAAGAGTTGGGGTAGTCTCCGCCTTCAGTGAGAAATGAGAGGCCCTCCAAGGATACCCGGTCCTGCAAGCCCAGCAGGAAGCACTCCCAGATAAATGGAACTCCAGCATCTCTAACATGATGCAGTGAGGAAAGTTTCTGGTGTGAATAGAGTGAACATTCCACTCTTATCTACCACAAGGAAATCACCAAGCATTTGCCAAGGTTTTGTGGCTTATGGAAGGAGAGATTTCTCGGCTCTAAACCTCTGAGGTTTAGGAAAACCATCAGGAATTCTTCAGCCTTCTGGTTCTTTTTGGTGTGGAGCCAGAACTGAACTAATCTTTTTTCCCTCAAATCCTTTCCCGCATATTCAGGTTTAAAAATCTGGCTACAGGCATAGGTCACTAATTCACAATGTTTAGTACTCATTAAACTATCTAGGGGCTTTTCCCAAAATACTGTCACCAGGGTTCCACCTCAGACTTACTGAATCCAAATCTCCAAGAAGGTCTGGACATGAGATCTGGGCGTGTATGCCTTAAAAAAGCCTTCCCTGTTGAGTCTGTTACTTGTCAAAGACTGCAAAACCCTGGTCTGCCTCACCTCTGTAGTTAAATGAAACTCAGCATTAATAGGGGTTGTGAATGCAATTGTCACAGCTTTTGGTCACCAGCTTGATATAAAAGGACTAAATCCATTTTCTTACTCATCAGTGATTGTGATCATGAGCAAAATGCGAACCTTGTTGCACTCTCTACCTCCACCTCTAAGGGACATCTTCATAATATTGTACCATTGTGTAAAACACTTACCACTTACCTATCTAACTCCTAACCATTTGGACTACGTTCTTATGAACATATGAGCACTAGAAAAAAGAAAGATTGAATACATGTAGGTGGACTATTAACAATTATAAAACCCTGACTAACAGTCTGGATACTCAAATTTAATACTATTAAAATAATTAATGCACTTCATCGTATGTAAATAAGATACAAGAGTATGATGAAATATGATTTTCTTCATTTAGAAAATCAAGAAAGTAGGTTATATCTAGTTAAAAGCAATCTGCTTTATAACCAAAGATCTTTCAAACAAGAAGCCAAAGTCTAAATAGTGGATTGCGATTATGAGAGTATTAACCAAAGATACTTTCAAACAAGAAGCCAAAGTCTAAATAAATAGTGGATTGCGATTATGAGAGCATCAAATAACAAAAAAAAAGAGGGGGGATCTCCATCGCCATTTTCCAGGATCCTTTTATTATTGCCAGCACTATAATAAATTGCAGAAAGAAAGGGAAAAGGACTACCTGGGATTAATGTTGTAGGGCAGTTTTTATTTAGCTTGCTGTCTTTTTGAAACACTGATTTCCATCTATTTTGAGTCTTTTGATATAGATCAGTTAAACTTGAATGAACAGAGTCTTCTTGTGTAGTTTGCCTTATCCTAACAACAAGAATGGAGTGTGCTTTTTTCCCCTTCAATAGTTTATAAATAGTCCATAGAAAAGGGCCCATTACCTTCTTATACATACTAAGCTCATTATTGAAAAATTACACCCCCTCAAACCTCCAGGCTTTTTTGCATCTAAAGGAAACTCTTTCGTTTAAATATATATGGCAGGAAAAATCAGTAAATACTAATGTTCAAACCCCAAGGGGGCAGCCTGCACACAGATGAAAATATGACCAGGCGTGTGTACGGTTTTTGTTGCATGGCACTAGGCTTCGAGGAGAAAACCAAAACCTGCAGAAAAGATTTCACTTGGAGAAGTAAAAGAACCCTGTACTTGGGAATATCTAAGCTCACATGTAAACTCAAAAGAGTCGGTAGAAATCCAGACATTGTTTCAAACCACAGCATAAGATTAACTGTGCGTAAACCACAGTACGTTTTTGTTAAATTCACATTTACTTAATAATACATATCACCAACTTTGCAGTCAGATGTCCAGGCAGCACAAAACAAGTGAATTTTAGGAGTCTAGCCAAGGGCCATTTGCTCATTCATGAGTGGGTTCTAAGAAGGCCAGAGCCAAAATAGCAAGACAGGCCTTTATCTGGGTAGCGGTTGCTGGGCCAAACCACCTCACAAGGCGAGTGCCGTTGACCGCATGGGAAACTAGATGAGAGACAATGTGTGGTTAACACAGGCCCATTACTAGGAGGAGAAAAACAACCACAAGCGTAGAGGCTGGTGGTGGTCAGAGCATTTTTGTATTCAAAGAGTGGCTCACAGATTGGTGTGGCTAAGACTTGGCTAAGGGGGCTAACCTGCAAAATTTATCTGAAGACTAATTTGTTTCTTAGGAAAGAGATTTAGGTAAAGGGCACACAACAGCAGCCGTTACATCTCAAACTGAAATGCAATTTACTGAGTTCCTATTGTTTCATAACTGCTACCAGAGCAGCAAGACCATAGCATCCAGTTCTCATCAAGATGAATTATGGCAAGTCAGAAGCTATTTCAGGCTTATAGGACATTCCATAGCATGCCTTTTCAATGTGATGTAACTTGGGTCTGCTGGGAAAGAGTAGCAGTAAGAAATGCCATGTGAAGTTATGTGGAGTGCCTCATTCATGCATTTATTGTTCAATAAAGCTGTGTTGACCTCTTTCCACAAGATGTGTACACACCCTGCCTTTTAGCCTATTTATTCTTACTGTCATTGACAAATCATCATCATCATCATCGTCATGTAAACAAATTGTCCACACAATGACTGCAGTTCCTTGAGTCCCCCATAAGGGGAAGGGAGAAATATCTCCTTGTACTTGTCATTGCTAGTTATTTTTGGATAATGATTCTTATTTCAGCAGGTGTAGCAGAAACAGGGTTGATGGCCACACTCTTTCTTAGGTGGAACTGTGTGACTAGTTCTGTCTGATCGGCTGTGAATATGTCACATTTCTGTTGCTGTTGTTCAGTCACTCAGTCATGTCTGACTCTTTGCGACCCCATGGACTGCAGCATGCCAGGCTTTCCTGTTCTTCACTATCTCCCGGAGTTTGCTCAAACTCATGTCCATTGAGTCGCTGATGCCATCCAACCATCTCATCCTCTGTTGTCCCCTTCTCCTCCTGCCCTCAGTCTTTCTCAGCATCACAGTCTTTTCCAATCAGTCAGCTCTTCGCATCAAGTGGCCAGAGTATTGGAGCTTCAGCTTCAGCATCAGTCCTTCCAATGAGTATTCAGAGTTGATTTCCTTTAGGTCACTCTTACAGGTTGAAACTCAGAAGAAGCAGTGCTCAGTCCTCCAGCTGTCTTTTCTCTTACTCGGACAGTCAAGGAGGACCCATGAGGGGATGACATAAATGCCAGAGCAGCCTTGATTGTCAAGGTACAGCATGTGGACAAACGCCTGAGAGGGTCATCCAGCCCACAGTGGACTTCCTGAGTGAGAAACAGACCTTTGTGATATTAAGTCACTGTGACTTGGGGCTGTTTTTCCCTGCAATATAACCCTCTAATAAATGTTTTGCCTAGAACTTAAATTTAGATGAGACAAGAAATCACTGACTTAGTAGAAATGAAAGGAACTTTATGGATTAATAATAAACTCACCTATGGCAGATAGATCTCCCAAAGGAAAAAACAATTTCTCCCTGTGTGTTTTTCCTACCTCAATCAATCTCAGTCGCACTGACACTTCCCAAGATGCTAGATCGTGACAACTGTTGTCTCCATCATGCCTGGTGTCTTGGGCACCCAGATACCTCCAGGTATTCTAGCCTCAGTGTATTCATATCTCTTTTTGTCTAAATTTAGTAGAGGCAATAGTGGGCTTTATGTGTGTGTCTGACTCTTTGCGACCCCATGGACTGTAGTTCACCAGGCTCCTCATGCGTGGAATTCTCCAGGCAAGAATACTGGAGTGGGTAGCCATTCCCTTCTCCAGGGTATCTTCCCAACAAAGGGATCAAGCCTGGGTCTCCAGCATTGCAGGCAGATTCTTTATCATCTGAGCCACTAAGGAAGCCCGTACTGGGTTTTGGTAAGTGAAAATTTGTTGCTAAGGAATGAAGATAAATTAAGTTAAAATGTATAGAATTAGATGGATTTGCTGAGTAATTATTTTTTTATATATAATTTTATTTATTTCTGGCTGTGCTGGGTCTTCATTGCTGTGAGGGCTTTTCTCTAGTTGCAGCGAGCAGTGGCTACTTTCTAGTTTGGTGCTCAGGGTTCTCGTGGAGGCTTCTCTTGTTGCTGAGCATGGACTCTAGGCATGTGGGGCTTCGATAGTTGTGGCTTCAGCTCAGAAGTTGTGGCACACAGGCTTAGTTTCTCGGCAGCATGTGGGATCCCTAGACAGGGATCGAATCTGTGTCTCCTGTAGTGGCCCATGGATTCTTTACCACTGAGCCACCAGGGAAGCCCTGGAGTATAGATTTTTAATCTAAGTGTATTTGATCCTCCAAAACATTGGTTAGACGGTTTTTGATCCTTGTATCCTGAATCCATTTAGATAAAACCAACCTGAAATAGAAAGGGGAGATCTGAAGGGCCTCATGACTTGGCCAGATGCCAGTTTTATTTATTCACCCCAAATTGTGACAACATAAGATGTGCTACTTTCTACAGAACAATCATATTCCTTATGAAAAATATAATTTCAAGAGCAATATTCTCATTAATAATTAATTTGAGGTTTTAAAGCATTTTGTATGTTCAAAGAAATGACTATAGTATTGGGAACAATAATAGTCATCACCATATTTTAAGCCTATTCATGCACAGAAGAGAGTAAGGAAGTTCTTTATAATGTAAATTATTCCTAAGCGCTCAAAATTCAGTTTACCCTTATAAACATTACTTAATTTCAAATTCTTCCATTGAGATATATAATTGTTGGGGCAACAAGCTCTATATTTAATTGATAATTCTTTCAGAATAAAACAATATTGAATCTTACTTTGGGTGAGAGAAAAGTGACCACAGATGGAAAATTAATACTTTCAGGGCATGGTTTAACACCCTGGAAGAAGCAAATCACATGTATTTCTTGTTAAAAAAATTAAATGCCTTTCTTCCTGTGTGTAATATGTTTTAACCCACTGTAAGTCCAATATTTAAAGGGGACTGTGGTTTAGTGGTTAAGACCATAGACTCTGAAGTTAAAGTAGGTTTTAATTCCTCCTTTGCCACTTAACTATCTGTGTGACTCTGACCAAGCTCTTTAACCCTCCAGCACCTCATCCTATTTGTAAAATGCAGGTTATAATTGTCCCTACTTTAAAATAGTACCTGATATAGTACATGTAAGTACAGGGTTTATTGAATAAAAATGAATTCATAAACTAGCTGTGAAGTAAAAAAATGGTGAAAATGGCCAATCTTTGGTTGTCTATAATAATCCAAATTTGAATGCAGAAAAGTCTCTCATGCTAACATCCGTAATGGCCATCAAAAAGCAAAACGGATAGCAACTGGCTGTTTGGAGAATTCAAATTCAAAGGACTCTCAGACTTTGGGTAATTATACAAGGGTGAATTATTCCCTCAAATATGCCAAAGTTGGACTCAAGACTTTCCAGGGCTAACAGGGTCTACTGGGACACTGCTGGTAGAGGTGAACTCCAAGCCCAGCACACGGGCTCACGAGTCCTGGTATTGGGAGTGGAGGTCCACACTCACATACCTGCAGTTAGAGAGTCCAGAAAGCTCTGACGACCAAACCTTGTCTATTTGCTTTTTTAATTAATTGATTAATTTTCGGCTGTACTGGGTCTTCGTGCTATGCGTGGGCTTTCTCTAGTTGCGGTTAGCGGGAGCTGCTCGCTAGTTGCAGTGCGTGGGCTTCTCGTTGCGAAGGCTTCTCTTGCTGTGGAGCACAGGCTCTAGGCACAAGGGCTTCAGTGGTTGTGGCTCTCAGACTCTAGAGCACAGGCTCAGTAGTTGTGGCACACGGGCTCAGTTGCTCCGTGGCATGTGGGTTCCTCCCAGATTGGGGATCGCATCGGCAGGTGGATTCTCAACCACTGGACCCCAGGGAAGTCCTGTTTGTGTTTAATAAGCGAGATGCAGAGTCACTTAGCATCAGAACTCATTCTGAATGAAGATGAGGCCCTTTGGAGTCTTTGTATATCCCTTAGTGTGAATCTTCACATGTTTCACCACAGAAACAGTAACACATCTTTTGATGGTTATTTCCCTAGACCTTGCTGGGATGTTATACTACTTATGCACTCTGTTATCTTCCTAAAATCTGAAAAGTCCTGAGTTCCAAGGATCTCAGGTAAGGGATTATGGACCCAGACCTTCTCACTGGTAATGCTTTCAGTTTGGAAATGGGCCTTTCCCATACTACTGTAGGCTCTCTCCAGTGTTGAGATGTGAGCACCATGGAATATCTTTTCTCTTGCCTCTCAAAGCCAGAAGGTGGGAAAAACAATGAGAGAGAGTCTTTGACAAATTATTAAACTCACTCTGGAAGTCTTTTCTCCCGGAATTGTTGCAGGGAGTTCTGCTGTAGAGGTTTACCAGGAGTGGAGGGATAAGGATCAGGACATAGAAAGCGCAGATACCAGACCCAAGACACTCAGCAGCCGCAGCACTATACACTCGTTAGGAGGCCATGAGCAGTGAGTCTGCCCAAAGGAGTAAAAGGGCCACTCCGGGGATGCGTTTGAGGGGAATATCAGTGAGACAAAGACCACACGGAGGACTAACAGAAAGGCTCTGCTACAACCCAAGCCCCCTTTGTGTTTCCATGCGATCACTCAGTTCTCCGGTCTTGAGACAGGCTGGGACCTGGGATCTGGACCCTTTACTGCAGTGCTTGCACCTGGATAAACATCTCCTCAAGCAACAAAACACAAAGAAACTATAAGAGACTAAAAAATAACTGTGGTCATGCACAAATGAGGAAAATTAATGGCAGTAAGATACAAAAAGACCAAAAAGACCAACTGCCACTTCTGAAGAGCTGGGAACAAAAACAGTATCCGGAGCAGAAGTGCATGCCCCCTGCACTCAACAGCACCAAAGGGATGGGCAAACCACCCTAGCCACACCTCCAGCCTGAGTCCTGGTCACACCCTTACCCTCATCCCATATAAGGAACCAACTCACCCTCACTTGGGGACCAAGCAAGGGAATCTGTCACTTGTTTTTGCTCCCTCCTGCTACAGCAGGGGCCCCAATAAAGCTTTGCCTGAATTCCTTGACTGACCTCTTATCAATTTCTATTGGTGGAGGAAGGTCAAGAACCAGGGTCAGTATCAAGGGCACATCTCAATTCAAGATCACTACATTTCAAGTGCTCAGACTTTATTTTTTGGGGCTCCAAAATCACTGCAGATGATGACTGCAGCCATGAAATTAAAAGATGCTTGCTCCTTGGAAGAAAAGCTTTGGCCTAGATAGCATACTAAAAAGCAGAGACATGACTTTGCTGGCAAAGGTCCAACTAGTCAAAGCTATGGTTTTTCCAGTAGTCATGTATGGATGTAATAGTTGGACTATAAAGAAAGCTGAGCACCAAAGAATTGATGCTTTTGAACTATGGTGTTGGAGAAGACCCTTGATAGTCCCTTGGACTGCAAGGAGATCTAACCAGTCAATCCTAAAGGACATCAGTCATGAATATTCATTGGGAGGACCGATGCTGAAGCTGAAACTCCAATACTTTGGCCACCTGATGCGAAGAACTGACTCACTGGAAGACTCTGATGCTGGGAAAGATTGAAAGCAGGAGGAGAAGGGGATGACAGAGGATGAGATGGTTTGATTGCATCACCAACTCGATGGACATGAGTTTTAGCAAGCTCCAGGAGTTGGTGATGGACAGGGAAGCCTGGCGTGCTGCAGTCCATGGGGTCACAAACATTGGACGCAACTGAGTGACTGAACTGAACTGACTGATAGTTGTAATGTTGTGTTAGTTTCTGCTGCTGCTGCTGCTGCTGCTGCTAAGTTTCTGCTATACAGCAAAAAGTGAATCATCAACTTCTATTTCCAAAAAGCCACTTTCCTTAGAAGTCATTTGGGCATTCAATAGTAATTTCTTTTCTCCTCTTACATTATAGGAACTATTATTATATCACAATCTGAGAGATAGGGAAATTTAAGTCACAAAGCTAGAGATTCCTCACAGATACACTGTAAGACCATGGCAACGCAGGGGAGTCCACAGCTCCTGAAAGATTGCCTTTCAGCTTTAGAAGCTAAGAGCAGAAGACCACAGACCGGCAGATTTGTCCTCCGTTTTCCTCCTCTGGGTCTGTCCTTGGCTTCTGTTGGGTCTCCAGTGTTTCAATGGGCTCAGTGGGGCTTTTGTGCTTTTCTCTCCCTACTCTCCCTTCTAGCAATCAAATCTTTTCTCCAACCTTCAGCCTGCCTCCCCAGCTGTCTGCTAGGGCTCACCTTCCCCTCCCAGCCCTGCCCACCTTGCCAGGTGCCCACACCTGCTGCTCTGGGGCCATGGTCTCTATTAACCCAGAACTCGGATCTTCTTTGGTCTTGGGCCTCCCAGGCCCACATCCTGCCAGTCACCATGCCCTGCCAACTATAAGTTTAAAAGTAATTTCAAGACTTATACTGGAAATTTTGTGTTTATGTTTGTAAACACTATTCAAATGTCTGATAGAACTTAAAGGTCATAATATTAAAACTCCCAACTTACTAAGTTTAAAAAACTCTAAAATCATTGGACGGTTTTGTTTGTCAGAGTCAGTAACTTGCTAGGTCAGGTGTTTGAAGTTGCTTAGAAAGAAAAATTAAGTGCTAAATTGATTGCTGCATTTTAAGGGTGACTAATAGTTAATGTAAATGGCACTAATAGATTATGGGGAATAGTCCTTTCAACCTGAGTCAGCCAAAAACTAATTAAAGATATCTGTTTTTATTTTATACAAGATTTACTAAATCTATAAACAGAATAACTAGATTTGTAACATAAACTTAAAGGCTTTAGGAAACTGGCCTTTTAAATGTGTAATTTTAGTAAGCTGAATGCTAATTTAACCGCCCAGGTCTATTGTGTTCCTTGAAGAGGGCTGGCTAGGCAGCTTCTCAGCACTGTAAGTATCCATGACAGTTCCCCACTGGGCCTCCACATGGCTGAGTTAATCAAAGAAGGCCTTGGTCAGGAAGTTTCCAGCATGAATGATGGCTTGGTGATGTCACAGGGAGGAGAGGCAAGGGGCCAGTGGGGTTGGGAGGAGCGGGGAGTGGAGGAAGGTTGGCTACATAAGCCCAACTCTCCTCAAACTTAAAGGGGGCTAGAGTCCAGAAAACTGAAATGGGTTTTTATCAAAAGTGCCCTTTCCACACACACGGAGGCATGGCATTGCCCTCAGAGCTCTTCTGTGGGCACTGTCTCATCTGCTCTCAAGCACTTATTAGTTCCAACTGCACAGCTGGGACCACTGAAGCTATGTGAGGTTCAGAACGTGCCATTTTTGTCCACTTGAGCTGCTCTAACAAAAATATCACAGGCTTCCCTGGTGGCTCAGTAGTAAAAAATCCGCATGCAATGCAGGAGATACAGGTTCGATCCCTGTCTTGGGAAGATCCCCTGGAGAAGTAAACGGCAACCCACTTCAGTACTCTTGCCTGGAAATCCCATAGACAGAGGAGTCTGGAAGGCTACAGTCCATGGGGTTGCAAAAGATTTGGACACTACTTGGTGACTAAACAACAGCAACAAAAATATCATAGCCTGGGGGTTTAACCAACAAGCATTTATTTCTCATAGTTTTGGAAGCTAGGAAGTCTAAGGTCATGGCAATGGCAGCTTTGGTGTCTGGTAAGAGCCCATTTTCTGATTCATAAATGGTCTACTCACTGCATCCTCATGTGGTGGAAGAGACAAGGGAGCTCTTTGGAGTCTGTTTTAAAGGGCATTCACTAATCCCACTTATGATGCTTCCACACTAATGATCTAAACATATCTGAAAGGCCTCATCTCAAGGCCCCCCATCACACTGGAGATTAGGTTTTAACCTAAGAATTTTGGGGGAACGGAGCATTCAGCCTATAGCATACACCCAAATCCCAGGACAGGGCAACAGAACCTGAGCTAAGTTCTGTGCCTCCTGGTTCCTGGTTCTAATATTACTAGCACATTCCATGGTCTGTAGAAGTTAAACACAGACTTTAATGGAAGAGCAGAAGGGTCCCATCTAACAAACTGAATAAATTCCTGAGCACAT
This sequence comes from Bos taurus, assembly GCF_002263795.3. Lineage (NCBI taxonomy): Eukaryota > Metazoa > Chordata > Mammalia > Artiodactyla > Bovidae > Bos > Bos taurus. The sequence continues at coordinate 33,184,875 of NC_037343.1, forward strand.
ATTACATCGGCATCCTGAAATAAGGCCTGAAAAGTACTTGTCATAGCTTTAGTGCTTCTGTCCCGTGAATGTGACTATTGTCTCTCTCACTGGATTCCATTTTAATGACACAGCACTGTCCCCAGCAGGAGACTGTCTGGTAAGTGCAAGTAGGGCCAACAGTATTTAAATCACATTAGACATCATAGACACTACAAGACGGAAAGAGAATTCCCTAATTAAAGTTTTGTTAGATGGCTGTCTTAGCCATTATTAATTTTTATCAAAGCCAGGCTTCTGTAGCATGATTAAGGGCCACCAGTTCTCAGACAAAATTGTTTTTGAGGGAAATGGGGGGAGCACAGCACAGAGTAAAGGATATTCCTGATGCTTAATGAAATAAGAGGCAGAAAAGAAAATAAAGCAGGAAAACATTTAGTCCATTCATATTTTTGTTTGTCTCAAATCAATTGTAATTAGGAGACAAAATAGAAATTTAATAAATTAGACCCATTATCGGTTGTCATTTTATTCATTAAGTCGTGTCCATTGTGCCTCTTTGATAATAGTCAAACACAAGAACTAGGACAAGAGAGATGAATTGGGATCCTGGGGAAAAGTTTTTTCTACCCCATAGAGCTAAACTTTGTTACTTATCTGAATGATAAAAAACAATGTTAGATGTAGGGTTGTTAGAGTTAGCAAATAAAATATAGGACATTCAGTTAAATTTGAATTACAGATAATGAATAACTTTTTCAGTTAAAGTATATCCAAAATATTGCATGGAATGTAATGTAATATTAGGACATAGTATGCTAAAAATTCTTTAACAATTTTTATTGTTTATGTTAAATTCAATTTTAACTGTGTATCCTGTATTTTATCTGGCAATCCTGATTGTGTAGTCATTGGGTTGTATATGCCGTATATATATTTTTTTGAATTAGCATTCACAGAAAAAGAAAGAAAGAGAGCACAGGCAGTCTCTCATTTGCACAGCCAGATGAAAAGATCCTTCTTAACCTTATGGAGTCCCCATCTTAGGGAAACAGAGTATGGAGAACTAGGGTTACCCTGTCAATATGCAGTGGACCTCAGATCCAGACCCAGGTCTGCAGTAGTCCAAAGTCTGCACTTCACCACGACTCTTCAGTACTTGTCAGATGCTGAATTAATAATATAGGAAATCATTTTTTTTAATTCTGATAATATATATATAATAAAGAAGTTACTTTACTTTTTAAGTATGTAGTTCAGTTGTGCTGACTACATTCACACTGGTGTGCAATCAATCTTCAGAATTCTTTTCATCTTACAAAAATAAAACTCTGTACCCAGTAAAGAACACCTCATCTCTCTCTCACCCTTCCCCTGGCAACCACAGTTCCCCTTTCTGTCTCTGTGAATTTTCTTATTCTAAGTCCTTCCCGTAAATGGAATCATGGCAGTATTTGCCTTACTTAACATCATGTCCCCAGAATTCATTCATGTTGTAGCATATGTGAGAATTTTCTTCCTTTTTAAGGCAGTATAATATCCCATTGTGTGTTTGTATCACGTTTCATTTATCTGTTCGTCTGTCAATGGACAGTTGGATTGCTTCTACCTTTCATCTATTGCAAATAATACTCCTATGAACATGAGTGTACAAATATCTCTTTGAATCCCTGCTTTCAATTCTTTTGTATTCAGAAGTGAAGCTGCTGAATCACATGTTAATTCTATTTTAATTTTTTAAGGAACTGCTACAGTGTTTTCCACAATGGCTGCACCATTTTGTATTCTCATCAAAAGTGTACAAGAGTTCCAGTTTCTCCACATTCTCATCATCACTTGTCATTTTCTGGGGGTTTTGTTTGCTTGCTTTTTACAGCAGCCATCATAATGGATTTGAGGAACCACTGTTTTCTGTGTCCATGAAAAAAATCAAATGCAAACCATATAGTTTGATTTTCTAAAAGCTGAGTTAACTACTTATTTTGTTGGAATCTGCAGGGACTATCTTACTGAGTTATTTGTTGTATTTGATACTATAATCTATGGTACCATCAGCTACTTTTTAAGTACGTAGTTCAGTTGTGCTGACTACATTCACATAACAACCAACATGTACTGAGCCCCGATTGGAGGTCAGGCATTGTGTTGAATGCCACACAACCATTCATGCCTAACAGCAACCCTGCCAGGTGGATACTCAATATTGTCATTTCCATCCAACAGTTAAGGAAAAGGATACTTAGAGAGGTTAAATATCTTGCTCAGTGTTATAAAGCAGTAAAGCTAAAACTTAAATCCAAGTAATCTGACTCCTGGGCTTCAGATGGTAGAGAATCCACCTGCAGCACAGGAGACTGGATTTCAACCCCTGGGTGGAGATGATCCTTTGGAGTAGGAAATGGCAACCCACTGCAGTATTCCTGCCTGGGAAATCCCATGAACAGAGGAACCTGGCAGGCTAGAGTCCATGGGGTCATAAAAACAACTAAAAACAACAACAATCTGACTCCTATTTGACCCTACCTTTTGGTGGATCTTGATAAGAAAAACACCTTCCAAATCAAGTTGACACATTTGAGGAGGATTAAAAATTTGTTGACTAATGGGATCTTTCTAATATGACTCCTTTCAGAGAACTTTAAAGCTTCTTTAAAAAAAATAGCTTTATTGAGATATAATTTACCTTCCATAAAATTCACCCATTTAAAGTGTATAACTCATTGATTTTTAGGACATTCACATATCTGTGTTACCATCATCATACTCAGTCTTAGAGTATTTTTATAATCTTGTAAAGAAATTTTATACTTTTTAACTATCACTCTGTATGCTCCATTCCCTCCCAGCCCTGCTGCTGCTAAGTTGCTTCAGTCATGTCTGACTCTGTGCAACCTCATAGATGGCAGCCCACCAGACTTCCCCGCCCCTGGGATTCTCCAGGCAAGAACATTGGAGTGGGTTGCCATTTCCTTCTCCAATGCGTGAAAGTGAAGTCACTCAGTTGTGTCCGACTCCTAGCAACCCCATTGACTGCAGCCTACCAGGCTCCTCTGTCCATGGGTTTTCCAGGCAAGAGTACTGGAGTGGGGTGCCATTGCCTTCTCCGCCCTCCCAGCCCTAAGCAATCTCTAATCTCTCTCTGTTTTGATTAATTTCCCTATTCTGAACCTTCAAGTAAATGGGATCATACAGTATGTGGTCTTTTGTTCTAGTTGCTTTCATTTAGCATAATGTTTTTTAGGTTTATTCATGTTGTAGCATGTATTAATGCTTCATTCCTTTTTCTGGCCATGTTAAAATTTCATTGTATAAGTATACCACATTTTGTTTATCCATTTGTCCATTGATGGGCACCCACCTTTTGATTATTATGAATAATGCTGTTATAAACATTGAGGCACAAATTTTTGTGGGGACATGTTTTTGTTTCTCTTGGCTATATACCAAGTAGAATTGCTGGGTCAGAGATCAAATTGCCAACATCCGCTGGCTCATCGAAAAAGCAAGAGTTCCAGAAAAACATCTATTTCTGCTTTATTGACTATGCCAAAGCCTTTGACTGTGTGGATCACAGTAAACTGTGGAAAATTCTGAAAGATATGGGAATACCAGACCACCTGACCTGCCTCTTGAGAAACCTATATGCAGGTCAGGAAGCAACAGTTAGAACTGGACATGGAACAACAGACTGGTTCTAAATAGGAAAAGGAGTATGTCAAGGCTGTATATTGTCACCCTGCTTATTTAACTTATATGCAGAGTACCTCATGAGAAACGCTGGGCTGGAAGAAGCACAAGCTGGAATCAAGATTGCCAGGAGAAATATCAATAACCTCAGATATGCAGATGACACCACCCTTATGGCAAAAAAAGAAGAGGAACTAAAAAGCCTCTTGATGAAGGTGAAAGAGGAGAGTGAAGAAGTTGACTTAAAGCTCAACATTCAGAAAACTAAGATCATAGCATCTGGTCCCACCACTTCATGGGAAATAGATGGGGAAACAGTGGAAACAGTGGCTGACTTTATTTTGGGGGGCTCCAAAATCACTGCAGATGGTGATTGCAGCCATGAAATTAAAAGACACTTACTCTTTGGAAGGAAAGTTATGACCAACCTAGATAGCATTTCAAAAGCAGAGACATTACTTTGCCAACAAAGGTCCGTCTAGTCAAGGCTATGGTTTTTCCAGTGGTCATGTATGGATGTGAGAGTTGGACTGTGAAGAAAGCTGAGTGCCGAAGAATTGATGCTTTTGAACTGTAGTGTTGGAGAAGACTCTTGAGAGTCCCTTGGACTGCAAGGAGACCCAACCAGTCCATTCTAAAGGAGATTGGTCCTGGGTGTTCATTGGAAGGACTGATGCTAAAGCTGAAACTCCAGTACTTTGGCCACCTCATGTGAAGAGTTGACTCATTGGAAAAGACTCTGATGCTGGGAGGGATTGGGGGCAGGAGGAGAAGGGGATGACAGAGGATGAGATGGCTGGATGGCATCACCGACTCGATGGACATGAGTTTGGGTGAACTCTGGGATTTGGTGATGGACAAGGAGGCCTGGCGTCCTGCAATTCATGGGATTGCAGAGTCGGACATGACTGAACGACTGAACTGAACTGATAGTAACTCTATATTTTAGTCACCTGAAGAAATGCCAGGCTGCTTTCCAAAGCAGCTGAACCATTTTATATTCCCACTAGCAGTATATAAAAGTTCTGATTTTTCCACATCTTTCCAACACTTGTTATTGTCTGACTTTTTATTCTAGCCATCTTTATGGGTATGAAGTGGTATCTCAAGGTCATGATTTGCATTTCCCTGATGGCTAATGTTGTAGAGCATCTTTTAAAGTGTATATTGACTATTTATATATCCTCCTTGGAGAAATGTCTATTCAATCCTTTGCCCATTTTGAAATTGGGTTATTAGCCTTTTTATTATTAAACTGTATGAGTTATTTATATACTCTAGATACAGATCACTTGATACAAATCAAATACGTGATTTTAATATTTTTTTCCATCTGTAGATTTTCTTTTCATTTTCTTGATGAGGTCCTTTGAGGCATAAAGTTTTAAATTTTTATAAAGTCCAACTTTTCTATTTTTATTGTTGTTACTTGTGCTTTTGGTGTTATATCTAAGAATCATTTGCCAAATCCAGAGTCATGAAGATTTCTTCTAAGAGTTTTATAGTTTAGTGCTTACATTTAGGTCTTGGATCCAGTTCGAGTTAATTTTTGTTACCTGAAGTGAAGAAAATGTCCAATTTCATTCTTTTTCATGTGCCTATTCAGTTGTTCCAGCACCATTTGTTGAAAAGACTTTTTTCCCCATTGAATAGCCTTGACATCCTTGTTTAAAATCAGTTGACCAGAGATGTATGGATTATTTATGGACTTTCAGTTCTCTTCCATTGATCTATATGTCTATCCTTGAGCCAGTACCACACTGTCTTGATTACTGTTGCTTTGTAAAATAAATTTTAAAATCAGAAAATGTGAGTCTTTCTACTTTTTATGTAATTGTTATAAGTATTCTAAGTGTCTTGCAATTCCACATAAATTCAGAATTAATTTGTCAATTTTAACAAAGAATTCAGCAAGATTTTGATAAAGATTTCTTTGAATCTACAGATTATTTTGAAGAATATTGTCATTTTAATATTAAGTCTTCTGATTCTTGAATATGGGGGATTTTCCCCATTAATTTAGATCTTTAATTTCTTTCAGATATGTTTTGTAATTTTCAGAGTATGAATTTTGTATTTTTTTGTCAAATCTATTCCTAAGTATATTTATTCTTTTAAACACTATTGTGAATTGAATAATTTTCTTAATTGCATTTTTGGACTTTTTTATCTGTTGCAATTGTATATAGATATACAATTGATTTTTGTGTATTGATCTTATATCCTACAACCTTGCTCAATTTATTTATTAGTTCTTACAGTTTACTCTTGTTGTGGTCCACAGAGTCAAAGGCTTTGGCATAGTCAATAAAGCAGTAGTAGATACTTTTCTGTAACTCTCTGCTTTTTCAATGATCCAACGGATGTTGGCAATTTGATCTCTGGTTCCTCTGCCTTTTTTAAATCCAGCTTGGACATTGGAAGTTCACGATTCATGTACTGTTGAACCCTAGCTTGGAGAATTTTGAGCATTACTTTACTAGCATGTGAGATGAGTGCAATTGTGCGGTAGTTTGACCATTCTTTGGCATTGCCTTTCTTTGGGATTGGAATGAAAATTGACCTTTTCCAGTCCTGTGGCCACTGCTGAGTTTTCCAGATTTGCTGGCATATTGAGTATAGCACTTTCACAGCATCATCTTTTAAGATTTGAAATAGCTCAACTGGAATTCCATCACCTCCACTAGCTTTGTTCGTAGTGATGCTTCCTAAGGCCCACTTGACCTCTCATTACAGGACGTCTGGCTCTAGGTTGATGATCACACCATCGTGATTATCTGGGATGTGAAGATCCTTTCTGTATAGTTCTTCTGTGTATTCTTGCCACCTCTTCTTAATATCTACTGCTTCTTAGGTCCATACCATTTCTTTCCTTTATTGAGCCCATCTTTGCATGAAATTTTCCCTCGGTATCTCTAATTTTCTTGAAGAGATCTCTAGACTTTCCCATTCTATTGTTTTCCTCTATTTCTAAGCATTGATTGCTGAGGAAGGCTTTCTTATCTCTCCTTGCTGTTCTTTGGAACTCTGCATCCAAATGGGTATATCTTTCCTTTTCTCCTTTGCCTTTTGCTTCTCTTCTATTCACAGCTATTTGTAAGGCCTTCTCAGACAACCATTTTGCCTTTTTGCATTTCTTTTCCTTGGGGATGGTCTTGATCCCTGTCTCCTGTACAATGTCACAAACCTCTGTCCATAGTTCTTCAGGGACTCGGTCTATCAGATCTAATCCCTTAAATCTGTCACTTTCACTATAAAATTGTAAGGGATTTGATTGAGATCATACCTGAATGGTCTAGTGGTTTTCCCTACTTTCTTAAATTCAAGTCTGAATTTGGCAATAAGGAATTCATGGTCTGTTCCATAGTCAGCTCCTTGTCTTGTTTTTTCTGACTGTGTAGAACTTCTCCATCTTTGGATGCAAAGAATATAATCAATCTGATTTCGGTGTTGACCATCTGGTGCTGTCCATGTGTAGTCTTCTCTTGTGTTGTTGGAAGAAGATGTTTGCTATGACTAGTGGGTTCTCTTGGAAAAATTCTATTAGCCTTTGCCCTGCTTCATTCTGTACTCCAAGGCCAAATTTGCCTGTTACTCCAGGTTTTTCTTGACTTCCTACTTTTTCATTCCAGTCCCTTATAATGAAAAAGACATCTTTTCTGGGTGTTAGCTCTAGAAGGTCTTGTAGGTCTTCATAGAACCTACAACTAGAACCATTCAACTTCAGCTTCTTCAGCATTACTAGTCAGGGCATAGACTTGGATTACTGTGATATTGAATGGTTTGCCTTGGAAACTAATAGAGACGATTCTGTCATTTTTGAGATTGTACCCAAATACTGCATTTTGGACTCTTTTGTTGACTATGATGGCTACTCCATTTCTTCTAAGGGATTCCTGCCCACAGTAGTAGATATAATGGTCATCTGAGTTAAATTCACCCACTCTAGTCCATTTTAGTTCGCTGATTCCTAAAATGTCAATGTTCACTCTCGCCATCTGTTTGACCACTTCCAATTTGCCTTGATTCATGGACCTAACATTCCAGGTTCCTATGCAACATTGCTTTTTACAGCGTCAGACTTTTCTTCCATCACCAGTCACATCCACAACTGGGTGTTGTTTTTGCTTTGGCTCCGTCTCTTCATTCTTTCTGGAGTTATTTCTCCACTGATCTCCAGTAGCGTATTGGGCACCTACCAACCTGGGGATTTCATCGTTCAGTGTCCTATCTTTTTGCATTTTCATACTGTTCATGGGGGTTCAGTTGGACATGACTGAGTGACTGAACTGAACTGAACTGAACTACTATTTACTCAGTTCAGTCACTTAGTCATGTCTGACTCTTTGCAACCCCATGGACTGAAGCATGCCAGCATCACCAACTCCCAGAGCTTGCTAAAACTCATATCCATAGAGTTGGTGATGCCATCCAACCATCTCATCCTCTGTAATCCCCTTCTCCTCCTGCCTTCAATCTTTGCCAGCATCAGCATCTTTTCCAGTAAGTCAGTTCTTCACATCATGTGACCAAAGTATTGGAGCTTCAGCTTCAGCATCAGTCCTTCCAATGAATATTCAGGACTGATTTCCTTTAGGATGGACTGGTTGGATCTCGTTTCAGTCCAAGGGACTCTCAAGAGTCTTCTCCAACACCACAGTTCAAAAGCATCAATTCTTCTGTGCTAAGCTTTCATTATGGTCCAACTCTCACATCCATACGTGACTACTGGAAAAAGCATAGCTTTGACTAGATGGACCTTTGCCGGCAAAGTAATGTCTCTGCTTTTTAGTATGCTGGTCATAGTTTTTCTTCCAAGGAGCAAGCATCTTTTAATTTCATGGCTGCAGTAATCATCTGCAGTGATTTTGGAGCCCCAAAAATAAAGTGTGTCACTGTTTCCACTATTTTTCCATCTATTGGCCATGAACTGATGGGACTGGATGTCATGATCTTAGTTTTTTGAATGTTGAGTTTTAAGCCAACTCTTTCACTCTCCTCTTTCACTTTCATCAAGAGGCTCTTTAGTTCCTCTTCACTTTCTGCCATAAGGGTGGTGTCATCTGCATATCTGAGGTTATTGATATTTCTCCCAGCAATCTTGATTCCAGCTTGTGCTTCATCCAGTCTGGTACTTCGCATAATGTACTCTGCATATAAGTTAAATAAGCAGAGTGACAATATACAGCCTTGATGTACTCCTTTCCTAATTTGGAACCAGTCTGTTGTTCCATGTCTGGTTCTAACCATTGCTTCTTGACCTGCATACAGATATCTCAGGAGGCAGGTAAGGTGGTCTGATATTCCCATCTTTTTAAGAATTTTCCACAGTTTGTTGTGATCCACACAGTCAAAGGCTTTGGCATAGTCAATAAAGCAGAAGTAGATGCTTTTCTGGAATTCTCTTGCTTTTTCTACGATCCAACAGATGTTGGCAATTTGATTTCTGGTTCTTCTGCCTTTTCTAAATCCAGCTTGAACATCTGGAGGTTCACGGTTCACATACTATTGATGCCTAGCTTGAAGAATTTTGAGCATTACTTTGATAGTGTGTGAGATGAGTGCAACTGTGCAGTATTTTGAACATTCTTTGGCATTGCCTTTCTTTGGATTAGGGGAGGTTTTTTGTTTTTGTTGATCTTTTTGTGGATATTTTTGGATAAGAACTTTAAAGCTTCTTGATTTTACAGAAGAATCATTTACTTCATGAAATTTGCTTTAGAAAATAATTTACTGCCTTTGTAGACATGAGACCCAAAATCCATTGAAAAGATGAAGAAAATCTGAAAACCAATAATGCAAACTCTAAGATAAACCTGATATGTCACGATGCTCTCCTTTTGAGTAATATTAGGATTGAAGGTGCTGACTGCCATTTAGAAAAGGTAAAATTATGCTTCAAAGCAACACTATTCAATACAACTTCCTATGATAGGTGGAAATGTTTTATATCTGTCTTTTCCAAAATAGTAGGCCCTGGTCATATGTGAATATTTAAATTTAAAATAATTAAATGAAACTTGAATTTCAGTTCCTCAGTCACACTAGCCACATTTCAAGTGCTCATTAGCCATTTGTTTCTAATACTAGATACCACAAGTATAGAACATTCCCAGCAATACAGAAAGTTCTATTGGACAGAGCTGCTCTAGATTTCTCAGTAAAGCAACCACTAGGTATATACAGTTGTGGACTGGAGGGAAATAAGAGAGGAAAAAAAGATATTTCCACTTTTTTTCCACTTTTATTTTTTCCCAGTTTTAAATGAGTCATAAAAAGGGCAAATTCGGCATAGGAGATGATCCAATTAATGTCTATTTCCATAATCATCAGAGAGATGTTAGAAGAAAAAAGGAATTCACAGTTTAATGGTCCCTCTGTACTCTCCAAGAAAGACAGAAATGTGAATGAGAGAGTAAAAAGAGTTGTAAATTCTAGAGAAACATGAGGTTGAAAATCTAGAGTTAGCTTCAAGGAAAAGAGAAAAGTCAAAATCCATAGTGTTATAATACATCTTTGTGAAATCCTGCAGACTCTTACTGCAGTGTCTAAGACCTAGGTTCAAGTACAAATTTTGCATTTACAAGTGTGATTTTGGTAAGTTACCTAATCTCTCTGAGGTTCTCTCTTCTGTAAAATGAGAAAAGTACTTAGATGTGCATCTGACAGATAGTAAGCATCCAGTACACAATAATAATAATGTGTATAGGGTGAGATACTGTAGACAAGCATGGTTTATGCTTAAAACCCTTGAAACGGCTTCTCATTGTTGTTATTCAGTCACTCAGTCGTGTCCAACTTCTTATGACCCCAAGGACTGCAGCACACCAGGCTTCCCTGTCCTTCACCATCTCCCAGACTTTGCTCAACCCAGTGTCCTCAGTGTGGGTCACAGGGCAGAAGTCTGGTCTGTATTTAATGCTCAAGTTTTCTCTCTCAGTGATCCCCCTAAGCATCAGCTTCATTAACCCATTCAATATGTGTGTACTTTTCCAAACACCATGTCACTTTGTTTTTCTACAACTCGCTCGTGCCTTTCTGGGCTTCACATATGGTGCCAGTGGTAAAGAACCTGCCAGCCAATGCAGGAGATATAAGAGGCATGAGTTCTATCCCTGGGTCAGGAAAATCCCCTGGAGAAGGAAATGGCAACCCACTCCAATATTCTTGCCTAAAGAATCCCAAGGACGGAGGAGCCTCACTGGCTACAGTCCATAGGGTCGCAAAGAGTTAGACACCACTGAAGCGAGTGAGCATGCATGCATGCATGCCTTTTCTTCTGTTGGAAGCCCTCTCCAGTTTTCTTGGCAGGTCAACATGTACTAATCTTTTAGTACTCAAAGGGGTTGGGCTAGAGCCTTCTCCTATGGCCTTTCATTTCTTCTGTACCTGCTATTTTGATTGAAATGATCTGTTTAGGGGTCTGTCTCCACTGATAAGGAGAAAACATGATGTGTGTGATACCATGTTATGCTTTGAGGGCATAAGGAGAAATGAAAAAATAATAGTCCCTGGAAGAAATGACAAAATAGTAGTCCCTGCCCCCAATTAAGCAGAATTTGAAAACAGGGAGGAATTATATCTCTAGTGTCTCTTTCACTTCAAAACAGCACATTCTTAACACATTGTAGGTGCTTAAAAATGTCAAACCAGCCAGAGTCTAACACATAGAGAAACAACAGCCTAGCCCAGTACCAAACTTCTTACCATATGTTCTGGTGCGCATTTTAAAGGAGGAATTGGAGCTAAGGAGCAAAAGGAAGACGTTAGCTAGTGTCCCTCAGGCACGCTCCACCCTTACAGTTTTCTCTAGTACTTTGTGAGGCCTCCAGTCTTCAGATACTTAGCATCGTTTTAGCTACCCAAGGGCTCCTGGCTCCCTCTCCATCACAATGTCTTCTCCTTTCTGTTGAAATGATTTTATTAATAAGTTAATTTCTTTCTGATCAAGCAAAAATTAATTTAACCCTTTATAGCCTAAAATGTAGCCCATGTTCCTTTTACCATAGCATCATCCTTCCTGCTACAGAAGTTCAAATGTAAACATTTCCTCTCATATACAAATAAAGGGCTCTTGCTGTCTGGGATACACCGATGATGCTACCTCAACTGGAGAATTACCCCCTTGCTCATTACAGAAGCAAAATCTAGATGCTAACAAATTTCTAGCAGAAGTATTCGAGAGTCCTGATGACTTAAGCTGGTAAGTGTAAAGTGAAACTGGTTAAAGACAAAAGCTTCTTGAAGAGGATTCAAGAGGAAATTTTAATGCTGGCAATAAAAAGGATCAGCTGTATAGAGAGACAAGGCTGTATGGAGATAGTTAGGTTGCTTCCTAATGACTATAGCCACCTGATACCAACTTCTGGGTTGTTTATTTATTTGTTTTCCAGTACACAGCCTCAGATAATCAGGAACAGCAAGTGTGTGCCATGCTGGATAAAGATGCACAGCTCTTCCCCACCGCACTGTGAATGCCATGAAGGCAGGGCCTCGGGCTCAGCCCTCTCTGGACCTATGATGCCTAACATGTTTCTTGGCCCAGAGGAAGAACCCAGAACTTGTTGAATGGGAGAAGGAAGAAGCCCAGGAAGGAAGAATGATACAATAGAACCAAGAATTGTCTCAGGGCCAAAGATATTCACTACCCAAGGACTTACAAAGTTAGAAACAGTAAGTGGTATCATCCATGCCAACCAACTACAAATGGAATCCGATTGGTAAAAGGTGCATGCATGCTCAGTTGCTGAGTCACATCCAATTCCTTGCGACCCCATGGACTGTAGCCCACCAGGCTTCTCTGTCCATGGACTACTCCAGGCAAGAATACTGGAGTGGGCTGCCATTTCCTCCTCCTCCTCCTTCTTGGTGGCTCAGATGGTAGAGAATCTGCCTACAATGCAGGAGACCTGGATTCATTCCCTGGTTCAAAGAGCCTGGAGAAGTGACTTTCACTAACTCACTCACCTCCAGGGTAAAAAGGTACAAGAGTTGAATTAAATTGGTTTTACCAAAAGCTCCATTGTTTCATTTAATTGTCTCTTCAGAAGTTGCATAGACTATAGTACATTTTATTGGCTATAGGAGCAATTAACCCTTATAATTGAAAAGGTTGTCATAACAACCCTTTTCCAGTTGTTCATAACTTTCTAAAATTACAGCCCTTTGTTTAGCATTTTCTCCATTTGCTATCAATCCAAAGGCAACTTTTGAAAATTTGAGAAATAACTCTTCTGTTATTTTTAATCTAATAAAAATTAAATCCTATTTCCCCTTTAAAACTCTAAATAGGAGTAAATTATAGAATCAAATATCTTCCCAAGGTGAAACAACAAGAATTTGAGTTTCAAGTTATAAAATATTAATGATTCACTTTTTCAGAATCTTCAAAAATATTTTGTTACAAATTTTACTTTGCTTTTTGACACAGACTAACAACATTTTCTCTCTGAACTATTCCAAGCTCTAAACTAGTGCTGTTATGTTTTCTTTCAAGGAGGATATAATTTCATATTTAACCAGCACAGCATTTTCAGGCCTATCAATTAGGTCTGTTGAAGGAATTATCACCCTTCTAGTTACAATGTCTTACCTAGCAAAACTGCAGAATGAAACGGCAAGACCCACACAAACGTTAGGGAAGCAATCCAGTAAAGAAAAGGAAACTGGATGCTGAATGTTGAGAGCGTCATTATTATTTGCTGTGCTTTGCATTAATAATTAGTATTCCTGCCTGGAGAGGAGATATTTCCAAACATGGACTTTGGCAATGATTAAATTTGGAGTTTAATTTTGCCTCTTCATCTTTGTTGGCGGTGGCACTGAGCTTGCTCTTTTATGACTAGCTCTGAACAATAAAGTAACCATTTGAGAAGTCAAACAACAGGAGTGGTTTTTGGGAAACCAGCAGCCAAACTGATTCACCACGTTGGCCTCCTTCCCAGGGATAAAGCAAGGCTAGGTGGTTGTGGTGGCGGTTGTCCTGGGTGAGAGCAGAATGGTAACACTCTCAGGATTCTCGACTGCATGGCTGGTCAAGCGAGTTAAAGAATGTCTAGGATGAGAGCAATAATGGAGGTGACCAGCCTAGAGCAAGCCCTGAATTAAGTTGGTACATTCAAAGTTGCCATAGAAACCCTGTCTGAATGTCCTCACTTCTGCAGAACTGATTTGATGGTTAAATGTTAATAAGCCTTCTTACATTGAATGATGTATGAAATAGAAAACAGATGAATATGGACAAAAGGAAACATACCCTGATGTCTGAAATACTTAAGAATGGAATACTTCTCTAACACTGAGCTGTCCTTTTAAACCAAGGACCGAAGAAGAGGCAGCGTGGGGAGTCGTGGCTGGGAGCTGTGGAGGAAAGCGTTTCTGCCTTTGCGTCGAATGCTCAAATGCGGCACTCTGAAAGGCACTGCTGTAATTCAGCTACCCAGCTTGCACTTGAAGCCAAATGAAATGCAAACTTGCCTTTCAATAGCAAACCTCACTGAGGAAACGCCAGTTAGCGATGGTGAGAAGTTTCAGCTACTGTATTTTCACATATTCAGTTTTACCACTAAAAGTCCGTGAGAAAACATTTGGTGGCTCTTTAACGCTGGTTACATTATCAATTAATCCATAGTGTGTTTTAAATAAATATTTCTATTAAATGTAACAAAAACCAACATTTGTATTGCTTGCACCTAAATTATCATCATCATTGCCAAGCAGATGCGGATCGCAAGACGAGGCAGACAATCGGCACTGTAATTTGCCCAGTAACATTGTTTTAGATCTAATTAGTGCTTATGTGGATCCTTTACAAAAATGTGAAAACTGCACCAGGATGTAATTGTTTAATGAATTTAGTGCAAAGCACATCTGCATAAATTCCATTTTCGCTGAAAAAACTAAGTTGAACTGCGATTTGCTCCAGAGCCAAAACATTGTGAATTGTGCCCACTGTGCTTAAGCCCTGCTCTGCTGGCTTGGGTATTTCAAATAAATACTATGAAGTTAAAGCCTCCAGCTGCAGACCAACCCATCTGTAGATGTTTGTTATATTTGGCAGTATTGTAAATGATTGTGCCTTCCTGCTGGGGGAAAAAAAAAGAAGGGAAAAAAACAAGGTTCTGTCAGCAAAAAAAAAGAGGGTAAAAGTTTGAAATATGCATCACCCAACAAAAGTACAGTTTTGCATCGGAGTCTAGTTTACCTAACAGTGAATTTTAAACACCTGCTTACATTGAGCCTACCATATAAGCTGAATAATATTTCTTTTCTCTCTTCTCCCTGACATTTATTTCTGCTAAAATCACAGAAAATTAAATTGGACACAAGTTTGATGAAAGTGGAATTTGGGCCTTTCCTTTAAGTTTTCAGAGAGTTTGCTAGTCCCTTTACACGATCAGTGTTTAGATATAAAAATCCATAACATCTACAAAAAGAGATGAGTTAGTTATGGATGTTTATGTGACTGGCTAGACAGGTAACACTTTGCCGTATTTGGGTATTTTGGGGTTTCATGTGTTTGGCTTCTGGGGTTTTGTTTGCTTGTGTTATTTTTGTTGCTTTGGTGCAGCATAAGTGAACAGCCGAACCAAAGCTGTTTATTCTATTAAAAATTAAATGACTCTTATACACAGAGGGTAGGGATGGGACGGCAAGGCTGGGCAAAGGGCAGGCTAGAGATGTCTGGGCCTGAGTTGGAAGAATTTTGTCCGGTGACAAACTACAAATGTCATTCACCTCAATGTTCCAACTTAAGGTGGGACAGCCCTGAACATCTTACAATGTTCTGATTAAACCAGCAATGTTTATGATGTTGTTGTTGGTTATCACTTGTAGCCAGTCTCAGGCTGTCTTAGCTTAGGGTTCCCTGGGAAACAGACTCCCAGGTGGCAGAGATGTGCCTGCAAGGAGTTTGTGGGGGTGCGTGGAAGGTGGGGGGCCCATACCTCAGGGAGTGGGGGAGGAATGAGACTGGGCAGAGGGGCTAACTTTTGGTGCAGTCACAACAGAGGCCTCAGCCGACTGCCTGGGGTGCTTTGAAGCTGGGGTGTCCCTTTGGTTGACTGAACTGAGGCAGGAGACCTCAGTTTCCATCCCCACCTCAGGCAGGCATCAGGTGTGGGCTGCCCCTGGCAGGAGGCACAGGCCTGAGTGAGGCAACTTCCTTTGGCGGCCTGGGGTTTGGGGAGTGGGAGGAGGGAGATGGGGGCGTGGGGGGTGGGAGGCGGGAGCTGAGGGGTTGTGGGGGTGAGGGGAAGAGGGTGGTGGTTTCCAGGCACTGATTGCTGTCACTGCTCCTGGCGGCTGGGGAGATGAGTACCTAGGTCCTGAGCAGGGACCTTGGTGCTGAATCAGCATGTGCACTAACACCCTTGGGTCTGCATTGTTTAATATCTTCACTCCCTCTGGGATCCAGGCCTCCAGCAGTCTTACTGGTCTCTTTCTCCACAGAAACTTCAAGAGGAAGGTGAGTGTGAGGGACAGTAGCTGTAGCTGGCCTCCGCCTGCCTCCACTACCCACCCTGTGTTCCCCTCGCTCTCAGCCAGCACCTCTGCCAGTACAGACGGCTAACTGGTGACAACCGTCTGCACCCGAGCCCCAGGTTTTACCCCCTGCTCACCCTGCACTTCTCAGGCTGTGTGTGTCTCCCATAGGTATTCGCCAGGGGAGCACTCACGCCACCATAGGTCACCTGGATGGTGAGCAAATTCTCTCCCGCTGCCCTGTGTGACAGCAACGTTTCCTCCCCTTGATGACGCGGTTATTTTCGACCCTTTTCCTTGCCTGATAGTCTCCAGGCACGAAGATCCTGGAAAAACCCGTGGCAGCTGTACCTTAATGTTTAGTGAGACTCTTGCTGTGCCCCCTGGTGGAAGCATTCCCTTCCTTCGAACCAAAACCTCTAACCCTGAAGAATCCAGCACAGAAGGGATTCGAGGTATCCATTTCCCAGCTGGGCCATTGGGAGCTATTTCCTTTCTCTTTATGGCTCCTAGACCTGTGTGTCCTACCTGCAGGGGACACAATACCATATAATGGTCTTCGACTTAAGGCTCTAGAGGATGGTGTCTGTATTTAAAAGGAATTATCTTCAAGCCAGTGACTGCTCTTTTTACCAGCCAGTGACATCTCTCCCTCTCTAGGTGGGCACTGTGGTGATGATGACTTAACCATGTCTGACTCTTTGCAACCCCATAGACTGTTACCTGCCAGACTCCTCTGTCCATGGGATTTCCCAGGCAAGAATACTGGAGTGGGTTGCCATTTCCTCCTCGAGGGGATCTTCCCAACCCAGGGATCAAACCTGCATCTCTTATGTCTCCTACATTAGCAGGTGGATTCTTTACCACTGAGTCACCTGTTGGGAAGCCCGTGTGGACACACAGTCAGATGCTTCCTGCTGCCTCTCCTTTGCTGTAAAGTGGATTGTTTGGTCAAATGCAATAACCTATGCAATAACCTATGCAATAACCCGTGTCAGTGGATCAAACACTCTGTAGAGTTTCAGGTAGTGGCTTAGGCCCTGTAGGCAGAAAAACTAACTCATACTTGGATTATGTGTCAATTCTAATGAAGATAAATCATTTCCCCTTCTGGGTGGAAAAAGTACCATGTACTAAGCTCCCATTAAGTGCCTGTTTTGTCTCTTTGAGGGATGGTGCTCCATCTGGGGCTCAGCATTTGTCTCTGTGGCTCACAGGTTGGACACTTGGCAGTGGCAGTGACTGAGCCAACCTTGATGAGTGAAATGCCCATGCTGCTGAGCCCATACACTGCCTCCATCCCTGAGGTGGTAGCTACTGTGTTTATGCACCAATTGTGCCAGCCACTGATGGAGGCAGCTAGCACTGACCAGTAACTCATCTTCTTTTAGTCATTTAGGCCCTCCTCTGCAGTGCGCTGATGGGTGTGTTTGGATGGGCATTAGAAGGTGATACAAAGAACTTCGTCGTTTGTCCTAATCCCATGCACACATCTTTCCCAGAGTCCTTGTCCCTGATCTTTCCTGTCTTGCTTCTGCCACGCCCCTGACCTAGCCTTTATCATTGCTATGAGTCTCTGCAGGGGCTACTTCTTTTTCTTCAAAAGTAGATAATCAAGATGACTGTATCCAAAGCTCTTTTTATGAAGGAGAATTTCCCCTTCTCTCTGCCTTTCAAGGCCATTCCCAAGAGAAGCAATTATGCAGTCACTGTCTGTTTCTGGCTTGCATCCACAAGCTAACCTGACTCTTCCATACACTAAGCCTAGCCTGCCTCTTCCTTTCTCAGTTCACTACTAAGGGCCCAGGGCCCAAGAAACTCTCATGGACATATCAGTGATCATCCCAGATGTGAGCTTCGGGAGAGGAGCTGGTGCGACAGTGGTGGGTGACATGAATGTCTGGGCCACCTGCCTATGATTCTTCCTCCTGCCCACTTGCCTTGCTCATATCTCATCTTGGATGCTCTACTTCTATCTTGTGATGAATTGCTCTGAGGTCTGCTGGGTCTTATGACTTGGTGGGTCAGACAGAACCCAGATTCTCATGGGTAGTTTTGGCCACATGGTCACTCAATGTCCCATGGTTGGGCACTCCATCTCAACTGGGGCCCATTATCATGCCAGGAGCTCTTTTTTCAAATGGTATATGATTCTCTGCTGCAGATGGCGTGGCCTGGCTCCAGAACCCTAGGGTTCTACATTGTGAATCTCCTACTGGGCTTGTCATAAACTCCACATGGCATCTTTTTCCACCACAGATATCTCTAGTAGCAGAGGGTCTGCTGGTTATATGGTCCAAGCAGCATCACAGACCTAACACAGAGCTCTTTCCTGACATGAGTCCCACTCTAAGCTTATGAGCCTTCCACATGAGTTGGTAAATGTGTCAGAATAGCATTTTCAGTGGGGGAAATACTGCCTTCAGAAATCAAAGAGGCTTACCAAGTGACGGACTTCCTTTTGGTGGAGGGAGGTACACAACGCAATCACTTGTCCTTACTTAATAGTCACGATATAATGGGCTTTTGAATCCTCATACGCCCCACCCTCTGAGCACATGTTGGATCCTGCAGCCTCTTCAGCATAGAGACCCCTTTCTCACTCACCAGGCCGAACACTTCCCTGGTCAAGCTAAGTTCTGACTTGATCACAGTTGTTGATCTGCTAGGAAGCTGATGTGGGGGTAGATCCTGAGGTAGGGCGGGGGGCATAACTTGCCCTGCAAGGTGAGGACCTCTGCACCATCCTCATGGAAATGGGAGTCCTGTCTTTTAAAAGCAAAGCAGGGGTCACTTCTGCAGGACCTGGCACTCAGGACAATCCAGGTGCTTTCAGGGTGCTTGAGTGAGCAACCCAGATGTCCAAATCCTAAGTCTCAAGTTCCCACTTCCTCCCAATCAGGGCCATGATTTGAGCCTAGCAAACTGGATAGGATTGAAAATCCCATCTTCTCTGAAGCTTCATTAACCTTATAATTAATTCCTGGATAAGATCCTCAGTTTTTTTGTTTTTGTTTTTGTTTTTTTTTTGCTTCTGTTCTGACTGAGAGAGATAAGAACTCTATACATGTTGCCAAGAAGATCCTCTAACAGCCCACTGCTGCCGCTAAGTCACTTCAGTCATGTCTGACTGTGCAACCCCATAGACGGCAGCCCACCAGTCTTTGTCTTAAATTGGGGATTATTCACTCATAACCTTTCATTGTGTTTCTCCAGTATACTGGTAGCACTCAGAAAGAGCAGTTTGATGTCATCGAGCTTTTAATTACTACTCTCCCCCACACCGTAACTATCTCAGACACCTGAGAACATCCTAGCTCACCACTGGTAACTCCACTAGGCATACCAGGGGCTTCTGGGTGATCTAATTCACAAATCCCATTTCGGAGTAGGTACACTTAGACCTGGGCTTCTCCAATGACTCAGCAGTAAAGAATTCGCCTGCCAGTGCAGAAGGCGCCAGAGATACAGGTTCAGTCCCTGGGTTGGGAAAATACCCTGGAGGAGGAAATGGCAACCTGCTCTAGTATTCTTGCCTGGAAAATTCCATGGACAGAGAATGGCTGGCTACCATCCATAGGGTCACAAAGAGTTGGACAGTACTAAGTGACTGAGCATGCACTCACACTTACACCTGCATCCCGGCCTTAACTGTCTCAGGTCAGGTAATGCATTCTGAGACAGGGATTGATGGGCATGGTTTATTAGAGAACCAAGGAATGATGCCTGGGAAGGGTGAGAGGGAAGCAGAATTCTTAGTCTCACCTGTTCCTTGGCAATCAAGCACCTACTGATTCTCAGCATTTCTCACTATTCTAAGTAATCCTTAAAAAGGGTCTTCATCTCATATCCTTGGTGGAGGTGACCCAGGCTCCTGTGGTCTTGAAGTGGATTCTAGCTGAGGTTGGGATCAGGTCACTCCCACCATCAGTGTTTTGTTCAAAACATTCTCCTTTCAAATCAGATAGGTACAGGTGTCCCCACAGTTTCTCTGTCACCCTCATCCCCATCTTCAAATACATACAGCCCCACAGACACAGACACAGACACACACACACACACACACACCTCTCCCAGAACGAATCCCTTCAGGTATCATAAGACTCATGTCCACACCGTTGCCTCTCTAGGGATTTGGGTAAGTGAGAGAAGCACAGAAGACTCAGAAACGACCATTAGACAATCTTTGTTATGTGTTTGTTTTATTGTTTTCTTATTGTCTACATTGTCAGATAAACGGGAGTAATAAGAGTTGGGGGTGCTGAATGGAAGAAGCAGTTTTACCCCAGTGGCTTCCTTAAGTCCATATTCATTCACCAAATTCAGCTTACACTGTTTGCCAGACAATAGTATGGTTTTCAAAGTCTTTCTCTGTTTTGTTTTTTGGGTTTTTTCCTCCTATTGAGTAAAGTCTCCTATGAATAAAATGCTCTTTCTCAGGAGTATAACCTGGCTTCAAGCCCTGGTGAGTTCATGTCACCCTGGAACTCATGACTCTCCAACAAGTGTTCTTGTAGGACCTGTATCTTCAAGTCACTCCTATTCTCACTCTGATTTCCTACCTTTTCCTGGTTTTAGGAGAGATGGCAACTCTGTCGATATTTGTCCTCCCTTGAATATATGAGATGTTTACATATTTTATTTTTAAGGATTTCCCCCCAACTCACATTTGAAAAAAGACTGTACGATCCAGATGTAATTATAATTATTTACAGAAAATTATTCTATAACCTATTAGACACCATTTAGAAAACATAGCATCTTAGTCACATTTACACCATTTGGAGACACTGATCTTGACGGGATGTGTTAGTAACAGGACCGAGACACTGGAAAGATATCTAGGGATTTTGATGGAGGACCTGTTACAAGCACATGCCATTTACATTTCTGATGAAAACCAGGGTGGGGAATATTTTTGCCTTATCAGAGCTTATCAGGAAAGCAGTGCATATTAGCACCTCCAAACTAGCCCAGTGCAGGAAACAGAGCCAAGCAGTTTTCCCTCTTCTGTCTAATGGATGAATAGAGTTGTAGCTGAGTGGTAAAGCCATTCAATAGCCACTGAAAAGAAAAGAGGAAAACAATATACTTGCTGTTTAATATAGAATCCTTACAGACTACCCTTCAAAATGACTTGTGTAAGTTGGAGAAATGGACATACAATGAGAAAGGGATTAAGAGGGACCAGAGTGGTGTAGCCAGCCTGGGGAAACAGATATGGTCATTAGCTTTGCTTTCTCTTGTGAGGGAGCGTAGTCTATTTCTCAACCTCTTCTTAGGGGCGGGAAGAGCCCAGCTAGTTAAATGCTCCCACCAGGAGGTCTGGGGGGAGTATGGGTTCCTGTGGCCTCTCTGGTCATCTTGCTGCTTTCTCAGTGAGTGGCTCAGGAGCAGATATGTCACCCAGTTCTGGCCAGAAGCCTCCACTCTCCACACTTACAAAGAAGCATACTGAAAGCCAGTTCCTTCCTTCTGTTAGCTATTGTCGTGTCTGCCTGCATCACAGCTATCTCACAGCTGTGAGACAGCCTCATGGAGGTCAGCTCATGTCAGGGAAGCAGAGCAGAAAGATGGAACAAACCTGAGTTGCTGACGTGTCTGACCTGCTGAAGTAGCCAACTCTGCACCATCCTACCTGTCCTCTTTCGTAGGTGAAATGACATTTAAAAAAAAAAATACACTCTATTTTTTAGAACAGTTTTAGATTTGTGGAACAGTTGAGAAGATGGCAAAGAATTCCTATATATCCCCTCACCCAGATTCCTCTGGTTTTAATAGCTTGTATCAGTGTAATACCTATGTTACAATTAAGAACCGACACTGATATAAGGTTACTAACTGAAGTCTTACTAACTGAAGTCCGTAGTTTATTCAGATTTCTTTAGTTTTTACCTAATGTCTGTTTTCTGTCCCAGGATCCCATCCAAGTCACCGCATTACATTTTTCTAAAAAGCTTTTTATTTTGTATTGGAGTATAACCTATTAATGATGTTGTGATAGTTTCAGGTGGACAGCAAAGGGATTTAGCCATACATATACATGTATCCATTCTCCTCCAAGCCCTGCTCCCATCCAGGCTGCCATATAATATTGAGCGGAGTTACCATATTACATCTTGTTGTCATGTCTCCTTAAGTTCCTCTTGGCTATGACAGTTTCTCCGATTTTCCTGGGTTTTGATTATCTTGACAGTTTTGAGGAATGCTGGTCAAGTATTTTGCAGGATGCCCCTCTATAGGGATTTTTCTGTTCTTCTCATGATTATACTGAGTTTTTAAATTTTGAGGGGAGGAAGACCGAATTCGTAAAGTGCTATTTTCATCACATCAAGGGTACACAGTATCAATAAGACTTAACACTGTTGATACTAACCTTGACTCCTGTCTGGGGTATCAAGTTTCTCTACTATAAATGTATTCCCCTATCCCTTTCCACACTGTCCTCTTTGGAAAGACATACTATGAGGAACCCACACTTAAGAAGTGAGGAGTTAATGTTCCCATCAAGGGTGGAGCAATTACATAAATTATTTGGAATTCTTATGCACAAGAGATTTGTCTCTTCTCCCTCATCATCTATTTATTTACTCAATTATTTTTATCAGTATGGACTCATGATACTTATCTTATACTTTGTGCTATAATCCAACACTATTTTGTTGCTCAAATTGTTCCAACTTTGGCCATTAGGGGAGTTTTTAAAGCCATATTCAGCTTCCCTGGCGGCTCAGCTGGTAAAGTGTCTGCCTGCAATGCGGGAGACCTGGGTTCGATTCCTGGGTTGGGAAGATCCCCTGGAGAAGAAAATGGCAATCCACTCCAGCACTCTTGCCTGGAAAATCCCATGGACAGAGGAGCCTGATAGGCTACAGTCCATGGGGTCACAAAGAGTCGGACATGACCGAGCAACTTCACTTCACTGAAGTTATATTCAGTTGAGTTTCCAGAGGAAGGGGGTTGTATCCAAAAAAATCATAATTGATATAGCTTCTCAAAAGAAGGTCTTACTAGATCAAAAGTTAGCTGTGTAGTGTTTTTTAAAACGTTAACAAAGTATGCAAATAGGAACATTGCCTGAAAACTTCAAATTTACTTATCTTTCTGTATTTCTTGGCCTGACGGCTTCACAGCTGAATTCTACCAAAAATTTAGAGAAGAGCTAACACCTATCCTACTCAAACTCTTCCAGAAAATTGCAGAGGAAGGTAAACTTCCAAACTCATTCTATGAGGCCACCATCACCCTAATACCAAAACCTGACAAAGATCCCACAAAAAAAGAAAACTATAGGCCAATATCACTGATGAACATAGATGCAAAAATCCTTAATAAAATTTTAGCAATCAGAATCCAACAACACATTAAAAAGATCATACACCATGACCCAGTGGGCTTTATCCCAGGGATGCAAGGATTCTTCAGTATCCGCAAATCAATCAATGTAATATACCACATTAACAAATTGAAAAATAAAAACCATATGATTATCTCAATAGATGCAGAGAAAGCCTTTGACAAAATTCAACATCCATTTATGATAAAAACTCTCCAGAAAGCAGGAATAGAAGGAACATACCTCAACATAAGAAAAGCTATATATGACAAACCCACAGCAAACATTATCCTCAATCGTGAAAAATTGAAAGCATTTCCTCTAAAGTCAGGAACAAGACAAGGGTGCCCACTTTCACCATTACTATTCAACATAGTTTTGGAAGTTTTGGCCACAGCAATCAGAGCAGAAAAAGAAGTAAAAGGAATCCAAATTGAAAAAGAAGAAGTAAAACTCTCACTTTTTGCAGATGACATGATCCTCTACATAGAAAACCCTAAAGACTCCACCAGAAAATTACTAGAACTAATCAATGATTATAGTAAAGTTGCAGGATATAAAATCAATACACAGAAATCCCTTGCATTCCTATACACTAATAATGAGAAAAAAGAAAGAGAAATTAAGGAAACAATTCCATTCACCATTGCAATGGAAAGAATAAAATACTTAGGAATATATCTACCTAAAGAAACTAAAGACCTATATATAGAAAACTATAAAACACTGGTGAAAGAAATCAAAGAGGACACTAATAGATGGAGAAATATACCATGTTCATGGATTGGAAGAATCAATATAGTGAAAATGAGTATACTACCCAAAGCAATTTATAAATTCAATGCAATCCCTATCAAGCTACCAACGGTATTCTTCACAGAGCTAGAACAAATAATTTCACAATTTGTATGGAAATACAAAAAAACTCAAATAGCCAAAGCAATCTTGAGAAAGAAGAATGGAATTGGAGGAATCAACCTACCTGACTTCAGGCTCTACTACAAAGCCACAGTCATCAAGACAGTATGGTACTGGCACAAAGACAGAAATATAGATCAACGGAACAAAATAGAAAGCCCAGAGATAAATCCATGCACCTATGGACACCTTATCTTTGGCAAAGGAGGCAAGCATATACAATGGATTAAAGACAATCTCTTTAACAAGTGGTGCTGGGAAAACTGGTCAACCACTTGTAAAAGAATGAAACTAGAGCACTTTCTAACACCATACACAAAAATAAACTCAAAATGGATTAAAGATCTAAATGTAAGACCAGGAACTATAAAACTCCTAGAGGAGAACATAGGCAAAACACTCTCCGACATAAATCACAGCAGGATCCTCTATGACCCACCTCCCAGAATATTGGAAATATAAGCAAAAATAAACAATGGGACCTTTTAATTAAACTTAAAAGCTTCTGCACAACAAAGGAAACTATAAGCAAGGTGAAAAGACAGCCTTCAGAATGGGAGAAAATAATAGCAAATGAAGCAACTGACAAAGAATTAATCTCAAAAATATACAAGCAACTCCTGCAGCTCAATTCCAGAAAAATAAACGACCCAATCAAAAAATGGGCCAAAGAACTAAATAGACATTTCTCCAAAGAAGACATACAGATGGCTAACAAACACATGAAAAGATGCTCAACATCACTCATTATCAGAGAAATGCAAATCAAAACCACTATGAGGTACCATTTCACGCCAGTCAGAGTGGCTGTGATCCAAAAGTCTACAAGCAATAAATGCTGGAGAGGGTGTGGAGAAAAGGGAACCCTCTTACACTGTTGGTGGGAATGCAAACTAGTACAGCTACTATGGAGAACAGGGTGGAGATTCCTTAAAAAACTGGAAATAGAACTGCCTTATGATCCAGCAATCCCACTGCTGGGCATACATACTGAGGAAACCAGAATTGAAAGAGACATGTGTACCCCAATGTTCATCGCAGCACTGTTTATAATAGCCAGGACATGGAAGCAACCTAGATGTCTATCAACAGATGAATGGATAAGAAAGCTGTGGTACATATACACAAAGGAGTATTACTCAGCCATTAAAAAAAATACATTTGAATCAGTTCTAATGAGGTGGATGAAACTGGAGCCTATTATACAGAGTGAAGTAAGCCAGAAAGAAAAACACCAATACAGTATACTAACGCATATATATGGAATTTAGAAAGATGGTAACAATAACCCTGTGTACGAGACAGCAAAAGAGACACTGATGTATAGAACAGTCTTTTGGACTCTGTGGGAGAGGGAGAGGGTGGGATGATTTGGGAGAATGGCATTGAAATACGTATAATATCATATATGGAACGAGTCGCCAGTCCAGGTTTGATGCACGATGCTGGATGCTTGGGGCTGGTGCACTGGGATGATCCAGAGGGATGGTATGGGGAGGGAGGAGGGAGGAGGGTTCAGGATGGGGAACACATGTATACCTGTGGCGGATTCATTTCGATATTTGGCAAAACCAATACAATATTGTAAAGTTTAAAAATAAAATTAAAAAATAAAATTAAATAAATAAATAAAAAATCATACTACTCAGGAAAAAAATACTGATCCTTGACCTTCTATTAACTAGCTGAGAGACATCATACAAACAGAGGTCAGATGAGTCACACCCAAAATTGGTAGAGCATCGTTGACAATGCTGTTGGACTCAGCCAGGTGGGTAGATACCAGTGGTGATGAGTTAATTTTGTTAAGAAGAGCGAAATCACAGGAAAAGAGATATAATTCAGTGAAAATACAGGTCAGCTAATATTTTAATATCTGACATCAGAATTTCTTTGCAGACCTTCATATTTCTGATCCCTGAGCCTGACAAGAGTTTTCCAGTATATTAAAAGTGGAGGACAATAGCTCACTACTGAAGCCACAGGGTTTATTTATAAAGATAAAAATAAAAATGACAATTCCAAAGATGCTTTTAAAACCTTAAGTACTAAATAAATCCAACCTGCAGTTATTCGGATAAAGTTAACATCCAGTTATTCAAGTTTGTGGACTGATTAGGGGACTGGTATAGTTAAGAGTATACCACCTCTTTAGTCCATTTGAAGCACTGGAAACCTCATACACACTGTGTATTTTTTATAGTTGAGGTCAAATAAATGAATATCAAGAACAGGTGAGAAGAAGAAACAAGTCAGGAAACAGTAGCGGTGTGTTTGTGTGTGTGCGTGTCTGTGTCCATGGGTGGAAACAGAGATGAACCTATATCCAGCCTTACCTGGTGTTGGTGAAAGTGAAAGTCGCTCAGTTGTGTCCCAACTCTTTTCGACCCCATGGACTATACAGTCCATGGAATTCTCTGGGCCAGAATACTGGAGTGGGTAGCCTTTCCCACCTTCAGCGGATCTTCCCAACCCAGGGACCGGACTCAGGCCTCCCACATTGCAGGCGGATCCTTTACCGCCTGCGGAGCTATCAGGGAAGCCCCCTGGTATTGGTAGTGGCAGCAAAAGTGCTGGACTAATAGAGGCTGAAGGGACAGAACAAGTGAAAAGAAGGGACAAGTAGACAGATGGACACTAGAGTTCAGCTGCTCTTTTCCTTTCCAGCCTCAGCATGCAGAGCACCACTCTCCTAACCAGTGATTGTCCAGAGACTTGTGGCAAAGTTCAGAGTCCAGGTGCATCTCCTGGGAACAGCTCTGGTCCCAGGTCCTGAAGTGGCCACAAGCTGCGGGAAGTGCTCTGCCCCTAGATAATTCACCAGGTTACTGCACAAGTTTAATCTGAGTACAGAGGGAGAGGGGGGAGAAGCAAAGCCAGTGTAGTATAAGCAGATGTTAATGAAAACAAATTGGTTAAAGGGTGGATATAACACATTTCTAACGGCTTATGGGACATTTATAGGTTTGGGGGAGAAATGATCTTAAAAATTTTTAATAATTGACCATTTCAAAAATTGGAATATTTCACACTATAATCTAGATTTCTGGCTTTCCATGAAAGTATGAGATCTGGCAAATCTCATGCTGAATTCTCTCATGGGGACTCTTGGAGCTGAATGTTGTCAGCCTTCCTGCAGTCAGGTGTCTCTGGTTTCCCAGAGTCCCCATACAACTGCTATTGTTCCCAACCTATTCACCCACTTAAAATACCTGCATGACCTCAGGTAGCATTTTGAGCTGACAAACCCTGTTCTATGACAGAGGGGAAAAGAAACAGTGATGAGAGGTAAGAGAAAGAGATACTGAGAGACGTGACTAAGGGAACCAGGTTTACAGAAGAATCCGCCAGAAGGCTGAAAAAACAAAAATGGAGTTTCTTAAAAGTTAAAATCTTTTAGATGAATAATATAAATTAGATATTGACCAAAGATTTTTGAGAAAGAATTTTGGGGAAAAATCCAAAAACTGTATTTCTGTGATGCTAAAACATAGCTACATAGAAAATGAATTAGACGTGCTTGATAAAGGAGGATTTTGTAAAGCACACATTTGCAAAGTTTAATTCGGGTTCAAGAGTGTAACCCACTCCAGTATTCTTGCCTGGAGAATCCCATGGACAGAGGAGCCTGGTGGGTTACAGTCCCTGTGGTCAGGCATGACTGAGCAACTGATCAACAACAGGCTCCCATGGACAGAGGAGCCTGGTGGGTTACAGTCCCCGTGGTCAGGCATGACTGAGCAACTGATCAGCAACAGGAGCAACTGATCAACAACAGCAACTGATCAAAACAACAATTCCTCCTAGTTTGAGATATTATATATATATATATAAACTTTTAAAACTAGCCAGAAATCAGTTTCCTGTGCTCAGTTCAGCAGTAGATTCAAGCCAACTGGGTAGATTTTAATTTCTGAAAAAAGAAAGAATTTACTTGTGTATCTCTTCATCCGAAGTGGGAGGGGGGTAAAAATTAAATTCCAGTCCTGGATATTAGAATTGTAAAAGAAAGAATGTAAAAGAGGTATCTAAGTAAAATAGCCCAATTTGATTTAAAAAATTCCACATATTCCCCCCAAACTCTTAATATTTAGGAATAAAATCACTGCAAATGAACTGGAGCCACATGTGGCCAGAGAGACTAACAGTGAAATCAGCAAGAAACTGCTTATTCAGCCTCTTCAAACAAAAATGAATTGTTCTAATGAATGAGGAGTCTTTAATGAATTACCATATGACATGCCAGTGATTTTTTTCAATATCAAGCAGAGAAAGTTTTCATTTGTCTTTTGTTCAGCTACAGCTACTTAAAAATAATGGAAGGTCATGGCGGCTGAGACAACACTTGACATTGCAGCCCTCCAGCGGCAGGATGTGCTTACACTGAGCCCAGGAGAAGGGGCACGCGGGGTGAGGCTCTCCTCAGATCTCCAAGACCCTGCCTTGCTCTTGTTTTCTCTCCATGGAGATGAATGGCGGCATTTAATGAGTCCACTGGATGACATTTGGATACCAGCAGCGTTCACACATTCTACAGATGTAGCACAGTGATCGGTGGCCACATTTGAAACTCCAGGTGCACAGGTCAGGGACAGTGGGTGAAAAACTCGGGAGATGTCAAGGGAGAAGAAGGGTGACTGCTGGAGCCAGAGTTTGGAGAACAGGAGGGCACCTGAGAGCCCCAACAGGGCCATCAAATAGAACCAAAGAACCATCACAACCAAAGGTTTGGAGCTGGGAGGGCAACCTTCAGCCAAGCTGCCCAGCCAGGAGTTCCCGAGAGCTCAGGTGAGCCAGAGCTCAGTGTGGGCACAGCACTGAGCAGACCCACTGTGAGCATCTTCTCAGACTTTCCCTTGGGAAGGCTTCAGATCTGGCCCCTACTTAGTGCTCATGTGGACATTAGCGGTCTTTCTTTTCCTGTAGCAATTCCTCTGCCCACTCTCAGCCCATCTGGGTTTTGTGGGACTGGTGCCAGCCCTAACTCCTGAAGTGGTTTGTGACTCAGGCCAATAGGAACACATGGGGCTCAATTCTAAGACTTTAACTGAAACTGCTGGAGAAGGGAAATTCTGCTGGATGTCCTCCGAAGGTGAGACAGGGTAAGGCCAAATCTACTGACAGCCATTTGCCACCATAAGCAGGGTACTTCCCTACAAGCAAACTGACCCACAGGAAAGGTCAGAGGGAGCTCCTAAGAGACCAGCCTATCATACCCAACAACAAGCCCGAATTCCCATCTCTGCTCCAGTCATTTTGAGTTGAAATTTCACTCATTTGCAACTAAGAGTCCTGAAAGTGTTGGTCACTTAATCTTGTCAAACTCTTTGCGACCCCATGGACCTTAGCCTGCCAGTCTCCTCTGTCCATGAGATTCTCCAGGCATGGAGTGGGTTGCCATTCCCTTCTCTGGGGGGATCTTCCTGATCCAGGGATTGAACCCGAGTCCCCTGCATTACAGGCAGATTCTTTACCATCTGAGCCACCAGGGAAGCCCAACATGTTTTATCTTGAAGCTGTGGAGACTTAACAGTGATTCAGGGAGCAGGGCTGGATAAAGAGGGAAATTAATAGTGAGCTTGGGAGAAAGATGAAAACACACGTCACAGGTGCAACACTGACATCTCAGTGAGTCTGCATCGCTCTCTGTCAGAGGTAATCTTCATGATCTGGTGCTACTGCTGCTAAGTCGCTTCAATCATGTCCGACTCTGTGCTACCCCATAGACGGCAGCCCACCAGGCTCCCCCGTCCCTGGGATTCTCCAGGCAAGAACACTGGAGCGGGTTGCCATTTCCTTCTCCAGTGTATGAATGTGAAAAGCGAAAGTGAAGTCGCTCAGTCGTGCCCAACTCTTAGCGACCCCAGGGACTGCAGCCTACCAGGCTCCTCCGCCCATGGGATTTTCCAGGCAAGAGTACTGGAGTGGGTGACCATTGCCTTCTCCATGATCTAGTCCTTTATAAAACCCTTGCTCTGGATTTTATTAGGTTGATAAAATCACTTTGAACCCATCAGGGTTTTTCCCCAAACTATAAACCTTTTATTTTGTATTGGGGTATACCCAATTAACAATGCTGTGGTAGTTTCAGGTGAACAGCAAAGGGAGTCAACCATCCTTATACATGTATCCATTCTCCTTCAAACCTGAAACCCATGAGTTTTAATAACAGACTTGCATGTTATGAAGGTTAATTAGAAATGACCATAATAGAACATAACATATTCATCACTTAGCCATGGATTATTTCTCATCGTTAGAAACTATGTAAGTAGCCAGTTTGATGTTGTAACTAATAAAATACAATGATCAATAGAAATTTAAAAGTTGTCAGGGACTTCCCTGCTGGTCCAGTGGCCAAGACTCCATGCTCCCAATGCAGCGGGGCAGGCAGGGTTTCATCCCTGGTCAGGGAACTAGATCCCACGTGCTGCAACTGAGTCCACCCACATGCCACAACTAAAGATCTTGAATGCTGCAACTAAGACTCAGTGCAGCCAAATAATCACATAAGTAAAAGAAACTAAGAAGTTATCATATGATAAAAAAAACACTTAAACTGGACTTCAAAAATAGTATCTCTTTGTATCATTTTTTTTAGATTTTGCATATAAATGATATCATATGATATTTCACTTTCTCCATCTGACTTACTTCACTCAGTATGACAATCTCTAGTTCCATCCACATTGCTGCAAATGGCACTATTTAATTCTTTTTAAAGGCTGAGTAATAAGGACACAAAGAGTTGGACACGACTGAGCGACTGAACTGACCTGAATAAGGAATACTTAGGGAATATGGGTATTGTTTTTGCTTTGGCTCTATCCCTTCATTCTTTCTGGAGTTATTTCTCCACTGATCTCCAGTAACATATTGGGCAACTACTGGTCTGGGGAGTTCCTCTTTCAGTATCCTATCATTTTGCCTTTTCATACTGTTCATGGGGTTCTCAAGGCAAAAATACTGAAGTGGTTTGCCATTCCCTTCTCCAGTGGACCACATTCTGTCAGACCTCCCCACCATGACCCACCCGTCTTGGCAGAAAGTGAAGAGGAACTAAAAAGCCTCTTGATGAGAGTGAAAGAGGAGAGTGAAAAAGTTGGTTTAAAAGTCAACATTCAGAAAACGAAGATCATGGCATCTGGTCCCATCACTTCATGGGAAATAGATGGGGAAACAGTGGAAACAGTGTCAGACTTTATTTTGGGGGGCTCCAAAATCATTGCAGATGGTGACTGCAGCCATGAAATTAAAAGACACTTACTCCTTGGAAGGAAAGTTATGACCAACCTAGATAGCATATTCAAAAGCAGAGACATTACTTTGCCAACAAAGTCCATCTAGTCAAGACTATGGTTTTTCCAGTGATCATGTATGGATGTGAGAGTTGGACTGTGAAGAAAGCTGAGCGCCGAAGAATTGATGCTTTTGAACTGTGGTGTTGGAGAAGACTCTTGAGAGTCCCTTGGACTGCAAGGAGATCCAACCAGTCCATTCTAAAGGAGATCAGCCCTGGGTGTTCTTTGGAAGGAATGATGCTAAAGCTGAAACTCCAGTACTTTGGCCACCTCATGCAAAGAGTTGACTCATTGGAAAAGACTCTGACGCTGGGAGGGATTGGGGGCGGGAGAAGAAGGGAATGACAGAGGATGAGATGGCTGGATGGCATCACTGACTCGATGGATGTGAGTTTGAGTGAACTCCAGGAGTTGGTGAAGGACAGGGAGGCCTGGCATGCTGCAATTCGTGGGGTCGCAAAGAGTCGGACATGACTGAGCGACTGAACTAAAGTGAACTGAGGGAATATGGGATTGACACACACATATTGCTCTATTTAAAATGAATAACCAATAAGGACCTACTGTACAGCACAGGGAATTCTGCTCAGTGTTAGTAACAACCTAAATGGGAAAAGAATTTGAAAAACAGATGCATGTATATATATATCTGAATCACTTTGCTGTACTCCTGAAGCGAACACAACATTGTTAATCAACTATGCTTCAATATAAAATAAAAAACTAAAAAGAAAAAAAGAACATGTTTAGTATCTCTTCATTTTTTATTTAAGACTATTACACACTGACTCCAGAGTGACTTGACCATGTCACTCCTCTTCTTAAATCCCTTCAGTATTTCTGATTGTCTCTAATTGCCAAAGTCTGCAGTGCTCCCCACCCCTGGCTCCTGCCTGCCTCTCTAGGCTCGTCCTTATCTGCTACCAGGCTGGAACTGATTCACCTTCATATCTTGCATGTCTTGTGTTCTTCCTGTTTTCCTAGATATCACAAATCTTAACTTAGTTCTCCCTATCTCATTCTCAGGCAAGATTAATGATCCCTTTGAATCCCTTTTCTCTCCATACCTTGGCCACACTTAAGGAACTTTAAATTGCTTTTTCAATGTCACCTTTCTCTACAGTCTGTAAAAATACCCAAGGGCAGGACTGTACTTATGTTGTTTGTAGACTGAGTAAAGCAGATTGCTCTCCCTTATATGGATGGGCCTCATCCAATCTGCTGAAGGCCTGAATTACACCATCAGCATTCCTGGGTGATCAGCTCACTAACTGCAGATGGTGGAACCTCTCAGCATTCATAACAGCATGAGTCAATTCCTAATAGCAGCTGGGTCAATGATAGATAGATAGATGCATGTATGTGTGTGCTCAGTCATTTCCAACTCTTTTCGACCCCATGGACTGTAGCTCCTCTCTTTATGGGATTCTCCAGGCCAGAATACTGGAGTGGGTTGCCA
The DNA here is from genome assembly GCF_002263795.3 of Bos taurus. Lineage (NCBI taxonomy): Eukaryota > Metazoa > Chordata > Mammalia > Artiodactyla > Bovidae > Bos > Bos taurus. Next base: position 33,218,038 of record NC_037343.1, read on the forward strand.
TTTCCTACTCCAGGGATCTTCCCAACCTAGGAATTGAATGCACATCTCCTGCGTAGGCAGGCAGGTTCCTTACCACTAGCACCACCTGGGAAACCCAGATAGACAGATAATAAATAGATAGATAGATAATCTCCAGAGAACTTGTGTCCAGAAGACACAAAGGAAGCCTGTTACCTCATAAATTAATTGCAGTGATTGTGAATTTTTCCCATAAATTTTCCATTCTTGAGGGAAATGGTGCTGCTCTTGCTTTCTGGTTTGTTGGGACTTTCAGGCCATCGTGAATTTTGGTGTTGGTAGCTATCAGGAATGGTAATCATTATATTTCACTTTGGAGCCAAGAATGCAGTCAATTGGAATGATAACAAAAGCAGGATCCAGCTCCCAAGGGGTAGGGTAAGGAGCCGGCAGGAAGCAAGTGTTAGAACCTGGCGACAGGGACAGGCCTGATCCTGGCAAGCCCTGGAGGGAAAGCCAGGACCTGGGCAGGAGATGGCAACGCCAACTATGACAAAGGCTTGGGCTGTAATTCAAAGCTCATAAGGGAGCACAGTTATGGCAACATCAGATTTCCTCAGTACAGAGAGCAGTTTCTAACATGCCGCCAAGCTGGGGTTCCATAGCTCTGGATTCGGATGCAGCAGAGAATCTGGCAGTAAGCGGCAGTGGAGGACAGGAGGACAGGAGGGGCCTGATAGACACTGAAGCAAAAAGGGACCTGCATTAGATGACAAAATTTGAGCTGCATTTCCTTCCTTATCTCCCACTAAATGTATAAATATAAATATATAGACACATCTTTTGTGGAGAAAATACCATCTTTACTAAATCCCAGAAGAAATTCATCATATGTGTCCTTATGCATGAGCATCAAGTGATACCTTCAATAAAGCCCAGGATTCCGAATACAGAAAAGCACTTCTTTAGACCAAGTTTATTCATAATGTCTGAACATGAAGTGTTGACATATTAAAGGCATTCTTTAAGGGGATGGAGATAACACAATACTAGAGCTTTTCTTTCTGATTGTCTAATTTCACACAGAAATGGTACTCAGAAAAATAAATACCATTTCTCAAAGTGTAGCCTGTGGATTCCCTGGAAGGGATTTTTAGGAAATGTAGCTTCCCGAGTTGTACCCCAAAACTACTGAGTCAGAATCTCTGGAAATGGGGCCAAAACATGCATTTAAACAGATTCCCCAGATGACTCTAATATGCAGTAAAGTTTGCACACAACAATGCCCCCAAGGACATAAACATGGTTATTAATCTGCCTCTCAAAGATCTGAAGCCTACAGTGAGTCCTGGCAGCCCTGGTTTTCATTAATACTTGAATAGATTTCTGACCATAGCCTTAGGGCAAAGATTTGGGACTTTTGGTTAGAGTGAGAACTATATGCTTTGAAACCAGACATGAGGGAGGCAGAGTCGTCTTTCTCTTGAGAAAGTTTAGGGATAAGATGTATATTTTCACCAAGGGAGAAGTCCAACCTCCTGCACAAGCTGGAAACCTTGGGAAGAACCAGTGTGCCCGAGTGAAAAGCACGGATTCATCCCCAAACACTGCACAGGTTCTTGGTCAGCATCTGCCAGGCATCTTGCAGAGGCGATGTCTGATGTCGTTACTATAATCTTTCTCCGTGGAGGGCACATTTGTCTCCATTAAGTGAGGCAATAGGGGGTGAGTCCAGGACCGCTGGACCCCGTCATTTATTGAGTCCTTACCTTCACCTTCAGTCACCCACCCTCACCGTAGGAAACATAGCTCTAGGCAGCTTCAGATATGACAGCCAGTGCGGCAGGTCCAGACCTGGTCACAGCCTCTGAGAGATCTTCACAACGTCTAGGGCCTCACGTATGAACAAAGGAGGGCAGCACACATACGCAGACAGGACAAGAGACAGAGCATAAGGGTGAAAAGTGTGGGCTTGGGAAAGAGCTATAGTGATAAAGCCCTTTGGGAAGAAATGAATTAACTCTCAGTAACCATTTTCTCCTTCTCCTTTTACTACCCAAACTCTCCGAATTTTAGCTGAGCGATGGCTACTCAGATAAAGATTTTAGTTCCCCCACTTCCCTGACAACAGATGTGGTCATGTGAACAGATTTTAACCAATAAGATGCGAGTGAAAAGCAAAGCCTGTAACTTTGGGGTTACATAATTAACAAGAAGCTGTTTGCCCTGTGTTGTGGATTCAATGTTTGTTTCCCCCCAAAGTTTCTCTGTGAAAGTCCTAACCTTCATGTAACAAAATTAAGAGGTAGGACCTTTGGGAGGTAATTACATTTAGAGAAGGTCATGAAGGTAGGGACCCATGACAAGATTACAGTCCTTGTGTGTGTGTGTGTGTGTGTGTGTGTGTGTTAGTTGCTCAGTCGTGTCCAACTCTTTGGGACCCCATGGACTGTAGCCCACCAGGCTCCTCTGTCCATGGAATTTTCCAGGCAAGAATACTGGAGTCGGTAGCCATTCCCTCCTCCAGCGGATCTTCCTGACCCAGGGATTGAATCCAGGTCTCCTGCATTGCAGGTGAACTCTTTGCTATCTGAGCCACCAGGGAAGTGCATTATAGCCCTTATAGGACAAAAAGAGAGAGAGAGACCAGAGCTTGCTCTCTCTGCCATGTGAGGATTGAGCAAGAAGATGGTCCTCCACAAGCCAGGAAGAGAGCCTTCCTCAGGACCTGATCCCACTGGCATTCTGATCTCAAAATTGCCACCTCCAGACTGAGAGATGAATATCTATTGTTTAAGCTGCCCAGTCTGTAGTACGCTGCCACAGCAGACCAAGCTGACTCTGCACTCTGCCTCAGCTCTTTGCCTCTTCCCAAGGGTTGGAGCACTGTTGTGGCACTGATGAGCCAGTTCTGGTCACGTGGATGGGGGCAGGCAACAAGAGAGAAGTGTCCTGGGTCAGTGGGGTAACACTGTGGATCCATCTGGTCAGCACACCACTCTGGATGCCCAGCCAGCTCAGACTTTTTAATGTAAAAGAGAAATAAATCTTCTGTCTGATTTAGCCCTCTGTTTTTCATCTCTGTGAAAACAGTCAAGCCAATGTACCAACTAATTAAAAACAAAGTTTCAAGTGACTTTAATGAAAATTCACACAAATCCTTATCTGGCCTTTATCTGGAGCAGGCAGGCACTCATCATATTGTGAAAGGCAGCAGTGGTCTCCAGATAATGGTCTATGGACTGGCTACATCAGTATCAGCCAGCTAATGATATTTTAGAAACTTGGAAAGGCTCTAACGTCTAACACCTATTATTTAATCTGGACGGTCTCCATGTGTGACTCCTGGTCTCAGGTATGTGTGGCTTTCTGTGTTCAACTCCTTTTGCCACAGGCTGCCATTTAACACCCACATCCTCTGAGTTAGCACCAACTGGAAGTCTTTTTTTCTGGCACATTGTCTTTGGCCCCCTACCTGCTTCTCTGAGGAAGTACATACTTTTCCCAGGTGTGGGATCACAACCCCTTCAAATATGAGGCCCTCCTCCCACGAGCCTCAGCCTGCAGGAGCTCTGGCCAGAGCATCTCGTTCTCCTCCGAGCTGCCAGCTTCTCCACCAGGGAGAGGATGTGAACACAGAGGGGAACGTGACGAGAGCCTCCACCTGGCTGGGCGACTTTCTTTTCTGCAATGGTAAGGGAGAACCAGCCAGCCTGTTTATAAGTCCCAGAGAGTCCTCCGGGAGCTTTTCCTACAGTGCCAGGCACATGCTATAGATGGCAGAGGCCCCCGTGTAGACCCTCAGGAAAGGAGCTGCCACCCATGGAAAGCTGAGCCCTGGAGAGCTCTTAGTTACTTCCTTGAGTTACTCTAGAGTACTTGGAGAGGCCCTGGCAAAGTTCCCCAGGAATCCCTCCAAGTCACTGGTTTCCTCAGAATCCCCTGGAGGGCTAGTTACAACACAGATGGCTAGGTCCCACCCTAGAGGTTCCTGTTCATTAGTTCAGGGGTGGAGCTTGAGAATGTTTACATCTGACAAGTTCCAGGTGATGCCAAGGCTGCTGGCCCAGGGACCACACTCAGAAACAACCGCTGCTCTAAGTGCCCGGTGCCTTGGGGACAAGGCAGCTGTGGGAACCTTTTATGCAGCTCATAGCCTGAGTAATTCTCTACAGTGTTGGGGAAAAAACCAAAGGAGTGGGAAGGGCACTGACAACAGGAGACAACACCATGTCATAGACTATGCAATCCAGCAGAACTCTTCTGGGTCTGACTGAGTGGTGCAGTAGTGAAGAATCTGCCTGCAATGCAGGAGACATGGGTTCAATCCCTGGGTCAGGACGATCCCCTGGAGAAGGAAATGGCACCCCACTCTAGTATTCTTGCCTGGAAAATTCCATGAACAGAGGAGCCTGGTGGGCTACAGTCCATGGGGTTGCAAAGAGTCGGACACGACTGAGCATACATGCATATTTTTCCATCCTGTATTAGCTGTGTGACCAGTATCACCAAACCTTCATATTCTTTTCTGTAAAAGTGGAGATACAAAATCCATTTGACAGGATTGTTAAGAGGACTGTCTGCAGGGCCTGATTCAGGTACTCAGCAGGCAGCCAGAAAATGATATTTAAGCCACTCCCTCAGTTTTCCACACTGTTCCCTACATTCCCTACATGACATTATTCAGAAACTCCTGAGGCCCTACACCCTCCATGTGTGGATGGACTCCCTTCTTATTTCTGAGTCTCAAAATGAATCTTCTTTTACCCTGTAACATTCTCTAAACATTATTTTCCATTTTGATAGTTTTAGGTGGTCACCTCACACACTAAATAGGGAGAATTAATTCCATTTTCTCGAAAATTACATACAGAGGGTATGTTTTCCAGGAAGATGTGTTTATAACTTTTGATTTACTCCTGGTTGGGAGTTTAGTGATCCTTTCCAGCAATAAACTGAGAGGACAAGAAACAGCCAAAGTCTATAAAATTCTAGCCTCAGTACTCCTGCATAGTTCCAAGCAGCTTGCCAGCATCCACCCCACCCTCAAATAAACCACTAAAACTTGGTCTCCTGCCTCTGCTGAGCTCCCAGCTCTTGTCCCAAGGGCCTCCTGGTAATTGACCACACTTCCCTTAAATTTTTTAAGAGTTGATTGTACAATTTATGGATTACCTGGTTATTTTTGCTTCTCCTTTTTCTTTTATTGGGAGCCATTTCTTTCTTACCTCTTCAAAAAACTAATAGTGTTTTGTACATGGTGGGATCAATAAAACATCATTGTCTGGCTGAATAAGGTTTTCTGCCTGCCTTTTCAACATTTTCCTATTCATAAGCTCCAGAGCAGTCAGGAAAAAAAAGGGGTGGGGCTAGCAACAAAGGAGACTCAAAACAGGCCATGCTTGTTAACCAACTCAGATAAACGTGTGGGGGAAGGGCTTACCTACAAAAGCCAGAAAGGTGAATGCCAATGGCTTGGTAACCATATCAAAGAATTTCCCAAACTAAACCATCCAGGTTCTTCCCACCATTGCTGGGGTGGGACTTGGTAATTTCATGTCCCTTCCCAATTATTTTACCTAATGGCCTTCCCTTAATGGTCATCAACTAGTTTAGCAGTTTCCTCCAGAGCATGACCCTGATAATGACGAGTCAGTGCTCTTTGGAGGTAGCCAAAGTGGTCAGTGAAGGGACTATGGTGGGAATCAAAGGGTCTGTTAGGGGCACGAGGGGAGCAGAAGTAGCCAGAGGACATGGCTTGACTCTAAGCATTATAATTCAGGCCTAACTTCTTCCATTGTTTTCTCTCTCAGTGAATAATGGCACCATCATCCATTTAGCTGATCAAGCTAGAAGTCTGGGAGTGATTTCTGGCATCTCCCTCTCCCTAGAAAGCTCCCCACAGGACTTCCCTGGTGGTCCAGTGGTTAAGAATCTCCCCACCAACTCAGGGGACTCAGGTTCAATCTCTGATCCAGGAAGATTCCACATGCCGCGGGGCAACTAAGCCCAAGTGCCACAAGTACTGAGCCTGAGCTCTAGAGCCCGTGCTTCACAGCAGGAGAAGCCACTGCAGTGAGAAGCCTGTGCACGACAACTGGAGAGCAGCTCCCACTCACCGCAACTAGAGAAAGCCCAAGTACAGCAACGAAGACCCAACTCTCCATACTCAATCTAGTATCATGTCCTACCAATGTAATTTTATCTCGGAACTATCTATCTGTCCGTTTCTTGTTACTTCTGTACCACCCGGTCCAAACCATTGCTTCTCATCTGGAAACTGATAGTCTCCCATCTGGCCTGCCTGCAGCCATGGCTGTCCCCTCCAATCTCTCCTCCGCGCTGCAGGGGAATGGTTTTTCAACATGCTATCTGAGTGTGTTACTTCTCTTCTTAGACTCACTCAGTGACTTCCATTTGCTTTTACGATAAGAACAAAACTATACCTGGTCTTGGGTGGTTTAGCCCCTGCCTACCTTTGCAGTCTTACATTTATACAATGCCTGCCATGCAAGAGGCCCTCAGCATTTGTTGTGTGATGAATATGTCACATCTAGCTGCTTGATCAAGTGAATAAATCAGTGAGTGAATGGACATATGAGTACAGCATCTTCCCCCTTGCCTGCATGCTTAGTCGCTTCAGTTGTTCTCGACTTTTTTCGACCCTGTGGACCTTAACCCTCCAGGTTCCTCTGTCCATGGGATTCTCCAGGCAAGAATACTGGAGTGGGTTGCCATTTCCTTCTCCAGGGGATCTTCCCAACCCAGTAATCAAACTACATCTCTTATGTCTAGCGACACCTGTGTGTGTGTGCGTGTGTGTGTGTGTGTGTGTGTGTGCGCGTGCACACACATGTGCTTAGTTGCTCAGTTGTATCCAATTCTTTGTGCCACTGTGGACTGCAGCCCCTCAGGCTCCTCTGGGGATTCTCCAGGCAAGAATATTGAAGTGGGTTGCTATTTTCTCCTCTAGGGGATCTTCTTGACCCAGGGATCGGATCCAGGTCTCTTACATTGCAGGCAGATTTTTTTTTTGTTTTTGTTTTTTTACCATCTGAGCCACCAGGGAAGCCCTTAAGGACTTTGAAAAATAATCTCTCTATCCACCAGTGGAATTTTGACAGGGTCTTCATGCATGACAACAGACACAAGGCTCTAATTAAAGTTAAGTTCTACCATGTTTTGGTGCTCTGGATCTTAATTTGCTTTACTCATCCTATACCTAACTCTTGGCTCCCCTTTCATAACACAACGAAATGTGAACAATTCTATTATCACATATGTTTATCTTCAACATAATCTTATTTCTCAGAACTTATCAACTCAGCTCTTATGAATATATTTTAACTGCTGCTGCTGCTAAGTCGCTTCAGTCATGTCCAACTCTGTGTGACCCCATAGACAGCAGCCCACCAGGCTCCCCCATCCCTGGGATTCTCCAGGCAAGAACACTGGAGTGGGTTGCCATTTCCTTCTCTAATGCATGAAAGTGAAGAGTGAAAGTGAAGTCGCTCAGTCATGTCTGACTCTTCGAGACCCCATGGACTGCACCCCACCAGACTCCTCCATCCATGGGATTTTCCAGGCAAGAGTACTGGAGTGGGGTGCCATTGCCTTCTCCATATTTTAACTAACTAGTATTAATTGATTTTAACTATGACTCCAGTGTCTCTCTATAGTTGCCTGTCCCCTGGAAACTCCAGTACTTTGGCCACCTCATGCGAAGAGTTGACTCATTGGAAAAGACTCTGATGCTAGGAGGGATTGGGGGCAGGAGGAAAAGGGGACGACAGAGGATGAGATGGCTGGATGGCATCACCGACTCGATGGACGTGAGTCTGAGTGAACTCCAGGAGTTGGTGGTGGACTGGTGTGCTTCGATTCATGGGGTCGCAAAGAGTTGGACACGACTGAGCGACTGAACTGACTGAACTGACTGGGGCCACCCTTTTCTTCTTTCCATGTGAGCAGTTCCCATCTGGTCTGCCCTAGGATCACAGAAAGGATCCACACTTAGACAAGACCCCAAATTTTTCATATGTCAGGGCCAGCAACCCTAGAGACACTAGTTCAATATCTCTTGGAAAGATCCTAGAACCCACATTTTAACTAGTTTCCAGATAATTTATTGTGCTACATATGGGCCAAAATAACCCCAGTATCTGCCTAGGAGTCCCTCTGCTGATTCTCTGCTCTTGGCTCCATGTCTGCAGGCCAGGATGCCAACTTTTCCACACCAAGAGTCTAAAGGGGTAGTCTACAGAAATAGCCATCTCTCTGATATAGTATTTCTTGAACCATCAAAGTATCATTGGAATAAAGTTTCTTGGATAACATAGTCTAACTTTAGCACAGGCCAGAATTTTAACAGAACAAGAATAGAACTCTCTCTTCAGAATATATGTTCAATGTTATGAAATATATGATCAGTTTATACTTTAAAACTCTGGTTATCACTCACATAAAAGACTATCTTGTGAAGATATTAGCATCAAGTCTGGCACACAGTATTGCTGTTGTTTAGTTGCTCAGTCTGTCCGACTCTCTCAACCCCATGGACACAAGAGCCCCCCAGGCTCCCCTGTCCCTGGGATTTCCCAGGCAAGAATACTGGAGTGGGTTGCCATTTCAATAAATATTTTTTGAATGAAGAAATGATTCAAATGTATACTCCCCCTCCAAAACCCACCCTCTCCAATAGTTGTATTAATGGATTGCCTTTGAAAGCAGGGCTGGCAATTGCCCAGACAGATGTCCTTACAAGCATCTTCCCGCTTTCTATATTTAGAAATTGAGAGCCAAACACCAACCAACTGAACCCTCTCTGAGAGTGGAGTTATTGGTTGAGCTCAGTATCTGGGCTTCTATTAAGATAAAATATTAATCAGACCATTGAGTTTTTAAATGATCTCATTTTTGTATATAAAGGCTATTAAAACACACTTAAATCCAAGGGCTTGCACATTTTATTCTGAATGCCCTACCAATCAAATGTCAGAATAGCCTTGATTTGAAGTCAAATTAATGTTTCTTTCATATTTTAAAGACAAGATATAATACTTTAAGGCTGAAAAATGGCAAAGTAGCATGAGATGCTGACTCTCTCCCCTGAATCTAATCCTGGATGAAGACACCACATGGAGAGGCTGAGATCGGAGGGCTACAAAGCTGAGCTCAACAAGTAACAAGGGAGGAGTGTGGTCCGGAGGTAAAGGCCAGAGCCACCAGATACCTTCCTTTCTCTTGTTCCCCTTCCCTTGTTTGCATTTGCCTGCAAAGATCATTTTGTGCAGCAATATTAACACAGCACCTAGGAAAGGTAGACCTGGAGAGCTAACATGAGGGCAGTGCCAGTGCCTGCCGGAAGAGGAGACAGAATAAAGGCAGGCAGGCTGATGGGCAGGAGCCCAAGCTTCTCCCCCATGTCACCCACTCACATCCACTTTTCCTGGAACAGAAGTACTTGGAGATCCCTGGGGAACAGATGATATCTAAAGTAGAGCAAATGGGGAGTGGGTAAGCAGGAATGCAATACAAGGGTTTGTTCATCTCCGGGAGCAGCCCCAACCCTCAAACCTAAGCTATCCTGGAAAGCACAGCAAGGTTTTCTCCCCTCCTCCAAGGCAAACCCTGGTAATCAATGCAGTTGAAAATCTCCATAGAAGAGAAGATAAACTCACAGAGAAAAACAAAACAACTGCTTCCCAGAGAAAACAAAATTAGTGGGAGAGACAGAACAAGAACTTAAAATGAGCAAAATTGAGAACCCTCAAAATTAAGGAGGGTATTGTACACCTGCAAGAGGAAAAAGTGACTAGTGTGTACTAGAAATGTTGTGTACAGAAAAATATAATTCTCCAAGTAAAAGATTCAATGGGTAGATTAAATATCAGAATGGATGCAGATGAAGAAAGATTTAATGAACTGGAAAATTCAGGTCAAAGAACTCTCAAAGAAAGCATCAAGAAAGGAAAGAATAAGAGAAAAGTTAAAAGGTATGGAAGACAAAAGTAAGACTGTACTATGACCTCTAAGGGAAAGAAATAAACAAGAGAAAAATATTTGGAAAAATACTTTGAACCTAAACATTTCTATTCAGTCAATTTTTATTTAAACTTGAGCATAAAATGAAACTATCCTGGTCTGAGGAAAATTTATACCTGAGATATGTGCCTCTCTACAAGACTTTTTCCGAGAAGGCAATGGCACCCCTCTCCAGGACTCTTGCCTGGAAAATCCCATGGATGGAGGAGCCTGGTGGGCTGTAGTCCGTGGGGTCTCTGAGGGTCGGACACGACTGAGTGACTTCACTTTCACTTTTCACTTTCATGCATTGCAGAAGGAAATGGCAACCCATTCCAGTGTTCTGGAGAATCCGAGGGGTGGGGGAGCCTGGTGGGCTGCCGTCTATGGGGTCACACAGAGTCGGACACAGTTGAAGTGACTTAGCAGTAGCAGCACAAGACTTTCTAGGAGATA